>NC_137980.1:39066922-39649422 GCF_963924665.1 Micromys minutus | reverse complement strand
TGTGGTCTGTGGCTATTGTCTGGGTCACTAGGTCCAACAATATTCTATGTGTCTCCCATCCTTGGCAGGTCATCCTGGCCACATTCCCATGGCAGAGACAGCATAACCCTTTGTTGCCCAGGGTTTCTCTGGGGCCCAGGCTGGGAACTCCAGCTCCATTAATTTCATTGTGTTTTACTGGCCGAAGTTAATACGTTGAATTATTAATATTTTAAAAAAACTGAGTTATTTTGTGTGTGTACGTGTTATATGTGTGCCATATGTTTGTGTGTGCTGGCATGTGTGTCTTTGTGGAGGCCCAAGGTTGACACCTCTTATCTTTCTCTGTTTCCTTCTACCTCACTACATAGCTCTGACTGTCCTGAAACTTGCCATGTAGACCAGGCTGGCCCAAACTCACAGAGATCTATCCCAGCCTCCAAAGTGCTTGGATTAAAGTACAACCCTTTCTCCTGCCCTTTTCATCTTTCTTTTAAAAATATTTATTTAACTTTTAATTGTGTGTGGGTATGCGTGTGCACGCATGTGCATGACTGAGTGCAGATACCCTCAAAATCCAGAAGGGGGCGCTGAATCCACTAGACGTGAAGGTACAGGCAGTTGTGAGCTCTAAATGTGGGTGCTGGGACTCAGCTCTCTGGCCCCTTGACTTTTTAAAAAAGTCTCAATATAAATGTATTTATTATTACATTTTCTTACTTACCTGTGTATAGGAGAGTTGTATCCCACAGCACGAGGGTGGAGGAGGTCAGCGAACAGTTTACAGGACCGAGTTCTCTCTTTTCACCACATGGGTCACAGGGATTGAACTCAGGCTTCCTTCCAGGATTGGCAACAAGGGCTTTTTACCTACTGAACCACCTCATCGGCCACATACCTTATTTTTGTGACAGAGCGAACCTGGAGCTCATCATGCAGCTGGACTGGCTGGCCAGCAAGCCCCAGGATTCACCTGCCTCTGCCTCCCCATGGCTGGGATTGTGGGCGTGCAATTACGCTACCCCCAACAAGGTTACATTCTAGAACAGAAAACAAAAACAAAAACATAACAACAAAACAAATAAAACCAAACAACAACAACAACAACCCCGTAAAGTGACTTTGCAAAAAACTGTAATTACAGGGACGGTGAAGAGTTGGTTCATTCCCAGCTCTTTCATCCACTGAGGACGGCAGAGAGGTAGCAACCACTCCTTTTTGTGGGGCAGAAGAAATGAAGGCCCAGATGAGGGGGATGTAACAGGTCACATGACCGGCAAGTGGGAGCCCGCGGAGCTAAGGGAGCCCGGTCTCTTTATGACCGCCCTGAACCGATCATGGACAAGCGCTCATGAAAGTGACGCAGTGTCATGGCGGAAGTGGATAAATGTTCTCCGGGGCGAAATGAGCTGGGCAGCGGGATTTGATTTCCTGCCGTTCAACCTCATTGCCGAGTTTGCGTTCTCACGCTGCTGAGTCAGCAGAAAAGTTGCTCTTGATTCTTCCCTGAGATCTCAGCTCCCGGTGGTGGTAAATCGGTACTGTTGGTTGATGAACATTGGGCACCCTTCGTATAGATGAGCGATCCTTGGTTCCTTGAAGGAGCTCACCTTCCACGACTGAAAGCCAGCACTGGCTGGGTGAGAAGGCCAATGTTTTTCATTCTAGCACTGGGGAGGCTGAGGCAGGCCGATCTCTGTGAGTTCAAGGCTGGTTTGATCTACATAGCAGGTTCCAGGTCATCCGGGGCTGCACAGTGGAAGAGCCTCTGTGGTGCTTTGGGTGAGAACGGCCCCCATAGACTCATATATTTGAAAGTTTGGTCCCTGGCTGGTGGAACTGTTTGGGAAGAATTAGAAAGTATAGCCTTGTTAGTGTAGATGTGGCCTTGTTAAAGGGCTTAGAGGTTTCAAGAACCTACACTATTACCAGCCTCTGTCTCTGTCTGTCTGTCTCTCTACCTTGTTGTATCTCAAGATCAAAGCTCTCCAGCTACTGCTCTAACGCCATCCCTGCTGAGTGACACATCTTTGCCACAATGGTCACAGACTCTAACCCTCTGGACCAACTTTTCTAATGCTGTGACCCTTTAACACAGTTCCTCATGTCAACATTTTTGTTGCTACTTCGTAAGTGTCATGTTGCTAGCATTATGGATTGCAATGTAAATCTGCTAGACGGGACCCTGTGCAAAGGTCATTTACCCCCTCCCAGGGGTTGTGAGTCGCAGGTTGAGAAACAGCTGCTCTACAACTGTGAGTCCCAAATTAAATACTTCCTTTTATAAGTTCTCTTGGTTGCGGTGTCTTGTCATAGGAGTAGAGAAGTCACTATGCCACTGTCTCAGAAAATAACAAACATCAACAAAGCTCAGTCGAAGCTGAGTGTATCCTCGGTCACCTGGAAGTCTGTGTTGCAATTTAAAACCCCAAACAGGACAAGAAAGGAGCGACATGGAGCCTGTCGCAGCCACTCCCAGCCATGCCGTACTCAGGGGCAGGAAGGCGTTTGCATCTTCGTGTTCAGTGACGTGTTTTTGGGAGAACCAAGCGACACCAGGGCCACTGGATCCGTGCTGGGCACCGTTCTGATCGCCAAACCTTCAAATGTGGTTCTTTAAACCACTTAGAAGAGTCTGTGTGGCTCTGGAGAGATGGCTCAGGGGTTAAGAGCACTGACTGCTCTTCCAGAGGTCCTGAGTTCAATTCCCAGCAACCACATGGTGGTTCACAACCATCTGTACTGAAAGAAGTCTGTGTTCACATGCATGCATGCATTTCTGTGTGTGTGCAGTGTGCATATATGTGCATGTAAGTGTGGAGGTCAGAGTATAACCTCTGGTGTCATTCCCCCCAACTCTGTCTGTCTCTCTCACTCTGTCTCCCCCTCTGTCTCCCTGTCTCTCTCTCTCCCTCTGTCTCTGCCTCTCTCTCACTCTGTCTCTCTCTCCCTCTGTCTCTGTCTCTCTCTCTCCCTCTGTCTCTGTCTCTCTCTCCCTCTGTCTCTGTCTTCCTCTCTCTTTCCCATTCTGCCATGGGCTAAATGGACCTGACCCCATTGACCCTTCCAGACAAGAGGCTAAGAATAGCTCCCCTTCCTAAAGGTGCCTCCCAGGGAACGGGCTTCAGCCAATCACTCCCAATCTGCTCTCTCGGCCTCTTATAGTCCTGCTCCACTCAACTCGGCCTTCAGATGAATGGAAGAGCCACACATCCCAGAAGCCCACTGCTTTCCACCCTTGTCCGTATCTTTTCTGCCAGAAACCACGCTTCACTCTCTTAAGAGTCAGAATCCCAACGTAACCATCCTTTAAGAAGAGGTGAAGGGGAATCCCTAGTGGAGACGAATGTCACTATTATTCGGATAATAATAATAACCACTTCGGCAAGCAGTTCATTCTATGTTCTGGAAGCTTGTGGTTGGGTGGAATAAGTAGTTCATAATTTGAGTGTTTGGACCGTGGGGTTAGGCAAAATTGTTTGTTCAGGAATTAAATATATAGGACTGGGCGCGTGGGAGGAACTCAGGTTCCCCAGAAATAAGCAGAATGATAATTTTAATGTCATTTTAAATTTAAGTGGGCTAGAAATTACCCATGAGAATGTTGCCTGTTTTTGCTTTCCTTTGTATCGTGATGGTAATTTCCTGGCATTTCTTCCTCTTTTAAAGGCCTTTATTGAGATTTCTCCATCTGTAAGAGATTATGCTAACCAGGGTTTCACGTGTACAATGGAGTGTTAAGCAGGTGGGAATAATGGGGTGCAAACACAAAGAAGCTTTAGTTTGTCTTTTACCCTTACTTAAAACTTTGTTAAAGCTGGAAGCTATCTTCAGCCCACTCTAAGCAACTTTTCTGACTGCTTGGTGGATAGAGATTTCTCTCTCTCTCTCTCTCTCTCTCTCTCTCTCTCTCTCTCTCTGTGTGTGTGTGTGTGTGTGTGTGTGAGAGAGAGAGAGAGAGAGAGAGAGAGAGAGAGAGAGAGAGGGAGAGAGAGGTAGACAGACAGACACATAGACACAGAATGTGGAGCTCAGAGGACAACTTTCAGGAGTTCATTCTCTTTTTTTCTACCATGGTGGTCTCTGGGATCAAACTTTGGGATCAAACCTTTCATCAGCCTTGGCGGCAAGCACCTTTATCTTCTGAGACATCTTATTGGCCCTTCATAAAAATTTCTATAGTCACTTTACATAGCCTTTGTTGACAAATTAGCATGTTTTGCTACATATTATAAGCCTATCTTTGAAAGTGACTTAAAATTAAAGTCCCCTTCTCCTAGACAGCCTTCTTCAGGGAAGCAGCATGCTATAAACGGCACCCATCTTTCTCCCTTGCACCTTGGAGTGTATTAAGAGGGAGGAGCTGAAAGCGAAGTTGGTGTACACATTGCTGCTATGAATGTTGGATGGTTCCCTAGGGTAGAGAATCAGGCATGGGGACTTGGGATGAACTTTCCCTAGAGGCCCGGCCCTGAGTCCTCTGACACCTCCTTCCCAGTTTGCTGGAAGACTCACATTAAAATTTCTCTCTGTGTTTCCCCTTTCTGATAAAGTCATCCAGGCCCCTGGGTTCTGTTCAGCAGGTCTCTAGTCTCAGGATTATTGCTCTGTTCCACATTGTCAGGATGTGCAGGTCCGAGTCTCTAGGAATACATTCGCAGCTCTCAGGGATCACACTTGGCCCTGTGGTTTCTTCGAATCTGCCTGGGACTGGAAGGAAAAGTGATTTCCTCATGTTACTGGAAGAAAGCACTGTGAGACCCAAACAAACCACAGAGGAAGGCGAATCAAGATGAGCTTCACCCTGGCCAGTGAGACAGCTGTGGGTAAAGGCGGTTACCACCAGGGGACTGACGTGAGTGCCATCCCTGTCATTGGTATGGTGGACGGAGAGAGTCCAGTCATACAAAGTGTTCTCTCACCATATGCCATGTTATGTGCCCCCCCCCATAACAAGAATAAACCTGAGAGTATGTTACTAAGACCAAAGATAGCTTCCAGTCATAGACGTGGTTACGGGGCTGTGGGTGAATTTCCCGGAAGATTTTAGCTGCTACCACCTGGTGACAGTGGCTGCTGCTTTAGGGGGGCATCTCTGGAAAGAACCCCAGGGACAAGGGTCCAGTGCATCGAGTGTTGTTGTGACAACCCCAAACACCCGCCGCCCTTCCAAGTGACTTCTTCGTACCGTAGCCCGAGAGAAGAATAGCTGAGAGTTACAGGGAGTCAGTGTCTACCAGGCAGGGTGGGGTGATCTTCCATGCCCCGCAAAGCCTCCTCCGAGAAGGTGAGCTACTGAGATCAACTCTTCTACTTTAATGAGAGTTTCTGGGCTCACAGCTCTGCTCTGCATTTTGCTTTCCTTGTTTAGTATAAATGTGATCCAATTTAATCTGCATATAAACACACCCATTGCATATTAAAATCAACATATTATAAACATCAGGCTGAACGCTTTCTTGAAGAAGCAAGCTAAAAAAAAATCCATGCATATTAATATCACAGATAAGCCAATTATTATATTGAGTCATAAATAAAAAAACAATATGATTAATCTAAATCTGGGCGCTTCGTAAAGTTGAATGTATGATATTATGATCAGTCTGTTTTAGAAACAATATCATGAACTCTTGCATTTTACGTGCAATGTGTTTAAAATTAATTTCCCAGGGCGATATCTTATTTTGTCTCACCTATACTAATAAGGTTCATGAAACATTGATATTACTTAATATCACAATGCATAGAGGAAGCCGTTTCTCTGCTTTTAATTGAGGCGAGCCACACTGCTCAGCCTCACAGTTTCCATGGCCACCATGAGGGTGTCCAGGTGTATAGCATTCTTGGGAGAGGACTGTGAGATGCTGACCTGGTTTGTTAAACACTCAGCACTCCATATCTATGATACTAGTAACTGTAACGAAGTAACTATTTTTCTGACCCTTTGACACACCAAGTCCTCTGCACAGTGATTATAGAACTTAGTCTTTATATTAATCTGGAAGCTTAGTATTATTATCAGTACCATTACATGGGAGGAAAAATGAGTTTCAGAATTATTTTCTTTCTTTTAAAAACGACTTAAACGCTTTATTTCTTTATGTGTACGGGTGTTTTTTTTTTCCTGCATGCAGTACCCATGGAGGCCAGAAGAGGGTGCAGGATCAGCTGCGACTAGAGTTTCAGAGGGCTCTGAGCCAATGAGTAGAGGCTGGGAATCAAACTTGGGTTTGATCCGTCTCTCTAGTCCCAGGGGTCACTTTCCTCTCATGTCAACTGTTACATGGGACAGTGTGGATCCAGCACTGCCTGTACCCCCTCCTCCACTCCTCACCGTGTGTGCAGGTGTGCACATGCGTGTGTATGTGTGTGTGTGTGTGTGTGTGTGTTGTAAGGGTCTGAAAATCACTGAAGGAAGAACCCAGCCTCAGATTGTATGCAAAGACAAAGAGCATTTATTTTGCAGAAACAACCAACATGTGGGAGCAACATTCTCCAAAATGGTGTTCCCAGACAAAGGTGCAAAGACCATCCTATAGGGAACCCGGGGAACTCTCTAGAGACATTAGGTAATCTAAAATTTCATTGGTGGGTGCTAGGGGGTCGCAGGTGATCAATGATCTACATCCCCGTGTCATGGCTGTCCAGAGCCAATGGCCCATTCTTTGATAAGATATTCCCTAATGTTTTGTGGGTTTCCCCAGGGCATTCTTTTGGGAGTGGTTTTATGAGCTTGTTTCTGGAAGTTATGGTCTGTTCCTGGATCTGGTGCCTTATGGCCTTGTTTTGACGTCAGGCCTGGTCCTTAAGTGGAGACCAATGGGGTTTATGCCATTTTTCTTTGGTATGTGTGTGCATATACCTGTGGGCGCTTGTATCCACAAAAGAGCATTTCCGGTGTCTGCCTCCATCACCCTGCACCTTAGTCCTTTGGTGAAAGATCTCTCACTGAATGTGGAGCCACCCTGGACACCAGCAGGCTCCTGTGAGCCTCCTATTTTCACTCCTCAAAATGCTAGGCTCACAGGAGTATATAGCCATATTTGGCTTTTTATGTGCCTGCTGGGGATTTGAACTCAGGTCCTCATGGTAGCTCAGCAAGCTCTTACTGTCTGAGCCATTCCTCCAGCCCCACATTGTCAGATTTTTTTTTAAAAAGAGAAGCTGGCAACTCAAACTTCTATGTGAATAACTGATTAAAAAAAATTCCAGCAACTAAATAAAAATAAAGTTGACCACTCTAGAATGCTATCCCATGAGAGTCAGGCAAACATAGTTTCACACCAGGACTGTCCCTAGGTTACCAGTTTTCAGCTTTGGTTTGAGGCCTCTTTCCAGGCTTGTTCTTTGTCCTGCTGGATGCTGGAGGGTGGGAATTGGTGCTGAGCTCACTGGGATTTTGGTGTGAGGACTCTGTACAAATCTCCATGCATCAAACTGGATCTATGATTGTAGAAACCAATCCAGTGGGTGTGCTATGTGTTCACACGGGTGCAGGTGAACCGTGTGTATTCACATGTGCACCTATGCTCATGTGGAAGGCTGAGGGTAGTCATGGGGTTGTACTCTGGAAGGTTCTGCTCTTTCCTTTTCCGGACAGAATCCTTCCCTGAACCTGGAGCTTAGCGACTGGGTGAGGCCGGCTGACCTTGAGCCCCGGGGATTGTCTCTGACTCCCCAGTGCTGGGATAAGCACACAGGACCACACCTGTCCTTTTTTGTGGGTTCTGGGAATTGAACTCAGGTCCTTGTGCGTGTGTTTTGAGTGTTCTTCCAGCTGAGCTGTGTCTTCCCTGGAGCGGAAGGATGCTTCTGTTGGGGTTTCTTCACTCCTTCTATGTGCCTGGGTGTGCCGTGCCTGAACGCAGGGAAGCCGCAAGCCAGGTCATTTTCTTGGACAGCAAAATTCTTTGAAACAAAAAGCAGGAAAAATAAAACCCATTTTGATCATTTCGTGCTAAAGAAGTACACCCGTTTCCCTGCAAACACTCAGGGCTTAATATATTACAACGGAGCCTGACGAAAATGTAAAATTCATGCACTCTGAAAACAGAATTTTTATTAATTTAAGCGGGAATCCTAGATCAGTTTTCCCGTAAGAGCGCAATCAACGGCTTAGTTTCCCCCCTCAGACAGACTTGACCTTACGGTTATTTGTTTTAATTTCTCCCCCTTCCCCTCCTTCCCTTTCTGAATGTTTCCCCCTTCATCTTATAGAATTCAATAACGGGCGTTGTAACAAACGGGAGGATAAAAATACTCCCCATCCCTCGAGGGCACACACGGGACTATAAACAGTGGAGCGCTTCCCCCAGTCCTATCATTGGCTGGTCCATTTGACTTTATAATTCGGGCTCTCTGCTCTTTACTAAATTTAACTCGCATGTGGAGAGTGTGCCACAGAACTCTGGCGAATGGCAAGCCTAGGATACGAAATCCCAAGTTACCTTTTTAATCTGTACTTCTGTCTCCTTGTGTATCTGTCCATCTGGGTCTAGAGCTATTTAATGCAATCTCTCAAGGAAAGCATGCCCAAGTCTTTGTTTCTCACTCCTTCCTGTTGGCAGGACCTGGATCCCCCCTCCCTATTTTCCAGTCACCCTCTCCACTCACCGGCAAACGCTCACGGCGCAGACGGTCGGTCCCTTTATTATTCTCTCTAAACTTTCTTTGTTCCCCTCTCTGTCTTTTATTATTTCTACCGTGTCATCAGAAACTGACTGCCGGAGTCTGCCAATTAGCCTTTGTCTGCCAGTGCCAGCCTCAGCGTCCCGAGGAGCTAATGCGCAAGGTGAAGGATGAGCCTTATTTCATATGCAGCACGGTGTCCCCACACAGAGACACAGTTACTGACAAAGGGGCCATAGCTGGCCTCCGATTAGCTGCTGACAAAGTTTGTGTGTGTGTGTGTGTGTGTGTATTCGAGAGATTGCCTGTGTTGGGGACGTGGGGTGGGGTTTGGAGGCACACTCTCTCACACCGAGAAGCAAATTGAACTTGCTACTTACCTTCCCACTTCCGAACCAGCACTCACGGTTCTAGCCACCCTGTCCCATGGTGGTGGCTGTCTATTGGCCCTGTACCCACCGGGTGGCTGGTCAGAGGGACTGAAGTGAACCAGTTGTTGGTCTTAGATTCTCAGCTCACCACAGTAAAGTTCCCTCTGGTCCTGATTACTGTTTCTTAGTGTCTTCCACAGTCCGGTATAGGGTTTATAGAAACATTTAAAGAAACGAAAACAAACAAACAAAACTTCAGGCATTGCTGGGCAGTGGTGGAAGAGACAAGCAGATCTCTGTGAGTTCAAGGCTAGCTTGGTTTATAGAATGAGTTTCAGGATAGGCAGGGCCACACATAGAAACCCAGTCTCAAGAAAACTAAAACAACCCCCCCCCCAAACTCCCAAAACAATCCTCCCAAATCACCCAGCCAGTCACCCAAACTCCTAAAACAAAAAACAAACAACCAACCCCCCAAAATCCCAACAAAACCCCCAAACCAAACCAAACCAAACCAAACCAAACCAAATCATACTAAACCTCAAAACCAAAAACCAACCAACCAAACTGTGATGGTTTGTATAAGCTTGGTCAAGGGAGTGGCACTGTTGGAATAGGTGTGGCCTTGTTGAAGTAGGTGTGGCCTTGTTATAGTACGTGTGTCATGGTCAATGTGGGCTTTAAGACCCTCATCCTAGCTGCCTGGAAGCCAGTCTTTCACTAGCAGCCTTCAGAGAAGATGTAGAACTCTCAGTTCTAGCACCATGCCTGCCTGGATGCTGCCATGCTCCTGCCTTGATGATAATGGACTGAACCTCTGAACCTATAAGCCAGCTCCAACTAAATGTTGTCCTTAGAAGAGTTGCCTTGGTCATGGTGTCTGTTCACAGCAGTAAAACCCTAACTAAGACACAAACAAACAAAAACAATACAACAACACTCCAAAGAATGTAAAACCTCAGGCACCAAGACAAACATTTGATGACATTTCAGAATAATTACACACTGTGGAAGCTGAGACCCTTGAGAAGTCATGAGTCCCAAGGAGAAGTACCTTTTTGAGCTTTCAGAATCAGTAAGTGATCAAATCAGGATCTGAATTCAGACCTCCCACCCAGCATAGATGGACATGATTGGTAAACATAGCATAGCTGTATCAAAATGATACTTCCGGGCTGTCTGTATGAGGAGGAAATAGCTTTTCTCTGGATCCCGACCACTTCAAGGACTTCTCACCATCAAAGTGTTGGTTGTAGGGTTGTCTCAGTGATTAGGAACACTTCCTGTTCTTCCAGAGGGCCGGAGTTTGGTTCCTAGTGCCCATGTCTGGCACCTCATAGCTTCCTATAACTCTGGCTGCAGGGGGTTCCAATGCCCTCTTCTGACTTCTGCAGGTATCTTCATACGCACACACACACACACACACACACACATACACACATTCATAAATAAAAATAAAATAAATATTTAACAAATCGCAAAGGCATAAAAATAATTAGGGCTGGGAGGGTGGCTCAGTGGGTAAAGGTGCTGTCTGGCTGGCTGTATGAGTCTTATGACCTGAGTTTGACCCCAGGTCAAACTCAACAGAGTCTGGAAGGTTGGTCCTCTGCACACACTCTGACATGCACACACGGCCCCTCCAATAATAATGACCAAACTAAAAATTACAAAAAAAAAAAAAAAAAAAAAAATACTCACTACGCACCATCCAAGATTTTTCAAAAATATTCATAACCGCGTCTGCGCGTGAGCGGTGTTACCTTTTGAAATGTGATTTCTAGAAGCTTGCCATCTGTTCAGAAGAATTGAGAACTTCGAAAATGCTGCTGAGAATATGGCAGTTTTGGTACATGCAAAAGTTTAGGGCGGGCATCAGCTTTGCTTTCTCCACCTCCTCGGGACCTGAGTGATGTGAGGGAGTGAGAAAATGCTGGGTACTCCCCTGCAGCCTCCTAACCTCATATCATAACCTCAACATCTACCCATCTATGAACTGCTAGAGTGCATGAAGGTGCCAGATCCAAAGCTGTAGGGTCTCCATGGCATGAGGGGAGGATCCAGTACTGAGAGTGAGCTTGAAGCTGGAGGTCTTGGAGCAGAATTGCTCCGCTGAACATTTGCAAGTAAAGTTGTAGGACAGAAGGGCCTGCCGTGTGACTCACTGTGACAGGGTATGTGTGTGACACACTGTGATAGGGAATGTGTGACACACTGTGACAGGGTATGTATGTGTGTGACACACTGTGACAGGGTATGTGTGTGACAGACACACTGTGATAGGGTATGCCATGTGAAACACTGTGACAGGGTATGTGTGTTTGACACTGTGATAGGGTATGTGTGTGACACACTGTGACAGGGTATGTATGTGTGTGACACACTGTGACAGGGTATGTGTGTGTGACACACTGTGATAGGGTATGCCATGTGAAACACTGTGACAGTGTGTGTGTGACACACTGTGACAAGGTGTGTGTGTGATACACTGTGACAAGGTGTGTGTGTGACATACTGTGACAGTGCATATGTGTGACACACTATGACAGGGTGTGTGTGTGTGTGTGACATACTGTGACAGGGTGTGTGTGACACACTGTGACAAGATGTGTGTGTGTGTGTGTGTGACATACTTTGACAGTGTATATGTGTGACACCGTACTGTGACAGGGTGTGTGTGTGTGTGACACACTGTGACAAGGTGTGTGTGTGAGACATACTTTGACAGTGTATATGTGTGACACCATACTGTGACAGGGGGTGTGTGTGTGACACACTGTGACAGTGCATATGTGTGACACACTGTGACAGGGTATGCCACATGACACTGTGACATATAACAGCTTCCATGACAAGATGTTTTTCCCTTTTCCTTTTCTTTGTTTTTCTCTTCTTTGTTCAGGGAGGGTACCAGAGCAGATGACAGATACGGGGAGACGGCGAGGTGAGGTGGGATCGGGAGGCATGATGTGAAATTCGCACAGAATCAATAAAAACGTTTTAATTAAAGGAAGTTGATATAGAGATTTGAGTATGAGTTGTAGGTGACAACAGGAAAGATCTGGAATAAGTTGGGGGATGAGGCAGAGAAAGAAAATGGAGTCTTTAAGGTAGCTACCACCAGTGAGGGATCTCCAGAGGAGGGCGTTGGGCTTTGAAACCCTAATCCTGTCCACTACAGGAGTCTTCATCCCTGGCACTTCTGGCCTACCAGAGGAACCCCCTCTTACAGAGAAATGCTGTGGGTGTCAGATGTCAGAGTGGGACTCTCAGGGGACAGAGCCTGGCACACACACGGTAATGACAGATAGGAATACCTTGGGGCTGTCAACTTTGTATACTTCTTGAGACAGCTTTGCATGTTTCTAGGTCTGTCCTTCAAGAGCCCCCATCTCGGTGTGCTGGCTTATGCTTGGGAGGGAGAGGCAGGTCTCCGCATCACGTGCGTTTTTATTTTAATGCTTGGAAAATTGTATCAACTTAGGATTTGCCAAAGTTGTTTTTTTTCCTTTGTATTGTAGTAGAACCAGCCCCAAGATTTTAAATTAGTAAAAGAGCATTTCCCCTCCACTTCTCTGCCTCCTTGCGATGACGAGAATATTGAGTCAGAGGGCTAGAGCAATGGCTCAGCTGTTAGGAACACTGGCTGTTTTTACAGAGGACCCAGATTCAGGGTACAGCCCGTATGGGGTGACTCACAGCCATTCTGTAACTCCAGTTCCAGGGCATCTTCTGCCCTTTTCTGGCCTCTAGGGGTACTGCACACATGGAGCACAATCATAATATGCAGGCAACCACTCATCTACATAAATGTAAACAAATCTTTGAATTTATTAAGTCAAGCGACGTTGGTTTGGGGGTAGTTTTAATCTTTTTGGTCACTTCCTCTCCTATTTCTACCATTGTTTGTTTCTCTTTATTTTAATTAGATTGCAGTATTCAATTGAATGTAATTTATCTCCTAGGTATTTTTCTAAGCTGTGTCCAGCAGTTTGGAGAGTCTCTAGCAAACTGGGAAGTGTCCTTTCTGTCAGTAAAATGGTATGTGGCCGGCACTTGGTGTCCCAGGATTCATTTCCATGCTTGGTGTCATCTTAGAAAATGGTGCTTGACATTTTTGTTTCTTTTCTCTTAAACAAACTTTTATTTTTATTCTGTGTACTACTGCATTTATTGGTCATTTCTTCCTATTCACTGGCCTCCCCTGCCGCCCACCTTGCCTTGTTTATGGTTCCCTGGCTCTGCAGTCTCCCAGTTCCACTATGCTCAGCTGTCTGCTGTTGCCTAGTCTGGCTATGGCTGGATTTCTTCTCAATTTCTTCATCAGTACGGCGGACTTGAACAAACCCAGCTTGTTAATCCTCGCAGTCATCAGAGTGCATACAAGATGCTTAGTCCAATGATTGTAACACAATAAAACAAGTTATCGCTGTATTATACACATGTCTGGACGCAGGAGCAACACACACACACACACACACACACACACACAGAGTATATTTTCTATTGGTGTTTGAGTCTATATACACATCTAATGTAAAATTATCAAGTGGTATTTGTGGCTAGTATGTGTATATGTGCACCACAGGGTTTGTACAAATCTATATACATACACTGTATGTATGTGTGATGCTGGGGATTGAACCCTTATTACACCAGGAAGATGTGATACCATTGAGCTGTTTCTGTCTCCCATAAGACCATGTTCTTATCCCTGTGTTCACTATCTTGATTTTGAGAAGTATTACTACACTTAAGAATCTACTCTGTGTGACTGGGCATGTGTGCATGCAAGTGTGTATGTGCATGTGTGTGCACATGTATACATGTGTGCAAGTGTGTGCATGTGTGTATCTACATGTGTGTCTATGTGTGTATGTACATGTGTATCTGTGTATGTGTATCCCTGTGTGTGTGGTATGTGCATACAGTGCTATGGTGCATATTTGGAGGTCAAAGGATGACCCACTATGTGGGTCCTGGGAATCAAACACAAGTCATCAGAGTTGGTGGCAAACGCCTTTGCCTGCCGAGCCTCTTGCCTGGTCAAAATATAGATTTCAAAACATTTTTTAACAACAGCTTGATGGATGCCTATGTCATGTGTTACATGTCTTTTGGCTTTTCTGATCAATGATGATGTAGTATGTGGGTCTTCTGCGGGAGATGGAGTCTCGGTCACCTTGGTGGGGGTGGGGGACTCCTCTGAGCTCCAGTTTTCTCTCCCCTGCCTCCTTCTCCTCACCATCCCCACGAGGATGGGAATGGATATCTATTTGGTTCTCTGTGGGGGAAGAAAAACAATTACAGGAGTTGCTAACAGCCCCTGGGAGCTCACTACACACAGGGACTTCATTGTAAATGCCTTTCCTCACCTGCAGAGCCCAGCTTCCATGACTGAGGCTGTGATAGATGGGGGAGGGCTGTGTCCTGGAGACGGTGAGTAACAGCAGGGTGAGTCCAGGAAGCAGCCAGTGCTCCTCAGGAGCCTGTGCCTAGAAAGGGATGCTCCAGGTAGGGGGTGCATATTTTGTCTTAACCACTGTTTACCTTCTCTTCAGACTCTTCAGACACCAAGGGGACTTCAGGACCCCACCTCTGGAGCTTTTGAAGTGTAGATTGCACCTTGGTTTGAGGCTCTGGTTCTCTACCTGTCACGGTCCTACTGGAGAAAGGATGCAGCTTGTATCCTTCAACAGGCTGCAACTGGTGTTCTCTAGGGCTGCACAGGGACTTAATGTAGGCTCCTGGGTTGAGCAGAGCAGTGTCATGTTAATCTTAAGTGGGAGTGGACACTGCACATGCACACACACACACACACACACACACACACACACACTCAGACTCACATACATACTCATATACTCTCACACACTCACACACACTCATACACATCAGACACACTCACACATTCTTACACACATCACACACACACTCACACACATGTAACACACACTGACACTCATACTCATCCACACACTATAAAAAGGATAAATGGAGGGGTGATGTGAGGACATGGCTGGGAAGCTTCAATCTTAGTATTGGGGCTGTTGAGGTGGCTCAGTGGGGAAGGTGCTTGCCACCCAATTTGACCGCCTGAGTTCAATTCCCAGATCCTACATGGTGGAAGGGGACAACCGACTCTGGCAAGTTGTTCTCTGAGTTCCACACATGCTATGGCATGCACACTCATGCACACATGCACATACACACACACACACACACACAAATGCACACACATGCATAGACATAAATGCACACACACACATGTACAAGTGCATCCATGTAAATTCATGAATTCACATACACAATTGCACACACACACACACACACACACAAATAAATAAATGTTACAAAAGATTATTTAGCCTGGTTAGCTTAACTTGGCAACAAAGCTTGGGTCCCCAAGTGGGGGAAGGGTCCTAAGATGGCACACGGAATAGGAATTGAAGCCACCAAACGGTGCTACCACCATTGAGGGAACTAAACTGAGCATGGAGCAGAAGGCACAAAGCCGGAGACTCACAAAGATGGCAGAAAAATTAGCATCGAACCACAGACAGGTGAGTTTCCAGAGGGAAACTGTCACGGGTCAGAAAATGAAACCGAGGCTCTTGCTAAAGTCTGGGAAGAACTTGGCCCCAAATCAGCAAAGCTCGAACATTTGGCCTTGCGAGATGTAAAGTTACGGGTTTGGTCCTGGAATTTGATACGTTGGGTTTTCATCTTCTGGCTTTGCCAAATTCTCAGAGGTAGGGCGGGGAGGGGCCTGCGAGCTGGAAACAGCACTGATCGAGGTGCGATGCTGGCTCCATTTCTGACTTTGCGCAGCTTCACCTGCTCTAGAATGCGCTGGACTCCTTCCACGGGGTTCATATCGCCTTCTGTCTTCTCTTCAAAATGCATTTTCAAAACTTCGTGTTCTTTCTGGAAAAATCTACCATAATGTAACAACAGATTTTTTAAAAAGCTTAAATGTGTGTGAACCACGATGCCAGCGCCCACAATCTAATGTGGTCCTTACCTTTTACTGACAATGTGAATTTTAACTAAGGGTATCGGTGCATAATTAAGAGCCAAGATGCAGAAGGTATTTTTGGTCCTGTTTACTGTGCATGAGAAATGCCAGCACTGAAGGAAGTCAGCCTTCCTACAGCAGTAACTTCAGGTTCCGAAAAGCCACGAATCAAGGCTTCTACTCTGTAGGCATGGGGAGAACTCACATGGTTGACAGAAATGGGAAACGGGCTTTGTAGGCATCACGAGAGCCGAGGATCAGAGGGCACTACTGTCTGTCTATACCATGGAATGTGTGCTTTACTTAGAATACAGGAGAGTCAGAAAGGCAAGAGCACTTGCTTCACAAGCATGAGACCACGGCTTGGAATGCTCAGCTCCCATCTTAAAAGCCAGGTACAGCGTGCATCCCTGTAAGCTCCATGCTATGGGCTGAGATGAAAGGATTCCCGGGGCTTGCTGGAGGCCGGTCTAGCTCTGGCTCCAAGGCATAGCGTAGAGAACAACAGAGCAGGACATCCAACAGAGCAGGACATCCAACAGAGCAGGACATCCAACATCGCCTTCCGGCCTCGGCACATGATGTCACTCATGCACACTTCTGCACATACATTGTACACGGACACCACACATACAAGAAAGGAAACTCAAATGAAAAAACAATGGTGTGTGTGTGTGTGTGTGTGTGTGTGTGTGTGTGTGCAGAAACACAGGCTATGTGTCTATGCACAGCTATGTCTTCCTGTGGTAGGGAAGTTCCCTAGAGAAGCAGAACAATGGTATTATACATATCAAAAAGGGGAATTTATTAGACTGGCTTACACAGTAGGGCTGCACAACCCAGCAATAGTTATCTGAACACTAGAGAGGCTGAGCACCCTACGAGTGTTCATTACCCCAGGCTGGTAGTCAGCTGGTTACAGATAATCAGCCTGGTGTAATGAGCAGATACATCAAGTTGGCATACAGGTTGTGGTAGCACACACCTTAACTCCCAGAACTGAAGAGCGGAAGCCAGCCTGATCTACATAGAGTTCCAGGTCAACCAGGGCTACACAGTGAGACCCTAGCCATTGCACACACATACTCGCACATGTAAAAATATAAAAAAGGTCTTAACATAACCAACGCAAAAATTGACTATCAATTTATTCTAAAGTCAAGGCCGGGCAAGCTTTTTATGGGAAGGGTCAAGTAGCAAACAGTTTTGTAAGTTATACTCTGATAGCAACACCGAGTGATTCTCGCCTGGGGTAGCCATGGTGAGTGGGGAATGGTCATCAGTTGTGGGCGGATGTTCAAGACTGGTATGACAAAGGACTGTCATCTGAGAGCAGCTGCCAAATGCCAGTGCTCATCTCTGTCCAGGGAGAATGGTGTAATCACACAGAGCACAGTGCTGTGAGCTCGCTCAGTAAGAATCTTGCATCACTTCGCTCATCTTCTATTGGCTAGACCTGTCACACTGACACACCTAGCTGAAAGAGAGTCTGCAAAAGCTGGCACAGATGCGCATCGATCTCAGGTGCTCGTGGGCTGTGGGCTCCTTGTGGCAAAGGTCTCCTGCTTTGCTCTCTGCTATGTCACTAACACACGGAACAAAAGCTAAAGATGCTAAATAATAAATCTTTTGTTACATTTATTTATTTGTGTGTGTATATATGTATGCGTTTTTACGGGTATGTGTGCACATTTGTGTGTATGCATTCATGTATATGTGTATGCATTTGTGTGTGTGTGTGTGTGTGTGGGTGTATGTATGTATGTATGAGCATGTGTGCATGAGTGTGCTTGCCATAGCATGTGTGGAACTCAGAGAACAACTTGCCAGAGTCGGTTGTCCCCTTCCACCATGTAGGTTCTGGGAATTGAACTCAGGCGGTCAGATTGGGTGGCAAGCACCTTCCCCACTGAGCCACCTCAACAGCCCCAATACTAAGATTGAAGCTTTTCCTGCCATGTCCTCATTGTTGCAACTTTCAATGCTGCTGCCGTGGTGTGGGAGTGTGTAAGCAGTTGAATGTGGCTACGTCTTAATAACATTTTATTTCTATAGGCAGGTGGACAGATCCTGTGTATTGGCTCTGATTTAGAACAATGCCTCCTACATCCATTGGTGCTCCCCACCCCCTGCAAAGACTGTTTGCTAGTTAGATGTCAGAGAAAGGAAAATACTCCCGCTGGTTTCCCTTGATAAATAATAAATACCGCACAGTAAGGTTTAGCAAAGCGCCCAGTGCCTCATAAGCACAATAAATGCTGGTGCTCATTGTTTAGAAATATAAAATGAAAATAAAATACATTCCTCAAGGTGCAACATACAGGAGGTAGATTTTTCCAGAAAAAATAATTTCAATGGTTGTTTGCATGAGATAATGGATGTGTGGGCAGGCTTAGGTACCACACAGGGTGGAGGATGGTACAGGGAGGGAAGAGAGAGCCAAGGGACAGCCGCATAGAGAGTGACACCAGAAGAGGGACCCGCACAGATGTGCTAAGAACCAGCCTTAAGAAGAAAATCCCCCAGTGTGGTGGCAGCTGGCACACACCTTTATTTTCAGGGCTCAGGAGGTAGAGGCAGGTGGATTGCTGAGTTTGAAGCCAGCCTGGTCTACAGAGCCAGCTCCAGGACAGGCAGCGCTAAACAGAGAGACCCTGTCTCCAAAAAATCTAAAGAAAGAAAACTCCAGGTTGGAGAGATGGCTCAATGGTTAAGGGCAGTGGATACCTATCCAACGGACTTGGGTTCACGTCTCAGCACTTCCTATCTGTAACTCCAGTTCCAGGGCATCCAACGCCCTCTTCTGTTTCCCAAGAATACAGGCTCAGTCATATATGTAAGCAAAACACTCATGTATATGAGATTAATAATGATGACTGTTTAAAGCAAAGAAAAATTCTGAGTGTGGTGTTGCTGGCCAAAGCAGGAAAACGGAGCCTAGCCTAAGCTATATAGTGAGACACTGTCTCAAAACACTGAGGGAGGAGGAAGAAGAGGAGGGGTGTGTGTGTGTGCATGTGTGTGAGTGTGTGTTCAAGTGTGTGTGAAAGAGAGAGCCTCCATATTAATGTCTGAGAGAAAATGCGTATGTTGGATGAAAGTGTGTATGAGTGTGCATGTAAGTGTGTGTGTGTGTGTAAGTATGAGTGTGTGTGTGTGTGTGAGGGGGTGTGTAATTATGTGTGAGCATGCTTGTATAGGAGAGTGTGAGGGTGCAAGAATGAGTGTACATGAAGTAAGGGCAATTGTGTGAGTTTGTCTGAGTCGCCAGTCTTTGTGATAGCAGAAAGTGTAACCATTTCTAGACAACACGCATCACTGAGTTAAATAACCAGTTAGTTCTGTATGGTATGTGCATGAGCATGTGTCCTTCCCAGACTCTACCTCCCCTGGGAAGCCTTGAAAATGTGGGGACACTTTAGGACCGTGACAAGCACAGTGTCACTCGCTGCCACTTTCTGCTCTTCAGTTTCTTCTCATCTGAATTGTGGTGTTGGGGGTGGGGTGGCACTGATCTCTTTCCTGTTGTGCCTCTGGTCATGGAGTCTGCTAAGATCAACGCACAGCTTCTGCAGGGAGTCCAAGTGCCCTACTCTCTGCCGACTGTGACATGTTCTAGCAAGCCAACCGTTCGTTGGTGGCCTTTCTACACAAGAGGAATTGCAAGGAGTGTTTTTTTAAAAAAACAATTCATTTATTTTTATCACATGTACATTGTGCTTTGACTTTGTGTATGAGGGTCTGAGGGTGTCGAATCCCCTGAAAAGGTAATTACATAGTTTCGAGCTGCCATGTGGGTGCTGGGATTTGAACCTCAGTCCTCTGGAAGAGCAACCAATACTCTTAACCACTGTGCCATCTCTCCAGCCTACAAAGAGCACTTTTAAACCTCCCGTTGGCCAGAAAATTGGCGCGCGCGCGCGCGCGCGCGCACACACACACACACACACACACACACACACACACACACACACCTGCCCAGATACATTTTCTCAGTGGTGCATGCTTAGGTAAGCTTTGGTGTCGGCTTCCTAAAGCGGAGATCCAGGCTCAGTCAATGAAGCGAGTCTGATTTTTCAGAAGCTCTTTGATGGGGTAGCAAAAACGTTTGTAATTGCAGTGCTGGGCAGGAAAGGCAGGCGGATCTCTGGGACTGCTGGCCAGTTAGCATGTTTCAAACCAGTGAGAGACCCTGTCTTAGAAAGGAACAGAAAAGAAAAGAGAAAACAAAAAACAAAAAACAAAACACAACAAAACAAAAAAACTCAAGACTGGCCTCTGAGGGTCCCAGGGAAGCAAAGGATCAGTTGTGCAAACACAGGTCACGAGCAAAGGATAACAATGAATCATGTGTGTGTGTGTGTGTGTGTGTGTGTGTGTGTGTGTGTGTGCGCGTGTGCGTGTGCGTGTGTGTGCATGTAAAGCCAAAATCGGCAGGGGAATCTAAAAATTGACTGGCAAGCTGTTTTGAAGAACACCCGTGGTGACTGGGCTCTAGTGGACATGATGACAGGCGGAGGTGCACAGGGGAGGCGCCTGACTTGACAGGAGCAAAGGGGCAGATACAGGAGAGCCGGGAAGGGGTAGGAATGGCTGTGACCACGTGACCAGAAGTCCTCAGGAAAGAGACCTCGGAAGAGAACACGAAGTCAGAGTGTCGTTGCTGTGCATTTCTAGTTAGCTTGACCCGTCAGCGTGACAACCCGTGCAGAATCACTAGAGAAGGGACTCTCAGTCGAGCCATTGCCTGGATCAGACTAGTCTGTGGGCGCAGTGGTAGGAGGCCCAGCCCACCGTGGGCAGCACCCTTCTGTGAATGAAAACTTCTGGAAAGGCGCTGTCTGTGGTTGGCTGCTTAGAATTTCAGTACTGCGGAGCGTTTGGAGTGTTGCGGGTTCAAGACCCACCTTGGGAGAATTTCCTCACCCTCCTCTGTGTGAGAAATAAGATCTGATAATAGATGAAAAATCTTTTAGTGTTAACTTGGCAGGCAACTAGCCTCCACCAATCCAAAGGCGAAGGACGCCATCAAGTAGAATCTTGAGCCCATAGGAAAGAATCTGATGTGCCCACTGCTGTAATTTAAACCTACTTTGATTTATGACTTTCTCTGTTCTGTAAACACATGAAACTGTTTCCACATTGGAGCATGGCATTCTGGGTAATCTGAATCTATGCTCCTGGGCCTCACTCAAAATGGCCCCAGAACCAATCCTTTAAGACAGTGGTTCAAAACCTGTGAGACACAACCCAGTATGGTGGAGGCATTGAATGGCCCTTTTGCAGGGTTCACCTAGGACCATGAGAAAACACAGATATTAACAGAGTGATATTGGTGCCTTCCTGTGATCCCAGCACTAGGGAGGCAGAGGGATCTCTGAGTTTGAGACCAGCCCGGTCTACAGAGCAAGTTCCAGGACAGCCGGGGCTACACAGTGAAACCCCATCTCAAGAAACCAAAAGAAAAGACAGATAGATATTCACAGTATGATTCAGAACAGTAAAATTACAGTTAGAAAGAGGCAGTGAAAATAATTCTACAGTTAGAGTCCTCGCCACGACGTGAGGACCTGTGTTAAAGATTCACGGCATTAGGAAGGTGGGAAACCAGCACTTTAAGAGACGTGGTTTCGCCTCGACAATTCCACAGGCAGGCGAGCTCTGTGAGAATGCTGTTCGTGGGCCTGTGAGCAAGTCAGCAAGCAGGGTTCCTCCGTGTTCCTGATCAAGTTCTCGTCTGAGTTTCTGTTGTGATTTCCCTCAGTGATGGACCGTGACCCGGAAGTGCAAACCAAGTAACTACTGTCTTCCTCTAAGTTGCTTTCAGCCAGAGTGTTTTTATCACAGCTACGGAATGAAATTGAAATGGGAACTTCAAAGTTAACAATCTGGGCTCAGGCTCCCTGGGTGGCTGAGGTAGTCACGGCACACAAACCCGAGTGTAGAGGAGTAAAATAGTTTTCTGTAACTAGATTTAATCACGTGTGTGTGTGTGTGTGTGTGTGTGTGTGTGTGTATGATGTATATGTGTGTGTGTAATGTATATATATGTGTGTGTGTACATGTGTGTGAAGTATATGTGTGTGTACATGTGTGTGTGATGTATTTGTGTGTGTGAAGTATATGTGTATGTGATGTATATGTGTATGATGCACATGTGTGTGTACATGTGTGTGATGTATATGTATGTGTGATGTATATGTGTGTGTACATGTGTGTGTATGTGTGTGTGTTGTGTAGAGGCCTGAGGACAATGGCTCTGTCACTTTGTTTTATAGTGGTGTTGGGTAGTTTTGCCTCAACTTGACACAAGCTTAAGACATATAAGAGGAGGGAATCTCGATTAAGAAAATGCCTCCATAAGATCTGCTGTACATAAACCTTTAGGTTATTTTCTCAATTAGTGATTGATGGGGGAGGGCCCAGTCCATGTGGGTGAAGCTTCCCCCAGGCTGATGGTCCTGGGTTCTATAAGAAAGCAGGCTGAGCAAGCCAGGGAATCAGGCCATTAAGCAGCATCCTCTGTGACCTCTGCTTCAGCTCCTGCCTCCAGGTTCCTGCCCTGTACCGTTGACCGTTTCCTCCCCACCAGGCTTTGGTCACAGTGCTTCATCTGAACCTCGGACATGGTTCCTCCAGGTCACAGGAGAGCAGAATACTCCGTTGTGTCCCATCCTGGCTTCTTGCTTGTTCCTTCAGAGGCTGACAACCCCACAAGGATCTCATTGATCAAATCAGTGTAGTGACAAGGTTTGAGATTCAATTCTCGCCTTCTGGTTCTATGGAAGGTGGTATTGTTGAGAGGATAAATGGTCCCCCTCTGCAGTCCTCCATGGTCCTCTGTGCTGGGCTTGCTCCTAATAGTCTCCCTTTTCTCTGACTGTATCCCTCAGCCTTCCTGTCTCAGGTTCTCCCTGCCACCCCACCCCCACTGCTCCACATTTTGGGAGTGTGGGTCCTAGGATAAGAACTCAGATCACAATGGTTGGTGGCAAGTTTCTTTACTCAGTGAGACATTAAGTCAGTCCCTTTTCTTCCTTCTGTTTAAAGATTTATTTATTATTTTATGTATTTGAGAACATTGTTGCTGTCTTCAGACACAGCAGAAGGGGAATCAGATCCCCAGATGGTTGTGAGCACCATGTATTTGCTGGGAATTGAACTCAGGACCTCTGGAAGAGCAGCCAGTGCTTGTAACTGCTGAGCCATCTCTCCAGCCCCAGTTCCTTTTCTTATCCTTTTACTTTGCATTTGGAAGCTCTTGCCTGTGACTCTGTGAGATGGCATTCCAGATCGACCATTGCATGGATGTGGACCACGTTCCACCATGGTGGTTCTAGTGTGTTGCTGATGCTGTGTGTGTTGCTACTGTGCACCAAGTGAATGCACTGGTGATTTCCCCAGCATAGGACTGTAGGGAAACGGGGCACAGACAACTCAGCAGGCAGTTCCAGAGCAAGGTACTGACAAATTGCCACCCTGAAGAAGGTTGATGAAATCCTGTCCGACACCCACACCCTCTAAACCCTCCAGCTGCCCCTTCTCCCATGCCAGCCCACCAACCCAGGTCATTGTCTGATTACTCACAACAGCCTGGGATGGTTAGGGTTCTTTGTCAACTTGACAAAATTTAGAATCACCTGGGAGATCACACGAGGGCATGCCTTTGGGGGTTGTCGTGGTTTTGTTAATTGTGGTGGGAAGACCTTTTCACCATGGATGACGTCATTTCCTGGATGAGATCCTAGACTGTTTTTGTGGAGAGGAAGTTGAGCTGCAGCGTGCGTCGGTTGGTCTCTGCTTCCTGATTGTGGACACAGGGTTGACAGCTGCTTCAAGCTCCTGCCTGCTCTCCTTGACTTCCTCACAGGGATGATGGACTACTTTTGAACCGTGAGCTGGAACAACGCCCCCTTTCCCCTTTATATTGCCTTTGATTATGTCGCAACAACAGGAAAAGAGTCAAAGACACTGCTTTGGAGCTCTTGCTGGCCGGGCATACATAGAGCAGTAAGGAAGATCATTTCTCAGCTGTTACAGGTAGGTGTGGATGGCTCAATGCCCTAGTTCACGTGTCCCTCAGGGTACAGCCCTAAGGTGTGTCTCCTGAGGGTCTGAGTCTGCATGAAATTGTATTGGTTCTCTTCCCTTTTGCTGCCTCACTTCTCCCTCCCAGTGAGTCATCCCTGGACCACCTCCCACAGAAGTGATCCCAGAGGAAGTAAGAGAAGAAACAGATACCCTTACATCCAGCATCCCTATGTGGCTCTGGGAATCAGACTCAGGACCACATATTTGCAAATGCTCTATTCACAGCTATTTCCCCAGCTCCCAGAATGCAGTTCCTTGTAGCTCCTAGGTCAGAACTAGATCACATGCTGTGAAGGAGGCTGAGAAAGCGGATGGCCAGTTTCCTAGGCCCTAAGTGGTCGTTCTCTCTTCTTTTTTAAATTGATTTTGTAGAGATGGGCAGAAAAACCGCAATCGATTTGCCAGTTTGTAGGAACGATCCCAAGCTAAGTCTGCTTCCCGTGTTTGTGGCTGGAAAGTTTACATTCTACAGCAGAAGTTTGACGTCTCCGTAAATGGCAGAGACAAATAGCCCAGCATTTCAATCTGTTGCCTTACCAGATGGCTTCCAGGGAGCTGAGCCCTGCCTGTGTTCAGGGCTCCATGGCTTTCCATAAAGCTTTGGTTTATGACATCAGCAGAGCCCCAGGGTGAATTACTGTGGGTTTTTGGTTCCTCTCTTAGCCCTCCCGGCATCTATTATAAGGCTGTGTGTGATGCTGGTGAGGAAGGTATCAGTGGGAAGAGTGTGTGTGCACCACTGTGTCCCCCCAGGGGAGCAGAGGCTGGGCCCAAGCACTGGCCCTTGAAACACAGCCTGTGCCTGTGATCGGCCCGGAACCCATACAAGTCAGGTGAGAAGGAGGCTTTGATAGTCAGGGATATCACACGAATAGATGATAGTACACCAGGAACTTAGACAAATGATCACTGGGCTTAATAAGGTGGCTCAGCAGGTCAGGGCGACTGTGGCTAAATTCACGAGAGAAGTTTGGTTCCTGGGACTTACATGGTGGAAGGAGAGAAGTCTGGGTTATAAAGGAAAGGAGCTGCAATCAGAGATGGACTTGTGGGGCCCAGTGAGGAAGTGAGAGTGATTGACACTTGGTTAGGACTCTGATTCTGGGGTGGTACAGGCCTGTCTTCTCAGCGCTTAGAAGGCTGAGAGAGGAGGAGTGTGAGTTCAGGGCTCACCTGTGCTCACGGAAACCCTCCTGCCTCAAAGCAAAACAATGGGAACCAGCTATGACCAAAAAGCATCAAATCAAGGATGAGGCTCTTCCCACGAGAGCTCTTCCCGCGAGAGCTGTGTCCTCTGATGGAGAGCGGCAGACTGAAGTGTAGAGGCACCATTTCCATCCATGCAGTTCTTTCAGACAGAAACGATAATGGACCAGAGGTTTGACTGTGGGACGGCAACCCTATCCCTCACTTGATGCCTGGTCTTTCTGCTGGAGGTGAGATCTACAAGTTCCCTCTCCCCACTGTAAGGCATTTCATCTAGGGTGCCTCCCTTTGAGTCCTGAGGGTTTCTTACCTCCCAGGTCTCTGGTATATTCTGGAGAGTCCCCCCAACCTTCAACATCCTAAAGTCTGTTTCCATTCTTTCTGCTGGCCCTCAGGGCTTCAGTCCTTTTCCCCCACCCAATACCATATCATGTTCCCCTCCCTGTCACCCTCTTTCCCTCCAAGGCCCCTCCCTCCCTTCCCCCTTGTGCTTTTTTCTTTGTCCCAAGTGGGACTGAGGCGTCCTCACTTGTGCCTTTCAGCTTGTTGACTTTTTGAGTTCTGTGGACTGTATCTTTGGTATTCTGTACTTTTTTTGGGCTAATAGCTACATAATAGTGAATACATACTGTGCATGTCATTTTGGGTCTGAGTTACCTCACTCAGGATGATATTTTCTAGTTCCATCTATTTGCCTGCAAAACTCAGGATGTCCTCATTTCCTTGTTCTTAATAGCTGGATAATATTCCATTGTGTAAATGAACCACATTTTCTGTATTCATTCTTCTGTCGTGGGACATCTGGGTTGTTTCCGGCTTCTGGCTATCACAAATAAGGCTGTGAACATAGTGGAACACGTGCCCCTGTAGCATGGTGGGACATCTTTTGGGTATATTCCCCAGAGTGCTATTGCTGGGTCGTTAGGTAATTTTCTGAGCAACCTCCAAATTGATTTCTAGAGTGTTTGTACTATTTGCAAACCCCACCAACAATGGAGGCATGTTCCTCTTTCTCCACATCCTCACCAACACGTGCTGTCACCTGAGGTTTTGTTCTCAGCCATTTTGATTGGTGTGAGGTGGAATCTCAGGGTTGTTTTGCATTTCTCTGACCACTAAGGACTTTGAACATTTCTTTGGGTGCTTCTCAGCCATTTGAGATTCTCTGTTGTGAATTCTTGGTTTAGTTCTATTCCCCATTTTTTCGATTGGGTTGTTTGGTTTTCTGGTGGTTAGCTTCTTGAGTTCCTTATATATTTCGAGTATTAGCCCTCTATTGGATGTGGGGTTAGTAAAGATTTTTTTCTCCAGTCTTTAGGTTGCCAATTTGTCTTATTGACTATGCCCTTTGCCTTACAGCTTTCTAGTTTCATAAGGTTCCATTTATCAATTCTTGATCTTAGAGCAGGAGCCACTGGAGTTCTGTTTAGAAAATTTCCCCCTGTGCCAATGACTTCAAGGCTCTTTCCCACTTTCTCTTTGATTAGATTCAGTGTATCTGGTTTTACGTTGAGGTCATTGATCTACTTGGACTTGAACTTTGTGCAAAGTGACAAATGTGAATCTATTTTCATTTTTCTAAATACAAACATCTATTTAGACCAGCACTATTTATTGAAGATGCTTTCTTTTTTCCATTGTATATTTTTGCCTTCTTTGTTGAAGATCAAGTTTGCATAAGTGTGTGGTTTTATTTCTGAGTCTTCAATTCTATTCCATTAATCAACCTTGTCTGTCTGTCTCTGTACCAATACCATGTAGTTTTTATCACTATTGCTCTGTAGTAGAGCTTGAGATCAGGGATTATGATTCCCCCAGCCGTTCTTAATGGCTGGAGGATTTAAAAAATTTTAGTTGTTTAGATGTACTTCAGTATTCATTGTGTGTGTGTGTGTGTGTGTGTGTGTGTGTGTGTGTGTGTGTATGTGAGACCAGACGAGGATGTTAGGTTTCTTGGAGGTGTAATAGCAGGAAATTATGCTGTGGTGTTGGGACCTGAATCCTGGTCCTCAGCAAGAGCTGCCCCAACTGCTGTGCCATCTCCCAGCCCCAAGACAGGTTTTAAATCCTACACTATTTTTTTATGTCACAAATGTTCTTGTTTGGTCCAGCATAGGAATCCTCCCTATGGGGGAAAAACCCTCTATACTTTAAAATTAGTATATATTAATTACATACAACAGTTAATTAGCACATATTAATTGTACATAATAGTTGGTCTCATAATATTTTCATGCATGTGCATAGTGTATTTTGATCATATTTAACTATTACCCTGTTATGGTTCCTTCCACTCTTGCTTATCTCTTCTAATACAATCCCTTTTACTTCTGTGTGTGTGTGTGTGTGTGTGTGTGTGTGTGTGTGTGTCTGTTTACATTGTATGAATGTGCACATGTGTATATGTATGCACATGTTTATGTGGGTATGTGTATGTGTTTCTATATGTGTGTTTATGTCCGTGTGCATGTATGTACATTTAAATGCGTATGTGTATAAGATGCTGTCTTTATGCAGAAAGGCAGGTACAGGATAAAACGAGGCCTGTCATTGGACGAGAAGGAAGGATGGGCAGGAACAGTGTTTTAGAAGGAAACAGTGAGGAAAAGCACAGAGCAACATGGAGGCGGATGTGAAGTTTCTTCTCTGTGCATAGATACAGGTTGTCATGGATATCTTTGAGGGATGGGTGTGCATGGGATTTTGTGCTGTCTATATGGAAAAATCATAACATCAACTGGATCAGAGGTTATTGTGTGATGTTTTTCTTCACATGGTGACTTAATTGAGTTCAAGAGAAGGTGCAGTGGCGGGACGCACCAAGCCCGCCACGGAACTGGGATGTGTGGACCTGGCGTGGTAACAGGGAATTGTGAGTGGGGCCAGGCTGAAATGGTTATCGGATTGCCTGGGTCAGAGAGAGCCTGGGGCCAGCGTGGGGCCAGTGTGGGGCCAGCGTGGAGCCGCTGAGATAAATTAGTGCTTGTTCCACATGGCCCTATGGTGCTGGAATTAGTGTGGGCATGACTGCTCGGGTCAGAGAGAGCCAGGGACAGCGCAGAGCAGTAATGCATGGGAACGGGTCATGCCCTTTTAAAATATTTACTGCAATGTTTGTGTATGCATGTATGTGTATTTATATGTGTATTTATATGTGTATTGTGTGCACATGTGTATATGGGTACAAGTATGTGTGTTTATATGTGTATATGTGTGTACATGTGTATGTGGGTTCATATATGTATGTTTCAATATGTGTATGTGTGTATGCATGTATGTATGTTTATATGTGTATGTGTGTGCATATGTATATGGGTTCATGTATGTGTGCTTCAATATGTGTATGCATGTGTGCATGTATGTGCGTTTATATGTGTATGTGTCTGCACTTGTTTATGTGGGTTTGTGTATGTGTTTCTATATGTGTGTGTTTGTATGTGTATTTCTCTGTGTGTATGTATGTATGTATGCATGTATGTACATGTGTCTCCTAATGACTTGGTTTGGCTTGCTAACTTCAGTCTGAGAGAGGGGTTACTTACAAGCACATAGGCAACTTACCCTTAGTTGTATCAATGAAGACAATAATGATCTCCATTCTCTGGATTCATTTGGAGGATGTAGGTGTCTTTAGGATGTGAGGTTTTCCTTTTTCTTTCGGAGGAGAGGAGGGTGAGACTCAGGAATTGCTCTGCTTTGGGTCACAGTCTGGTACTGTGCAAGGAAGGAGGTAGAGGAGACTTCTCCCAGGCCTGTGCAGGTACACATCCTCTTGGAGGCAGGGCCGGCCAAGGAGATGCTTGGCTGTTCCAAGTGTCGGAGGAAAGTGTTGCCTGCTTGCTTCCGCACGTGCTACTTCCCGAGGAGGTGTTCCACCAACAGAAATGCTGATTCTCTGGCTTTCTCACGCTAAATTTAGAAATGACATTTGCATTTCCGCAGATCAACAGGCTTAGAAACAGTTCCCAGAGCCCGGGCCAAGTGAATAGTTTCCCTTTCTTGGCTGTTGGGAATTAGCAAAATTAGGATGTGCCTGTAACAGGGTAGATGAAGACAGTTGAAAATAGTAAATGTATCCTTTTTAGGAGGTAAAATCAGTTGTAACTCGAGTTTCAAAAAGGCCAGGGGGTGGGAATTACCCACTGTACTTTCTACTTCATTTACTTACAATATATCGGCAGGGGCTCTAGCCAAAGGATTCCCTTGATCCCTAACTTTCCTCTTCCGGTTTCCTCCTTCTCAGTGTCCATGTTATTTATTTATTTGGGGGGGGGGGTGTTAGTTTTGAATCTGAATTTTTATTAAGCAATTTATTGTGTGCATGTATGTGTTTGTCCATGTGTGTGTATGTGTGTGCATGCATGTGTATGTATGTGTGTCATGCCTGTGTATGCACCAACACACAGGCCATAAGGTGCTGTGGAGGTCAGAGGACAAATTGCAGGCATTGGTTCTTTCTTTCTTTCATCTGGGTTCCAGGGCTAGAACTCAGGCCAACAGTTTGGTTGCAATCACCCTTTACCCTATCAGCCATCTTGCTGGCCCCAAACCTGACCATTTCTGATACGTTATGGACAGCTCAAGCTCAGAGGGAAGTTCCTGCTGTACTGCAGCTCACTGTTTCTGCCTACAGTTCCTGTGCGCTCATTAGTTTGTCTGGTGGAGTTCAAATATTTGAAGTATTACGCTGACATTTTTCCATCTTGGCAGAGTTCTCTTAGCTATTGAGCAAAGGAACAAGCAGCGTGTTTCCTGGTCTGTCTGAGGGGTTGTTGATCTCCTTTTGGTTGTTCTAGGGCTTCCCAGAGTCTATAAAATCATGAGCACATGGCACCACAAGAGGGCAGTGTGCACTCTCTCCAGGAGCCCACACAAACCCTGCGTTCCCCCCGCCGTGTCTGGCAAAGGGCAAACCCATTAGGCATCAACATCCTGCATTTTCTTGCTGTTGCCTGTCATCATGGAAGCAATGATTGGAAAGTCCTGATTACCCGCACGATCTCCTAGACAGCGCACGTCTCTAAGCACTTGCTTTCCAACTTACTGCTTTTGATTTTTTCACCTGTGCCACACGCGGAATGAGAGACCTAGGGGGCACTTTCTCAATGCTGTTAGGAGAGCCTGTCTTCACTCAGTGGAGGTTCTCATTTCTGTGTGTGCGTGGGGGGAGGAGTGGTTCCATGGTACCAGGCATGTGTTTAACAAGACACAGCAATAGCTAAAGTTTTAAAAAGAGCCTTTATTCGTCTGGATGTCATTATTAGTGCAAAATATTCCGGAAAGTTCTTGCTGATAATAACCCAAGACAAGCATACATGAAGAATTAGTAAATTACTTTTTCCGACCTTAATTTTGTTTTACTGACATGCCTGAAAAGTAGGAGGTTTTGTTTTGTTGTTTTCTTATGGGCCCAATAAGTCAGAAAGCAAAAGCCCAGAGGTGACATTTGTACGTTTGAAATATGATCCTACCGGGACACCGTAGAATCTCATCAGTGGATCTCTTTGTCCGATGGATCTGGAACTGGCAAAATCAGGATCACACCCGTGTTCCGGCTTGTGTTTGTTCTGGTGTGAAGCATCGAAGAGAGTCTGGGGCTCCTTTTCTCTTCCTATACAAAATTCAGCGAATCAGTTATTTGCTTTAGAACTTCAGGGCAGAGTTGCCCGTGTAGCTTGCTGTGTGGTTTTCTGTTGACGGAGAGGCCAGAGGCTCTCTAGAGGGCAGCGAGGACTGGTGGGTTGTTGCAAATGTCCTGAGATGAGGGATCATTTCTGGGCAGCTGTGAAGGTCAGGGAACGCAGCCAATGCTGCCACAGCGGGAGAGGTGGAATGTTCCAGAAAGATGGTCCTGGGTCTGTTAGGTCTTGAGAGCTGGTATCTGGCAATGGCGGACAGAAAGGGCTCTCTCTCTTTTTTCCCTAACAGAAATGGAGCAAATGAGGCTACAAATACATCTGTGTACTGACGGTTGGCTGAAGATTAAGTACTAAATGGCTCCTGGGCTGGTACCTTGCAGGCTGCAGAAAAACCCATGTTGGCACATCCCAGCAGGGAACCTGGGAAGGTGGGATTTGTGACTTTTGGGTACTCAGTCAGTGACAGTCATGCCCCTTAGGAGACATCTAGAGACTCATTTGATTATTTTTATTCAGAAGAGAAGGGCTTGTGGCATCTAGGGACGAGAAGGGTCCCTGGATTGATGGAGAAGCAGAGCAAGAAGACTGGCTAGGCTTGCTTAGGAGGGAGAAGGAGAAGGCGAAGATGGAACATAGGGATTGGGCACTGATTTCCGGGAACCCATGGAGCGTGACAAGAGGGGAGGTTTAGATGACGTGGCAGAGTCCCCCAAATGGAACTTTTGCAAAGGGCAGGCTTTGGATGGGTGGTAGAGAGCTCGGAGACTCCAGTTCTCCATCCAGGGTAATTTTGTCCTGGGGGCGCTAACCACATCGGGAGATACGTTCAGGTTGTTCTGACTGGGTTAGGGTGCTGCTGGCACTCACTGAGCAGGGGCCATGGCTGTTGCTCGTGCGTGCAGAGGGAGCTGCCCTTTTCCCCTGAGCGCCGCTTGCTGTACTGAGTTTGTTGGTCAGGGACACAGCACAGTTCCTGTCCTTGCCCACTCCAAGTCAAACGTGTGCACAGGTCCAAGAATTTTCCCATCCACTATCTGTGGTGCCGTTTATCCTAGAATGCAGGAGACAAAGGCAGAGGGCTCTTCAAGTTTGAGGTCAGCCTGATCTACATAGGGACCCTGTCTCAAAAGCATTAAAACCAAAACCAAAAACAACCAACCAAAACCAAAACCAAACCAAACCAAACAAAAAACCCAAGTCTTCCTTTTCAGACAGAAGGGCTGTACAATGGGTATCACATTCAGTGTGTGGGTGTGTGCATGTGTGCATGTGTGTGTGCATATGTGTGTACACAATTGGGGCCAAAGGATAACCTTGGGTATCTTTTTCCTTTAGGATCCATCTCTTTTGGTTTTTGAGACAGAGTCTTCAGCTTGGATCCCCTTGTTCCTGCCTCTCCCCAGTGCTAGGATTGTAGGTGGGGCCACTATGCTGGGCTTTTACATGGATTTGGGGCTTAAACCCGACTCTTAATGCTTTACCAATGGTGCCGTCCCTCAGCCCCCGGTCTGTACTCTATACACATAGGCTATCTGAGGTTTGGAATCGTCACATCTCAGCTCCTCACTGTCCCCTTGGTTTGTCCATGGTACTTGACAGTGGGGGTGGGTGAGGGTACAAATTGTGAGCCTCTGAAGAGCGTCACATGGTCACACAGCACCCTGCTGGCCCATAAGCAACTCTTGTGTTGTAGAGGATGTCTAGATTTATTTTTTGAAAAGATTCACGTTTTATCTTACGAGTGTTTTTCTACTTTAAATGTATATGGTACTTAATGGAGGCCGGAAGTTGGCATCAGATTCCTTAGAACCAGAGTTCTAGACAGTTGTGAGCTGTCATGTGGGTGCTGGGATTTGAACCGGGGTCCTCTGAAAGAACAGTCAGTGCTCTTAATTTCGGAGCCATCTCCCCAGCTTGCAAATGTCTTTTCTGGGCCACTGTTTGCTGCATTTTCATCTGCCCAAGTTTGGGAATTAAGTCATCACTGTCAAACCGAGAGCACCCAGGGGAGAATGAAGCTCTCGCTGGCATAACGGCAGCACCACAAATTAAAGCCGATTCTTTAAAGAATTATGACATGACATCATGCGTTGATGTGATGTGATGTGATGTGACAGTCTGTGAGCTTCATTTTGGTGCGATCTCCTCGATGTAAAGCAGGACACGGATTGATACGGTCTACACTGCCCAGGACCCCAGAGACTGGCTCACACGTCTCTTCAGGCTCGGCTCAGCCATGTGAGGCCTGACTACTACAAGTCTGGTTACTGCTAGGAAGGGTGGGAGGAGAGAAGGAGTTAGGTAAGATATGAAAATGAGTGACTTTCATTGGTTTGCAGCTTGTCCTGATCTAAATGGCTCAGGAGCATCTTCCTGCAGCCCTGTGTGGTGGGATTATTTTCGTCTCTCTGTGTGTACGCACATGTGTGCAGGTTTGCTTGTATATATGCAGTGCTCATTGCTTTTGACACAGAATCTCTCGCTAGGCTGGTGCTCACCAAGTGGGCCAGGCTGACCAGCCAGAGAGCATCAGGAATTCGCCTGTCACTGCTTCCTGAGCACCAGGATTACAAGTAAATCCAACGTGTTACAATGTGCGTTTGGGGGATTAAACTCAGGTTCTTGTGCTGCCAGCACACACTTCACCAGCCGAGCCATTTCCCCAACTCCCTGTGTTGAAGGCTTCTGAGGTTGTGCGAGCGTCTAAGGAGAAAGAGTCACAATTGATTGGTAATGTCTGCCCTGGCTATAGAAGTTCTGCATTGACAGCACACAGGATATACTTTCATAATGGCTGATTTAAATGCATGCTTGTTTGGGGTTCAGAGATGGAGGGAGTGATAGAGAGAGGGAGTAGAGAGCTAGAGAGACAAGAGAGGAAGAAGAGGAGGGAAAAAGAAGAGAGAAAAGGAGATGAGATACAGGAAAGAAGAGAAGCATGGTTGATTAGTAATGTCTGCCATGGGTGTAGGAGTATGGAGACAGCACACATTACATATTGACAGCTTCTGATATACATGTAGTGCAAAGCACTGACATAATTTTCTCTAATTGCCTTTGGCATGTGATTGTTTGAGTTTCTTTCTTTGTATTTATTGCTCATTAGCAGATGCCCTTTAGTTGTTTAGATCTGGGCTGTACTTAAATCATGTTAATAAAGTAATGTCACAATGGGCTTCCCAGACACACAGGTGGTAGGTGGGCAGAGGCACATACTATTGTGTAGGTGTGGGTTCTAGTGGCACTCTGTTGTGTGACAAAGGACTCTAACAAAAAGCAACTAAGGGAAGAAAGAACTTATTTGCTTGTACTTTCAGGTCCTAGTGTACCACTGATGAAGTCAGGCCAGGAATTCAAGGACCGAAGAGAATGAATCGCTCTCTTGTTGCTAGTCCATGCAGTGTTACCTCTGACCATGTAACTAACAGCTGAGGGGAAGTACAGCAGGAATCACAGAGAACATGGTTTTCTGGCTCTCATGCAGGCTCAAGATCATCTAGGTTTCTTGTATAGTCCAGGACCATGCGCCTAGGGAATGGTCTCACCCATAGTGGGCAAGGCATTCCGATATCAATTAACAATCCAGATAGACCCCCACAGGCCTCAACTGAGACTTCCTTCTCAGGTGACTCAGGGTTGTGCCAAGCTGACAGTTAATTCTGATTGGGATATTAGGAATGACACTTGCAAGAGCTTGAATGGAGTAGGTTGTAGAGTGTTTGGATAAAATAGACACTAAGACTTTGCACATGATAAAAAGACAGCCTGAAAGAGGTCATGGGGAGGTCACAGTAGAGCTGTGACATCATTAGGATACAGCATGAAGGTGGATCTCACAGGAGCAAAGGTTCTGGGAAGGATGCTGTGGGAAGACTGAAGGTGAACAGCTCCTGGTGGGTGTCTAGTACTGTCCCGTGCAACTGTCTCGCCAGCAAGAACGACACGGCACACGAAATAGGATTCTTCTGCGGTAAAGCTTTAATGCTCTCGAGAGGCAGAGCATAAGCTTGCAACACGTGAAGACGAAGACCCCGAACTATCTAGCCCGTCCCCTTATAAAGGGATCAGTTCTCGCCTTGGACGTGGAGCCCCCTGATTGGTTGAAACTCATCAGGCCCTATGACGCCACGGGAGAGGCAGAGCTCAAGGAGTGGAAAGTTACCCAGCGCGTGTGCACATGACTTGTTTACTGCTAACTCCAGCCGGATGTCAGCGCCATCTTGTAATGGAGAATGTGCAGGCAGCGCCCCACATAGTACCAACACACAGAACATAGACTCTGCAAACTGGCTGTAGTGAATTGCATAGAATGTTCTAGAAGGTCTACTATGCAGCTAGCTTAAGAGTTGCCAAGCAGGTACCTCTTCCACCTGCTTTGTCACCTGTCCCTAGGGCTAACAAACTGTGATTTTTTTTCCCCCAAGGCTGGAAAATGGAGGATGGAATACAAGCCATTCTAATTCCAGAATGTTCTTTGCCCTCCCCAAAGTCTGTGAAAGAGGCTTCTGGCTTAGTTTGTTTTTTTTCTTTCTCCCCTTTCCTGACTCCAAAGTGGAACTTGTGTCCCTTGGATCTTGGCGATGACCAGGGGAAGAGAAGGAAGAGAAGGATGCTGTAGAGCTTCCGGAGTACCAGAGGGAGGAGCTGTGCTGTGGGAGCTATGGAGACAGAAGCATTTCCAGTATCCAGAGAAATGAAGCGTGCACATATCACACCTACCACATACTGCATGTTCCCTTAGCTATGACCCAGGTTAGGACTGTATAGGTCAGGTCCTAGGTCCCCATTTCCTGAGTGTTACCTGTAGGGTTACACTCCACTTCCTTATCAGCTCATCCGAAGACTCATCTCCAGGAGTTGGTTTCCAAGGTCATCCCATAGAATCAAAACTCACAATCCTAGAGCTGTTTCATGAATGTGGTTACCCCCAGCAGAGAAAATGGTCACACAAATCTCAGCTCCCTAAGAAAAGCTCCAGATGTGAGGGTCAACTTACGAATAGAAAGATAAGTCATATAAGAGATGGGTGCGTGTATGTATGTATGTGTGTGTATATGTGTGTGTGCTCGAGTATGTATATGTGCGTGTGTGTGTGTGTGTGTGTGTGTGTGTGCATGAGTGAGTATACATGCTAGGGATTCAAACTCAGGTCCTCAGGCTTGTGTAGCAAGAACTATATCCACTGAACCAATTTCCCAGCCTGCACTGCGCTCTGCAGTGTTAGATAAATGGCCATACTGCAGGTAGGATTCAGCGTAGGATGCCCCGAGGGAGTCTGATTTTGATGCTTTCTGACATCTGTTCAGTCATGTGATCACTAAGATGTCTCTTGCCCAGTGAATTCCCCTGCAGGTGGGTTTGGTTCTGTCTGCCCCTTTCAGCTTCACACCAACCACTTGGCTGTGTGGTCTATGCCATGTGAATGTAGGCGCTATGAACAGTTTGGGATGGCTTCCTAGGTCTGTGACTTGTGGGTCAGGCGGAGCCCTCTGCAAACTTCCCCCTGTTATGGGGTCAGCAAGGAGAACTTGGAGATTATTTTGGTGCTCAGGGAAGAAAAGAAAGCTGAGTTTATTTTTGTGCTGTCTGCAGCATCTGTTTTCTGGCTGCATGATCCTGGCATGGAGATCTGGAAGGTTCTGGAGCATTGTATACACTGGCTCTCTGGAAACCAGCTAATAACATCTCTTTAAAAAAGAATAAATAAAAAAGAGTGGGGTTTCACCAGATGACTATTGAATAGCTTTAGCTTCAGGCTCAATGGGTGAAGACCCACTGTGTGCTTTCCTGGTCCAGCTGTGTGATATTCTGCAAAAGGTCCCACAGAGTTGTATGTGACTGTGGATAAAGAGGTACCTGCCTGCCTGGTTGGTCCTCAGAGTGGTGGAAATGTGTGAGTAAGTGGGTGAGGGCTGCCCTTTGGAGTTGTTCTAGTTTCAATTTTGTTGCTGTTATCATGACCAAACCAAACCAAACAAAAACAAAACCCATCCCTCCCCAAAACTTGTGGGGAAGTTGAGACAGGAACTTTAAATAGTTAATCACGTCCCATCAATAGTCAAAAGCAGTGAGAAATAAATGCATGCTCGCCCACTATCTTGCTAACTTGTGCTCAGCTCTGGCTTTAAACTCACGCACAGTTCAGCCTAGGGAATGGTGCCACCCACAGTGGACTGCATCTTCCCATATAAATTAATTTAAATCAGATAATCCACACAAAACATACACATATTTTAGCCCAATATAGACAATTGCTCATCAAGAAGACTCTCTTTCTAGGTGACTCTAGGCTGTACCAAGTTGACAAAGTTAATTATCACAGAGGTCAAAGCTCAGTTTATTGCCTGCCAAATTTGATACAACTACATGGGAGGGATCAGGTCAATTTCCCCTCATTTCACTGTTTCTATCCTCTTGTTAAACTCCAACATTTCTACACCGTTTGGGTTTCTTTCTTGCTTTCTCCTCCCAAGCTGTGGTTGTGTGATGCCAAGGTGAAGGCAAATCCTTGACCTTCTGGTGGTAGAGAGAGCGAGCAGCCACTTACAGTGCCTGCTCTAGTTTCTATAGGGAGGCCTATGACATGTATCTCCTGCCACTATCATGGCTCTCCATCAATGTCTACCACAAGTATCACGGAAGCCCTACCTGAAGAGGAGCAAGTGTCCCTGGAAGCTGGCTTTGGAGGAGCGAATGAAAAAGCTAGAGAAAATGAACCCACTCATGCACACCTTGACAGCCAGAGAGGACAGACAACTCTTTCTGTCCACGAGCCGCACTCTCTGACTTGGAATCGGTATCCATGTGGACTCTGAGCTCTGTTCACTGGCCTTCTTAGCTTGTAGCCATGGCTATAAGGAATTGTGTGCAGTGAGGTTATTAAGGCAATTAAACCTGAAAACCCAAACAATTAGACAAGAAATCCAACCACCCAGAGCAGGAGATGAACGGCTAGTGTCACCCTGCAGGGTGTCTGGTGACTGGGGTTCTAGTGGACTCTGTTGATCCAATGTTCTGGGACTCTCAGTCACTCAGCTGGCCTAGCGTGGCCTGGGAGAGCTTGTGATTTCAGTTCAAGAGGGTAATAAAAAGCAGAGGAGATGGAGGCAGCTGGGACAGAACTGCGTGTCCCCTGTCTTGGCCTTAACTCATGTGTTTGCTTGGCTCTAGTATGAAGTAGGTTTACAGACTCACAGCAACAGCCTTCAGTGTGTGGCCTAGCATCCTGTTTCCTGTTCACAGGTGTCTTACTTAGTTAGGGTTTTCATTGCTATGAAGAAACACCATGACCAAGGCAAAGCTTACAAAGGCAAACATTTCACTGGGGCTGGCTTACAGGTTCAGAGGTTCAGTTCATTATCATCAGGGCGGGAAGCATGGCAGTGTGTAGGCAGACAGGGTGCAGGAGAAGGAGCTGAAAGGTCTACATCTTGATCTTCAGGCAGCAAGGAGACTGGGTGTGTTTCACCCTAGACATATCTTGATCAGTAAAGACTGTGACACACTTCTAACAAGACCACACGTACTCCAACAAGGCTGCATCTCCTAATAGTGCCCCTTCCTATGACCAAGCATTCACACACATGAATCTATGGGGGTGAGGACAAGCATATTCAAACCACCATAACAGAGAAGGAGGTTTGTGACAAGTCTGCTGGAGACAGTATATAGGGGACATGTTCTCTCCTCTGTTTGAGAAGGGTCCCATTTAACCCAGGTTAGCCTCAAACCAATGACATACCTGAGGAATGTAGCGAAGGATGGCCTTAGACTAGTTTCTTCTGTCTCTACCTCCTGAGCACCAGGATCACAAAACCCGGTTTTATGCGGTGCTGGGGATTAAACCTAGTGCTTCACGCATGCTCAGTGGACTTTCTGTATGTGCTCTATCCCTTGGCTATAACCTCTTTGTAAGTGTCACCTCTAAAGATAATATAACCATTTCCAAATGTCACGTATGTGCCATCCATACCTCCCAACCTCTGGGTACACTGCCGCTGTCATGTTTCCTCTTGCGCCTGGCCACAGCGCAGCTTCAACTTATTGTATGTATGTAGGGACAACTTAAGGCCAGTTTAAACAGGCTCCCTTCCGAAGGACACACCTCATTGCAGGGGGCTTCTGGACCAAACACTCCCCATGTTTCATTCTTCTCCCCTTCCCTCCATAAACCAAGATATTCCCCCCTCCCACTTCTGATGCTTTCCTGTGCTGTTTGTGCAGAGTAGAAATAATATGTTTGTGCGCCTGGCATCTGGACCATCCATCTCTCATCTCCCAGATGTGTCTTTCGGTCCCTGAACATCTGGGTTTCCCACTTGCAAACAAATCCAAGATTACCCAGGAGTTTAAGTCCGACTTTCGGCTGGATAAATTGTCGCATGCATTTGGAAGGGGACGGACAGGCTTTGTGATCACATTTGCCTTTAAAAGAAAGGCTCTTGGAGGCACTGGCTCCATTGTTTGTCCTTTGGTTTTATGCATCATCTAGATTTAAATATTTTTTTTAAAAAAGATTTAAAAAAAATTTATGTGTGTGTCCATGTCTGTATAAGTGTGCGATGCATGTGAACCAGAGCCCAAGAAGAGCAGAGGGGGTCAGGTCACGGTGGAGCTCGACAGCTGCCCGATGTAGGTGCTGAGATCTGAACTCAGGTCCTTTGGGAAAGCAGAAACTGATGGATGATCCGGCTCCAGGTTCCAAGCACTGCTCTTACGTGGGTGTTTAGGATCTGAGTTTTATCCACCAAGCCGTCTCCCACCCCTGAAGTTTAGATCTTGGAGTTGATTCTAAGTAGAATGTATTGGAAGTGACATGTGTGTACTGCCTACTTACCAACGCCGAGCCCTTCCAAACTTTAAAATCTTTCTCATGATTTACCGACTCATAGGAATAAGGACAATTTTTTTTTGTATTTATGTTTACTAGCATCTATTCATTATATATAACAGATTTCGTTATGGTATTTTCATACACACACCTATGTGAAGAGGCAGAGGAGATGGGCTTGTGAGGAGATGGACCAGAACACAGCATACTAACACACATGCTCGGAAATGACCTAGGGAAACTATCACTTGGTATGCTAATGTAAACAGCCGAGATACCAATCTGTGGACGACGAGGGGAAGCCCAACTTCTACTTACGATTGCACTTAAGAATACGATTTTAAATGTTCACCGGCTCTGCTGGTTTCTTGGGAGTGCTGTAACAAAACACCAGACACCTCACCATTTCAAACCACAGAGATGTGTTCACTCCTGACAATGGGGGACAGAAGTCTGAGGTCCGAGTCACTGAACCAGAGTCTAACTGTTGACAGGGCTGGGCCCTGTGCCTCGCCTCTTCCTCTGCTGCTACCCCTCAGTTTGTGACCACACCCCTCTGCCTTAGTGATGTTTTAGAAATGTCTTCTCAGTGCAGGGCTTCTTCTCCATGCCCAACCTATTCATACCTTTGAAGTATTGTTTATAATATCTGGTAACACTTGTTGGTTTTGGCTTTAAGGATGTGGGTGCTTTTGAGGTATATAGTTCATCCTTTTGTTGACATAGATTCAAATGTCCGTGGGGGAGATTCTACCCCAGACATAAGGCCAGATGCTCAAACACTGCCATCCGATCCTGCCTCCCCCACCGTAACCCCCTCTTCCTTCTTCATCTGTCATTCTCAGGCTGGTGGCTCCCATGAGTTGGTATTAATAATCAGATGCCACCAGGCACTGGAGACAAGAGGTGGGCAGACAGGTTTTTCAGGTCAAGTGCTTGTCTGGTTTTGTCAATCAAATGCAGCCAGGCCCATTTGTCTACGGGTTTTCCATGGATAAATTAGTGACCAAGGCGGGGAAGCAGTGGCTTGTGAAGCCTCTGGAAGTCACTCCTGATGTGACGGGCCTCTGTTCTTGACAGTTAAGCAGTTACAGTTGTTACAGTTGGGCACCCTCCTCCCCACTGCCAGAGTGATGTAAAAGGCTCAGTCTTGAACCACTGAGTGTAGCCCGGGGACTAGAAATCTCTAATAGGATCATGTCTTAGTTGGGGTTTCTATTGCTGCAAAAAACACCACGACCAAGAAGCAAGTTGGGGAGGAAAGGGTTTAATTCAGCTTACACTTCCACATTGCTGTTCATCACCAAAGGAAGTCAGGACTGGAACTCAAGCAGGTCAGGAAGCAGGAGCTGATGCAGAGGCTATGGGGGGATGTCACTTACTGGCTTGATTCCCCTGGCTTGCTCAGCCTGCTTTCTTATAGAACCCAGATCTACCAACCCAGGGATGGCACCACCCACAAGGGCTGGGACCTCCCTCCTTGATCACTAGTTGAGAAAATGCCTTACAGCTGGATCTCATGGAGACATTTCCCCAACTGAGGCTTCCTTCTCTGTGATAGTTCCAGCTTGTGCCAAGGTGACACAAAACCAGCCAGTACAGACCAGTTTGGTCTTCTGCACACTTGTGTTTCTAGGCAAATCCTGCTTAAAACACATGCACTTGGGAGGTGTAGCCAGGAGGTTTAGGAGTTTAAGGTCATTTTAGGCTACTTGATATATTCAAGGTCAGCCAGTTGGTTTACATGAGATGTTGTCTGCGGACACAAATGGAAAGGACAGCAAAACCAACTGAGCAAACACAGCAAACAAAAGCCCATGAGCTCGTGTGAGAGACGCTTTGCTTTCCATAGATCTTACGTCAGATACCAGAGCAGGAGACAATGGGTGCTGAGCAAGGCCAGAGAACATGCCACCAATCATACATTGCTTGGTAGGCGTGGAGGACCTGACTGAAAGGTGGGACCTTGAAAATGGAGATGAGAGGGGAGGACAGAAAATAAGGGAGAGTTCAGGCATCAATTTGGATCACCACATATTTCTCAAAATGAAGTTTGGGGCACAGCCAAAGGACAGATAGAAGATTCTAGAAAATGTAAGGAGAGAGAGAGAGAGAGAGAGAGAGAGAGAGAGAGAGAGAGAGAGAGAGAGAGAGAGAGAGAGAGACAGACAGAGAGACAGACAGAAAGACAGACAGAAAGAGAATGAGCCCCAGAGACCAGAGCAGAGTCACAGGAGAGGAATTTCGTAGAGTCAGGTATATGTCAAGGATCAGAGGAAAGTTAACTCTGTCAGCAGAACAGGGTTGATCACAATGGCTTTGGGGTCTGTTGTGATGCTGTGTTCCCTCCTCCGGTGTTTAAGTGTCTCTAGTGCTCCAAACAGTCCCTAGATCCTAAGTGGGGGTCCCACCCCCACGCTGCTGGCTCTAAACCAGGACCTGATGAGAATAGTAAAAGTCTTACATTAAGAGCTTTGAACTTCCAGGAGATTGTTAAAATGTGCTTAACTCTTGATCTTCACCACCAAGACATTTTTAAATGCTTAAACCGTTTTATCATAATTTTGCTTTTCCGACAAAGTATTTTGAGATAATTTTTTAATGGAAGATGCCATATAAAAATAAATTGGTTTGAAATGGCAGAGGCTTTAAAAAGATTATCATAGATTGATAAAGTGGGTCACCTCCTTACGTGTTTGGCACCATGCCCAGAGAAGGAAAGTTAAAAAAGAGAAAGAAAAGGAAAAAAAAAAGAGAAAGAAAAGAAAGAAGCAAAAGTTGGCAAAGGGCAAGGGGCGTTTAGCTAAAAAAGATGACTACTGTACTGTTCAGAGGGAACAGTGACTTTTCACCTGGCAAATGGTGACCTTTGTCCTCATGCCCTAAATACATTCTGGTGGGGGGCACTGGCACTGCAGCACTTTTAGATTTCTGACAGCCGAAAACGGCGTGCCCAAGTGTGGATCTTAATGAAGAAATAAAAAAAAACACAGCAAAAGCATATGCTTCCTGTGCTTCAGATCCCAGGAAATCTGTGACGTGTCACTACAGGAGGCAGAATAGTCCTGACCTGAGCCTCGGGGCGGTTAGTACCTGCCTCGAAACCTCTTCAGTCTGCCAATAGATCGATGCTTGCCCACAACAGGGCAGAGTCTTGGGACAACGGTGGCTATTCTCTTCCAGCAAGACTCTTTTGAACATCATTGCATTAAAATTCAGTATTGATCAGCCTCAGGATTCTGGCCGAGGGCAGATATATGGGCAGGGTGGACCAGAGTAGTGTAACAAGTCACCGTGAATCTCCAAGATGCTGTGGAGGGGAAGGAAGGTCCAGAAGCAATCCCTGACTGCAAAGCTGTCTGAGCTATTCGCTGAAAAGACATTGTCTTTGATTTTACCTTAGATAGGATGTCAGGGTCTGGGAGTCTGATCAGTGTTTGGGTTTTTCCTTAGAGTTTTAAGCTTCATCCACACATTGACATTTAAATTTGATTCATTTTGGACAGATAATTATGGGTTAGATGAAATACATCCATGAGTAGGAATTTAAGAGACAAGATAACACACAAGGGCAAGCAAGCCTGTTCCTTTTCCCTCTTCCCAGATGCAAACCTTGCTGCCCAACCCCTGTAGGGACACTTAATGCCTGTCAATCATGTATCCATCTGTATGTGCATAAATCTCTGTGTGTATGATACTATGTACCCCTGAGAAGAGTAAAGATAAGAAGGACTGTGAGCACACGTGTGTACATATGTGAACATGTACAGCTCTATAGTTATATATTTAACATAGAAGAAAGAATGGCAATTATATACATGCATAGGTGAGTTTTATTGAACACTCTTTAAAAAAGAATTTTATGTGTATTGGTGTTTTGCTTGTGTGTACATATGTGTAACATGTCTGTGCCTGGTACTTGGTGGAGGCCAGCAGAGGCTATCAGATCCCCTGGGACTGTAGTTATGAATGGTTGTGAGCTGCTGTATAGGTGCTGGGGATAGATGTCAGGTCCTCTGCAAGACCAGCCAATGCTCTTTACTGCTGGGCCATCTCTCCAGCCCCTAACTCCCCCTCCCCCGAAAGCTTAAGTTAAAACAATCTGGTTAGTTCTTGACTGTTGACTTGATGCTTTGTCATTGATCAGAGTCTTCTGGATGGGTATTGCCATGACAGACAATGTTGTAAGGGATATATATATATATATATATATATTTTTTTTTTTTTTTTTTAATTTGGAAGGAGAACCTGTATTAGATTGACTTTTGAACTACAAGTCATAGGAAATGAGCTATGGCTTCGTCAACAGAGGAAGAATTTTCTAGAGAACTCACAGAAGGTGAGAGTGTTCAGAGAAGCCGGGAAAAGTCAGATCAGTCAATGGGAGGAACTGGTGTCAGCCAGACATGCTGCCTGGATGAAGAAGCCCCTTTTGTGGAAACCAGAACTTCACTTACGACCATAGAAGCTGCCATTTTGAAAACCAGATGCAGCTGTCCAGTGCCCCTGGTATCTTTGCCTAGAGAGATGGTATGTGAATTTTTTTGTGTGTATATGTGTATGCATGTGTGTGGGTGTGTTTGGGCATTTGTATGTGCCCGTGTGTGCAGCAAATGTCGAAGACTTTGATTTTGGAGCTTATGGATGTCTGATCACCGGGTTTCTCCTCAAAGAAGACACTATACTAAGGTTTTGGGCACAGAGAATTTCCTTGAAAGATGACTCCAGGAAGCATAGGTGAAGGCCCGGGAAATTGAGGCAGGAAATGAAGGAAGGTCAACAAGGGATATCTTAGTGTGTACCATCCAGGGCTATGTTCCCTTGGGGGGCTCCCAGGGACCTGCATAAACCCACATAAGAACTGACCGGGGGCAGCTGGAAAAGCTAGAGGCTGCACCCCTTCGCAGCTGATCCCCTGTTAAAGTTCACCCAAAAGGGCCTTCTGGGGGAGACCCATGAGTTCCCAGGAGATAGTCAGGAAGGCTTGAGGTGGGGAGGATCTGGTCAACACATCGATTAAGCGTGAGAATGGGGAGCACGGAGTCTGCTACTGTGGGCTCATCTGTGGACCAGCAAAAAGAAAAAAAAAAAGTTTGCTGAGAAGATCTCAGAGAGGAGGATGGAGAGATAACTTCATTGGTCAAAGCCTTAGTATGAGGGCCAGAGTTTGGATTCCCAGCATCCATGTAAAAAGCCACATGGCTAGCCAGGGGTAGTGGCACACACCTTTAGTCTCAGCGCTATGTGATTCTGAGATGATATATGAGCTTGGTCTATAGAGTTTCGGGCCAGATGGGGCTAAAGAGTAAGGCCTTGTAAAAATAAAGGCAAACCGAAACAAAGCAGAGAAACACCAGTCGGGTAGGTGGCCTGGACCTTTATTCCCAGTGCTGGGGACAGTGCTGGCCTGGGACTTGCTGGCCATCCCGTCTTGCTAAGCTGGTGTGCTCCAGGTTCAGTGAGAGACTTTGCCTCAAAAAATGTAAGATGGGGTGACTAAAGAGGACTTCTGATGTTGATGTCATAACACGTGCACATATACTCAGACACACATACAAACAAGGGCACACACATGCACTCACATTCACACACACACACACACACACACACACACACACACACACACACACACACGAGGAAAGACAATACATGTTTAAGCAGAAAGGGAAAGCTAAGTATGTTCCATCCATCGATTGTTGAACAAATACCTTTCTAACGTATGTGGTTACTTAGAAGACTGTATGCACACAATCCACAGAGCAGGCACTGTCTTCTTTGTTTATTATCGATAGACATCAGCTAATTCGAGGACGCCAGACAGCGTTTGCTTCTTTGTCAGCCAGAGGGAATGTATTTCTATATGCCAATTTTACCCCCTCTTTCTGAGCTGTGCTGATGAACACCCATGAAATCGTGACTGCGCCATTAGGTTTGATGAATCCATATAATTGCTGCACAAATATTTTGAATTTAATTGCATGCAATGTAGTTAACACTCAGTCACCCTTGCCAACAGAGGGGGGAGGAGCATTGGCATAGATAATTCAAAACAGTGGGAAAATCCAGAATCCTTTGAGGCTTTAGAGGCCCACATTTGACCCAGGGCAGCTGAATCACCTATGTGATCCTACTTTTTTTAAGCTAAGAGAAAAATTTATTCTCATTTGAAGCGAAGAAACCATGGGCTGATGGGAGAGAAGAATCGGAATGTGTTCTGGATGTTCGGTGTGGTCAGACCCTACCCTCTGCACTGCGCATGCTCACTAACCACCATATTAAACCATTCACAGGGACGAGCTCCTTCCGTCCTCACGGTTACCACAACTGAGGATATCAGAAGAATAAAACTCACAGAATAAATGTTAGAAAAAAAAATCCGTTTTTTCCCCCCACCTGGCCTCTACTCCCGGAATGATGACTCTGAGACTAATTATTTATTAATAGATTCTTAAGCTCATTGGCTCATTCTCTGGCTATGTCTTCCACATGGTTAGTTACCTCTTCTTTAGTCTCAGCCCGCTTCTCCCACAGTGTTTTCCTCAGCGTCTCTCTCAGATCTCCCTCAGGGCTTCTCTCAAATCTCCCCCGAATCTCTTCTTTTATGCCGTCCTCAGTTTAGCTACTTGCTGGTTTATGTCTGCCTCCCCGGGCAAGTCTCCCTTTTAGTCTCTCACTGTTTCCCAGAATCCTCTCTCGTCCTGCCATTGTCCCTCCCACCTCCCCTTTCTTGCCTCAGCTCATTGGTCATAGGCTTTATTTTATTGACAGGTGATGCTTTTAAATGGTTGTCTTTGTGAATAAAACTGGGTGGTTGACGTGTGAATTTCTGCCAAGTTATTAGTCAGGTGAAACTGGCAAAGACACTAAACGAAGGAGTTCTTCATGTAGCAATAGCAATAATAGCACGCCATTGATTATTGACAGATGAGGTTAACGCTGTGGGATGGGCTGCACTAAGCACTCTCATGCCTGGGCTGAGTTACTTTTAAAGCCACGGCTTCCTCTACACAACTACATTCCTGAAGTCTCAGGGAACCTTCCAGAGCAGAGCTTCCTAAACCTTTAAGTGCTTCTAACCTGTCTTGGACCTTACTAACATTGTTGATCAGGGACACTCTGAGGGACACTGATGGTGGTGACTTGGGGGCACCTGTTGAGGATTCGTTCTGGTCATATGTTTTTATTTTAGCTAATTTTCTTTGCATTTATAGCAGGTGTGGGAAAGAAGGGGTTCTTCTCCCGTGTGTGTGCCCTGGGGTTGTAGGCAGGGGGAGTGTGGTTACTGATCCTGCCTGTTATGTTGTTAGGGGTCTGATTCACACATGGTTGACACTCTTTCCTTCTCCACAGCCATTTTGTTAGCCTCTTGTTTTCCTCACTGGAGAGCATACCTTGTGTGCTATCCTTCTGGAAAGATATTGGGAGCAGTCAGCTCTTATGTGTAGCACAGAACCCTGTTGTACAGATTAATTTCCATCCATATTAATTTCCATCCAGAAAATGCCTTGTAAGCTTTTCTGTGTCATCGTCTATAACAGCACTAAGTAGTCAGAACTCAGGCAGAAGGATGTTGCACTCAGCCTTCGTTTGTCCCTCAGAGGACACCGTAGTTCATGCATTTACTTTAGGCCTCATTCTGTAGATCAACACACAAGGGGAGGGTAGCTTAAGTTGGACTTGAGTTGGACTTGAACCTAAGCTTTCTACTTAATTATTTTAAAATGGGAGTTTTGGGGTAGTAGATGCTGCATTAGCCCCAAATCCTGACATCCATTCACACTGGATGAGGGAGGTGTTTTCAGAGTCTCAGGCTATGTTGATGGATTGCTCAGGCTGCCCTTGGAACTCATGGGCTCTGAGATTCCTCCTGCCTCCTGCTGAGTATCTGGGACCATCAGCATGAACCACTGAAAGTGAGAAAAGCAAAGGTAAGTCATAAAAGAAAGACATGGTTTTCTCCTACTTTAAACAACAGGAAAGAAAGGACTAAAGCGTAACCAATAGAAACAGATGCTAACAGCCCCTCAGGTGCATTCCTAGATGCTTTGGCTTTTGAAATACGTATTTAAGCAGATTGAAGGGTAGTCAGATGGAATTTTGTGCATTTCGGAACATATTATGTATAATGTTCTTCAACTTGCTTTCTTCCTTGCATGCAGTGAAACATCACTGGCAGCTAGTTGATGCTTGTTGTAAGCCACTTTGTCTAATTCAACCTGGCCACTTGTGATTTCATGTTTTCGTCCTGATCTGAGTGGTCTGTCTCTCTTGTAGCTGCCTTAAGTATGAGTTTCCTTGGCCCATGATTCTGTTTTTCTTTTTGGAGACACTACCATCTCCCGTAGCCCAGGCTGATCTTGAACTCATTACATAGTTGGGAATGCCTTGAACTCTAATCCCCCTGCCTCAGTCTCCTAGAGCACGGATTATAGGCATGCACCACACTTCTTTAAGTGTTCCCATGTTTGTTGACTTATCAAGGGAGTGAACCAAAAGGAGAACCGAGGGGAGGAACCACGTACCTCTAAAGTCCTCCAGGAATGACCCTAGGGACTCAAGGTTTTGAGTGGCACGTCACCAACCCAGCTGATCTCAGTAAGAGGCTATCAGCTAAACATGTCTACTTTACCAGTGATATTCTATGTGAGCCATATTATAATGGGCACTCTCTGATTTGTGTCTCTGTGTGTTCCCCCAAAGTTCTTAGATATGAAAATTCTAGGATGAAGGCTGTGGTAGAGAAGCCAGGCACCCACATGATATCTGCCCTCCTCACCGACAGAACAATTTGTTGGCTACACTAACACAATCCTGTTTCAAACATGTCTCTGCTGTCCCTGAACATAGAGACAATTTTGACAAATATGTAAACAAAATATAAGTGACATCCAGGGACCATCACACAAGATGGGGCAGAAAGATTGTAAGAGCCAGAGGTTGGGGAGTATGGTTGTTGAAGAATCTTCCAAGCAGCTCTGGTTGCCTGAGCAAGAACTGGGCAGCTAACGTCCCACCACCGAGGGGGCGGGGATCACAAGGCTCCGCCCCTATCTGAGGAGCTGTTGGCTGCTGATGACTGTTCGGAGGGGGTGGTGGAGGGATAGTCCATTCTGGTCTCTGTTCTCCAGGTGTAGCACGAAATGCGTGTGTGCACATAGACCAACACCTAAGCACAGCCTGGATCCTACTGCAGTGTGTACTGAGCAGGCATGGTGCTGTGCTGGGCTCCTGAGCCGTCCCTTGAGAGACCCCGCAGTTTCTGCCCTTTGTTCATGGACGGAGCTGTTTCTACACCACTCCCGCTGAGGGGGTGGTTTGCTTTGGGGACTGAGAGGTTGATATGCTTGGAAGTAACCGGGCACAGAACATAGCAGACAGGTGTTCAACATGGGTCTGCTTGGTTTAATGCTCAAGACAGTGTCCACCTTGTTTTTGCAGAAGAATGTGACTCCCTACTCGTGTAAAGAATTCGTTCCACACCCATTCTTTCATGTCACTCCCACGTGCTCCTCACTTAACTAGTGAGGTTGCTCCTGATGTGGGTGTCAGAGGGCAATGGGTACTTGATGCGGAGTACCCTGCGAGGGCAGCATTCCTTCCTTGCTGAGGACGAGCAGCTGGGGCTGGACAGATGGCTCAGTGGTTAAGAGCAATGGCTACTCTTTCAGAGGGCCTGGGTTGGAGTCCCAGTAAGGGGGTTCACAGTAGTCTGTGACTCTAGTTCCAGAGGCTCTGGTGCCCTCTTCTGGGCTCAACAGGCACTACACATGTGGTGCACAGATAAAAGTTCAGGCTAAAAAAAAAAAAAAAAAAAAAAAAAAAAAGCCCTGTATACATGTGAAATAAAATAAGACATTTATTTGAATATGTGTGTGTGAGGTAGGGGATAGGAAGAGACTCTTGGAGGCCAGAGTACACACCTGCAGAAGTCAGTTCTCTCCTTTAAAAATGTGGATCCCAGGGATAGAGCTCAGGCCCTCTTGCTGGCCCCATGATGGCATTCCTAATACAAGGGACCCAGTCACAGTTCCACTGGCAGCTGGACCACAGGGAATGGAGCCACTGAAGCATACACACCTGCTCTTAGATCCACACAGGCATCCATGACAAGGCAGGAGAGAGGTCAATCCACTTATCACTAGGACAAAAGCAGCCGAGGGGTTCTCTGTGGTCTGGGAACTTTTTAGAACAGTTGAAAAGAGATGTACGGAACAGCAGAACCAGGCTGACGATCTGGTGATGTGTTTTTTTTATGTAACTGTGAGGGTAGCAGAGGCCTGAGACCATTTGGAGTCTTGTTAATAACAAAAGTATTAAGCCCGTTCTTTTTCCCCTGTACCAAGATGGGAAAGATGCTGCAGAGGGAGAAAGCCAGGATCTGCATGAGAAACATTGTCTGTAGGCTTCTCTTTCACCAAGCCGTGTGGCTGGGAGAAGCCAGGCAGAGAGAAAGAAGGTGGTGGGTTGTCGTGATTCTGTGCATGTGTGACTAAGGCATGTGTGCATGCGCCCATGTGCACTAGACTGGCATCATTTGGAGACTCCTCTCTGAGAAACTGTTATTGCTTTTTATCTTTCACGATAAGCTGGAGGGCTTTTATCTTTCAGTGGAAAAGAATTCTCTCTCTCTCTCTCTCTCTCTCTCTCTCTCTCTCTCTCTCTCTCTCTCTCTGTGTGTGTGTGTGTGTGTGTGTGTGTGTGTGCATGTGTGTATAGGTAGGGTGGGGAGGGAGAAAGATGGAAGGGAGGTAATGCATAGACTTTGACTTCCAATAAACTACAATGGAGGTCTCTTACAAAATCTCTATCCAAATGTCTAGATGGTGCTTGATTCTGACAGACTGGGGTGGGAAGGGTTCAGTTCTGAAGAGTCTCTCTCCCACGAGAGGTAGCCTGGGACTAGACTGTTGTCAGGAGGTCTCCACTTCGCTCTACTGATATTTTTATGGCGTGTGGATGCTGTCCCCAGTGCGATCAGATCTAGCTGGGCATATGGCACAGGATTGCTTCAGAACTTGTCTCACAAGCCACACGTCACTACTTCTATGAGTTTCTGTACAGTCCTGTTCTTCATGGGAGAGGGGTGCATTAGTTTTTTTTGTAAGCCAAATTATGTGTTCTACTTCTAGGTTGGGCCCAGATGTACAGCACTGAGGAAGTGCTGGGATTACAGGTGTACACCATCACCGTTGACTTTATGTTGTGCTGGAGACTAAGCCTGGCTTTGTGCACTCTTACCCTCCCATCCACCATACCTTCAGCTTGTTTGAGACAGCCTCTTTAGAAAATTATTTTATTTCATTTTTCATAGTTAGTGTGACTATTTGTGTGTGTGTGTGTGTGTGTGTGTGTGTGTGTGTGACAAATGCCACAGCATATGTGGAGGTCATAGGTCAATTTGAAGCCACTGCTTTTCTCTGTCCACTGAGTGGGCCCCAGGGATCAAACTCAGGTCACTGTGCTTGGACGTGAAGCCTCTATTCACTGAGTGACCTCACTGGCCATAAGTTCTTCCATTGTTTGCAATTTGAACCTCAGGATAGCTAGCACATGAGCTTCCAGGGACTCTCATGTCTCTCTCTGTCTCCTTCTCCATGGAGTCCTGGGGTTATAGACACGTGCTACCATGCCTGGCCTTCTGTGAGGATCCTATGGTCAGGACTTCATGCTAGTGTGGTAAACCTTTTACTCACAGTCATCTGCCTGGCTCCAAACTCATTTGGGAAATGAGCGGAAAGAAATGCTTCTTAGAGGTGCATGGATTGAAACAGGTAACATACGTCAGGCATCCATGCCTTCAGACTCCTAATGAAGGCTTAGTAATGTTTTTGCTGTTCACTCCTGGCACGTGGGATGGGCCTGGGAAACACGGACATGCAAGTTTTGGGTCAGCCGCGCCTGCCTTGGTGCCTTCTGCATCTGAAGTGACAACCTTTCCAAGATTTGCCACACTTTAGATTATGACCCAGTGGTAAAGGAAGCTCACAGGAAACGGGTTTTCTCCTTAATGACCTTAATAGCATCGGAGAGAGTCAGTTTTCCTAGACCCAACCTTGATGTAGTTACTTGAAGGAAGGTGACTGGCTTACCTGGGTGTGTAAATACACCTCCAGAACACTTATTTTCCCTCTCTGAGTGCAAGGCTGTGTGCTTACTGCAGATGTGCGGGCTGCTGGTCCACTGGGCACGGGAGCTACAGCACTCTGGTTTCCCATCACCAGAGGAGCGTATCCTCTCACGGCGTATTTCCAAGAGCTAAGGCAAAGCAGGCTTATTTGCTTTGACAGGCAACTGCGAGATAAACAGAAAGGGGCAGATTTATAGAGCCAGCTAGCATTCTGCCTAACAGGAAAGGAAACGAAGGCATGTAAATCAGAAGTCTCAGACACCATGAGGCTTCCCCTAAAGAGTTTTACTTCTAAGGAACCCCCTCTCCCCAAACAAGAACAAGTGAATGCCCTCAGAACATCAGGAGAAATAAATATTGATCGGTCCACTCATAATTATGCCATTTTTTCTGCACATAATTTGATGTCACTGGGAAAAACAGAGATGTCACGGACCCCTCAGTCCTTTCTCTTTTAGGGTATCATTGTCAGAGGTGTTCAGGTCACCGTGGAGCAGATGGTCACATTTCAGGACCTGAAACCAACAGTTTGTCTCTTCCTGCACTTGAAATGTTTCTAACTCACAATATAGTCTTATAGGGGAGGACAATCAATGCTGAAAGAGAAGGCTATTATTAGCTTTCCCTGTTTTGATCACAGGAAAAGCCCCGTGTGTCTTTGGAAAACTTCATTTAACACAAGAAAATAAAATAGAGATGTAAGAAGCCACTTTGGCGGGGTGTGGCGGTGCACACCTTCAATCCCAGCACTCAGTGAACAGAGGCAGGCAGATGTGGGTCCGAGGCTGGCCTGGGTCATATAGTGAGAGCCTGCCTTTGGACAAAGCAGATCTGGTCATAGTGTTTTGTTACAGCACTAAACAGTATCCACTGCAGCCACTGAGAAATGCCCCCAACCCCCTGTTTCTCCTTTTAAAGGCATTGCAGGCTTTAAAATGTTTACATTTTAATTCTTTAGTATAATTGTCATCCCAAGGAGCTATAGTTGCCCCAAGTGTCCCTAGATGAAGCATCCTGGGTAAAGATGTAATGGACATCACAGAACCTCCATTTTGCCCAGTAAACACCAGAATGGGGCTTCTTACTGCCATCAGTACTTTTGCCTGGTGTTTGCTGGGTATGAGGTTGGAGGCTAAGGGCAGCATGTGTGACCCTGGAAGTATGGCATGACAACGTGCGAGAGACAAAAGACAGGGTGCCAAGCTGTAAGTGAGAGTAGACCATTCTGTGTGATTTGCTTTCCAGCCGGTCCTGCTTGGTCCAGAGAGGCTGGGCTACTCTGTGCCATGGTGGCTCACACTGAGGTTAGACATCTGTTCTTATGTCTGTCCAGGTCTGAATTCCCGCAATGGTCCAGCCTATTCCGGAACTGTCCCGTCTACTTCCTGTCCATGGCTGTGAGATGGAGCTGTCCCCTGTGCTGAGTTTTGTCACAGAGGTGGGTTTAGGAATAGACACATGACCAGCACCAGGCCAATAGGACTCACCCCTTTAATTTTATGGCAAGCATCAGTCTTACGGTACTCTTGTTAATTCTATTTGGTTTGTATTATGGCTTGACACTATAGTGCTGGCATCAGACTCTGAGGACACATCGGGGAGGCAGGGTGCCGAAGTTCTCCAACTTCCTTTTCTGCTAAGGGATTTCAAATTGTGTTTCCATCGATTTCATTTCAAGGAGTCTGACTGGTCGACACGGTGTGCTGGGCCTTCCCACACTAAACTTGATTGAGACAATCCTCTACAGTCATCTACAAGCAGACAGTGTAGACAGTTGCTTAGGCTTCCTTCCCAGGTGATTCCAGGTTGTGTAAAGTTGACAAATAAAGCCAAGCATCACAGTGCGCCTCTAGCAAAGACAGAAGCCATCAGAGCTGAAGTTCAGCCCCACTCCTCCATGCCTTGGTCGGAATGTAAATGCCTGGGCTCTCATGATTGTATACACAGCTTTCAGCCAGTGGTGCTGCTTTGGACCAGGGTGCACAGCCAGCAGATGTAGGTCTGTAGACTTGGTGCTTGCAGGTTAGAGTCTCTCTCTCCCCTTCTCTAGTGGGCTTTCAGCTTCCTGTTCTGTCTGCATACGAGGAGCTTCAGCTAGTGCTTCTTGCTGCCTTTCCTAACCAGGTAGATTGTAGCCCCACAAACATGAGCCCAGTGATAGCTTGCTCCCTCAAGTTGCTTCATATGAGTGGGTCTATAACAGAAGCAGCATTTATGAGTTAACTGCTTTCATTGTGAGACCACATGGCCCCACCTTTTCTTGAATAGGTTTTCCTGAGACACAGCAATTGTCTCTCTCTCTCTCTCTCTCTCTCTCTCTCTCTCTCTCTCTCTCTCTCTTTCTCTCCCTCCCTCCTCTCTCTGTCTGTCTCTGTCTCCCTGTCTCTCCTCCTCTCTCCAGGACCTCACATAACCCAGGCTTGCTTCTGACTCACTATTTAGCTTGATTATCGGCATTCCCGATTCTCCTGCCTCCACCTCTCTAGTGCTAGGATTAAGTATGAGCTCCACCCTACCCAGCCTGGTCTCTGGTATCTTAGGAAACCGAAGGCTTTTAGAAAGGTAGCTTCCGCCGAAGGAGAGCTAGAGTAGGCACCATCACCAACAACCGAGTGGCAAACTGTTGGCTGAGGACTGCAGACTCCAGCCTCTGGCTTCTCCTGCCGTCTCTTGAGGCCAGTGTACACTCTTTACCAGGAAGTGCACATGCAGGCCGTCCACCCACTGCCTCCCTTGTGAACAAGGCACAGTCAGGAACATCTGCTTAGGAGCAGCAGCTGTGGCTTGTGCTACTCTGAATGAAGCCTCTCCTTCTCCCCCCTTCTTCATTTTACCACAGCAATCGAGATATAATTAGCACGCTATAAATTGCACATATTTAATTGTACAATTCAATAAGTTTTGACATATATATGCATTTGGGAAATGAGCACCACAATCAAGGTAATGAACAATCTATCACCCCAAACTTCCTTGGGACCCATGGTACTCCATCCTGTTCTCTTCACGCCCCACTTTCTGATAAGAGATCATTTGTTTTTCTCCCATTATAACTTTTTTTTTTTAAATTTGTTTTTATTTTATGTGTATGTGTGCTTTGCCGGCATGTATGAATGTGCACCCTGTGCATGCAGAGCCTGAGGGGTCCAGAAGAAGGGGTTGGATTCTCTGTAACTCCACTTACAAATGTAAGCCATCACACAGGTGCTGAGAACTAGCCTTCAATTCCCTGCAAGAATCTCCTGTTCCTAACCACTGAGCTCCTTCCCTAGGATTTTAATGAATGAATGCAGCAGGTGTCTTTTGTTTCTTTATTTCCTTTTGTTTCGGCTTTGAGTCTTGTCAGGCTCTCTGTTGGTTCTCAGACCATTCCTTTTCACTCTGAGGTCCTGCCCTGTTCCTCTGTATGAACTTGACAGGGTTCAGTCATCTGTTCTGCTGAAGTGCAGACATATTGGTTTGGGGCAATGGCAACTGAAGCCTTTATGAACATTGCTGCCTTTCCCTAAAGATGGTGTGTGTGTGTGTGTGTGTGTGTGTGTGTGTGTGTGTGTGTGTGTGTGTATGTGTGGTATTTCTGTTTTTTTTTTTTTTTTGTTTGTTTTTTTAGTACTAGGGATTGAAGCTGTAGACTGGGAAAATGCTTGGCCTTTCAGAAGTCTTGCTTGTTAACTTTTGCTTTGGAGTATTTAGACCATTTACGTTTAGTGTGAATGCTCAAGGTTGTGTTTTAATCTACCACCTTACTACCAGATCTCTATTTGACTCAAATATTCTTAGTCCTCATATTTGTAATTCATCTTGATTGCACAATATCTTAGTTAGGGTTTTACTACTGTGAACAGACACCATGACCAAGGCAAGTCTTATAAGGACAACATTTAACTGGGACTGGCTTACAAGTTCAGAGGTTCAGTCCATTATCATCAAGGTGAGAGCAGAGCAGCATCCAGGCAGGCATGGTGCAGGAGGAGCTGAGAGCTCTACATCTTCATCCTAAGGCTGCTAGTGGAATACTGACTTCTAGGCAGCTAGGGTGAGGGTCTTAAAATCCACGCTCAAAGTGACACACCTACTCCAACAAGGCCACCCCTCCTAATAGTGCCACTCCCTGGGCTGAGCATATTCAAACTATATCTCACGTAGTAACTATAATTTTTGGTAATCCTTCATGTTGTTATTTTATTAATTAGAGTGTTTAATATTGTTCATCATTTACTCTTGAAGTGACACTGTACCTCTTCACAAACAGAATAAAAATCTTTGTTGTACCTTTCTATGTTTCCTTTAAAGGAAAAAATAACTTACCATTGTTTGATTTATATGAGTTTGGTAAACTTCAGAGGATACTGGCATTGCTTTTGCTGATAGATCATTTATCTTTTCAAGAGCCCGAACTCTAAGTGACAATTCTTACACAGTTCCCCAGTGCTCACATTCTCAGCTCCCCAACCATCCTCCTCTGTGCTGTTCCTAATTTTTATCTGGGATCATTTCTTCCCTGTAGTTTGGGGGAATCCTTAAAAGTTTAGCTCTGCTGAGTCTGTAGATGCTCAGCTTTAATGTGGCTGAACAACTTTTGCTCATTTTTTTTTTTTTGAAATATGTGTTTTGCTGGGTATAAAAGTCTTAGTTGCGCTACCTCCTCTCTGTGCGGTTTCTCTTGTGAAATGACTCCTGTGCTTGCCTTTGCTTTGTGTATATCATTCCTATGCATGCTGGGTGTGTGTGCTGTGTCTTTTTCTTCTGGCTGCTTCTAGGTTTGTTTGTTCACTTATTTTTATTATTGGGAGGAGATGGGTGTGTAGGCATGTGCCACATACTCAGTGGAGGTCAGAGGACAACTGTGGGATTCAGTTCTCTCCTTGTAATATGTGGGTTTTAGGGATTGAACCAGGTCATTAGGTCATTCAACTTGGTGCAAAGCCTCTCATCCATTGAGCCCTCTTGTTGGCCCATTTGTAGGCTCAGCATCTTGTTGTTAGCCTAAGCAGCTTTGCTGTGTGTTAGATTAGTTTTCTTTGTATTTCTTGTGCTCAGAGTTCACTGGGTTTCCTTAGCTCTGTGATCATCACCCAACTGGGAACTCCTATGCTGTTCCACCACCTCTTCAGATCCATTTCCTTCCCCTTTCTGCTTCCTTTGGGGACCCTAGACAGCTCTTGGGCCTCTTGGAGTTTGTTGTAGCTTCCAGATGCCCTTCTCTGGTTTCTTTATTGCTGTACGTTGGCAACCATCCCCGGCAATGTCTGATTTCTTGTGAATTACATCTGGTGCTTTCATACAAAGCTTTCATTTAAAGATGAAAGTTCCTCTAAACAGGTATATTTCCCAACTAAACATTTCCAGTATTTATTGTTAAATGCATATTTATCCATTTTTTTTTGTAATAGGTGTTAAGTTTGTAATAGGAGTGTTAAGTTTCTTAGTTGCTGAAAATAAGGTCTCTGTTTCTCCTCTAAAAACAGCATTTTAGATGGAGGCACACATTTTAAACAGAATTTCACAGGTCTAAAATTATTCAGATAAGTATCAAAAACAATAAAGCCACGAGGCTAGGTGTAAAAAGTCACTTGTGCCAGGCTGTGGTGATGCACGCCTTCAATCCCAGAACTCAGGAGTCAGAGGCAGGAGGATCTCTGAGTTCGAGGCCAGCCTGGTCTACAGAGTGAGTCCCAGGATAGCCAGGGCTATACAGAGAAACCTTGTCTACAAAACCAAACCAAACCAAGCTAAACCAAAACAAATCAAACCAAACCACCACCACCACCACCAACAAAAAGAAGCTGGAGGGATGGTTCAGTGGTTAAGAGCACTGATTGTTCTTTCAGAAGAACCTGGTTCAATTCTTAGCATCTGCATGGCAGTTCACAACTGCCTGCAACTCCAGGGGATCTAGATTTCTGCATGCACACTTACACAGACATACACACAGGCGGAATAACAACACACATAACATATAAATAAGTAGTAAATAACTAAGTCACTGTTGTGGGGCAGACAGGAAGGGATACGAAACACCTGTGGATCTCAACAGTGGCTGGCATGGTTTGGATGGCTGTAATGTTTACATCACCCTCCTTTCTCCCAGAGTCTCAAATACACATATTCCCTCTCTGCACTCACATCACCCAACATCGGGCACAATCCACAGACCCTGTGATGTGTGCATGACTGTCAGAGTTATGAGTGTGTCAGCACATTCACCTCCAGAACAGCCCCCGGGTAGCCGAGTGAGGTGGTGGATGCCTGTCATCCCAGACATAATGGGGATCCGGGTGAATGAGGAGTTCGAGGTCAGCCTAGGCTACGTGAGACCCTGTCTCAAAACAGCAACAACACACTATGGTTCTGTAAAGGGGCAGAGCTATAGAATGAGCCTATGTAATAGAAGGGTGTTTATCAGACTGGCTAACAGGGTGTGGTCCAGGGAGTCCACCGATGGCTGTTTCACAGTGGAGATGCTGAGAACTGGCTAGTTGTTCAGAACATGGTTCACGAGGCTGGAAGTCTCGACAGTCCCAACTTGGTGTTGGGGTCCTGGAGGGCTCCCAGAGCTGCAGGACTTCAGTCTACACGGGAATCTTAAAGAAGTTAGTTCTAATAAACATCGAAGCAATGGGTTAGATGAACTTGCCAGCCAGAGTGAGGGCAACCAGGCAAAAAGCAAATCTTCCTTCTTCTGGAAACTACTGTCAAACAGAAACCGGCAGCTGCTGTCCTCAGCGTTTGTATGTTGGTGGGCCGACAAGAGATGTTGGTGTCTGGAGTCTAAATCCGTTCAACCTGACACGGGGATTTGAAGTGAGGGTCACGCAGAATCCGAGTTTTGAAGGTCAGCTTTCTTCTCCTTTGTTAGCAGCCCCTGACAAAGCAAGTGTGTTAAGTAGGGCAACTACTTAAGTTCTCAGCAGAAAAGATTTATTCTCCCCCAAGTAATTTCGCTGTTAGTCAGCAATCCGGCGCCAGCATTAGGCTGTAGCAATCTAGGGGGACTTTTAGCTCTTTTTTTTTTTTTTTTCTTTTCTAGAGAATGAATCAAGGAAAGGAAGCTCCTGGGTAAAGCCAGAATTTAGCTGTTTATGTTTTAAGAAATATTTCTCGCACTGCAGTGAAGTTGGACCCCTGTGTTCATAACAAAGAGAGAACACAGGGTGGGGAAGGGGTTGCTTTTTGTTTTGGTTGAATCTTTCTTAATAAGGAATAATGAACATTCACCCCTAGTTATTCAGTAAGCCAATTAAATTAAATGAGTTCAGCCAGGAAACAAAGCCGAAATCCTTCGGCTTCTCTAGTTCCACCGTCTGCTCTGTTGTCATAACCCTGGACTGAGGCACAGCTGTGCGGCCTCTCAAACTACTCACTCTCCCTGGGGTACAACGCTTCACATGGCTCCCTCCCTTACAAGAGGACCTGCTCTCTTCTTTTCAGACACAGCCAGACGGGTGTAAAATTGGCATATTGATGTCTCTTCCACGCAGGCTAGTGTTCCAGCTGGAGTCTGGGCAGTACTAACCAACCATCCTGTCCTAGTTTGCTGTCTGTGGCCCTGGTAAACACCATGACCAAAGCAACCTAAGAGGGAAGGGTTGAGTCTAGCATCCAAGTCTCGGGTCACACTCCATCACTGAGGAAAATCAGGGTAGGAACTGAAGCAGGGCAGGAACCTGGAGGGAGGAACTGAAGCAGAAGCCATGAAGGGGTGCTGCTTAGTGGCTTGCTCCTCACAACTTGCTTAGCATGCTTTTTTATACAAACCAGGACCACCTACCTGCTCAGGGGTCCTACAGTGTACACTATACAGGTGGCTGTGCTGCCTACAGTGGGCGGGGCCTGCTCACATCAACCATCAATCTGTAAAATGCCCCACAGGCTTGCCTACGTGCCAGTCTGATGGGCAAACTTTCTTAGTCAAAGTTGCCTTCTCTAGGATGCCTCCAGCTTGTGTCAAGTTGACAGAAACCAACCAACTCAACTTCTGGTGGGACCTTGGCTGAGGGCTCAAGAAGGGCAGCTGTGCTAGGTCAGTAGAGAGTAGCAGCTATAGAAAGTTGTCTAGCGTTTTCCTCCCTGTGAGCTTCCAAGATCCAGTTATGGGTTTGTGCAAACCCTGGCCTCATAGGATAATACTCTTCTCCACTATGATTGTTAGGAGGCATTAAATCAGTCAGATTCACGAGCAACAAGAGGTCAATGTCTGATTGAAATTCATAAGGTCAAAAAGGAAACTAAAAATCAATTTATAAGATATGAAGATTTAGGTTCAAGCCATATCCACAAGCCATAAAATTTCACATCCATAAATGTAAGAAAATCAGTTATTAAACTTGAGGGGCGAAAGAAGACTTATTAAGTTTTACACACACATAAGGCGGCTAACACATAATTTTAGCAGACATTACTGAGATCCTGTGTGTAATATCAGCGATGAAGGGCTAAAATGCTAAATGGTTTAGCACTAAATTATTAAGTGATGTATCCCCGAGGTATTAAACAGATCACGAGGCAGAGCAGGTGCCTCTCTAGCGAGACTGGAGCACGGGTTTAAGTGCATATTGATAACAAATGCACTTCACAGGGAAAATACTATCAGTAATATTTTTGCTGCGGAAAAGCCTGGTGTCACGATGACTAAAAGCTTCCCCTTGACAAAGAAATGTTCGTCTTTCTCACACCCCTCCTCTTTTTATAAAGGGGAAAATTAACTGTGTTAAACGTTGGTCCCTATGGAGCAGAAAGGGAACTCTGGTGGGATTTGCGGCTTTCCTTGTCTCTCTCTTTCTGTCATCCTTACCTAAAATAGAATCGGGGGCTAAAAATGATCCAGCTACCCTAGCATGACGCAGTTCGCGTGGCGAAATGAACCGAACGGTCTTGCTGGGATGGGAGGGTGCAGGGAAGATTTCGTGATGGCAAACTTTGCATAAAAATTGCAGAGCTGCAGCCACAGTGCCTTTAACGCATTCTCTTTGTCCACCCCTCCCTCCACTTTTGTTCTAGGGAGAAGAGAGAACTCCAGGCCCCGGAGTGGCTCTGTGGCCTCGGAGATCCAGTCACCGAGCCTGAAAACTCCAGCTTTATAGTTGGGATACACGTAGTGTAAGCAGAGAAGTGGGTCCCTGATGTTGTCTTCTGACACACACATGCACACACACACACACACACACACACACACACGCTCCCACCAACACAAAACACACAAATGTAATACAAACAGAGAAGTGGGAATCCAAACAGATCTGAAGGTTTGCTTGTTTTGCCATTGAACAGTCACGTGGATGATGTATGTTTGCAGGTGAGCTGAGGCCAGTTTTCTTAGTCACTTTAAAGGTTTATTATTTCAAAAATTTATTCGTGTGTGCATATGTGTGTGTGTGCATGTGTGTGTGGGTGTGTTTGTGTGTGTGCATGTGTGCACGCACATGTGTGTGACAGGTCTTGTGGAAATCAAAAAAGGACATCTGATCTCCTGGAGCTGGAATTACAGATGTTTGTGAGTCTCCATGTGGATGCTGGGAACTGAACTCAGTTCTCCTGCAAGAGCAGAGAGTGCTCATAACTGCTGCGACATCTTTCCAACCCCCTGTGGTCATTTCAGACCTCATGGGTATGGGGCATAATTTGTACACAGAGCTCTGGAATGCATATATGTCGGTAACACTTTATCGATTACATCTGAGAAGGTAGGGGTGGCAAAATCCAGGGAGTACAATTCCAGAGTCTGATGTTAAAATGCTCAGCTATTTTTTGAGAAGGTGGTTCAAGACTAGGATTTATCAGTTGTAAGGTAGGACTGATTAATTTCTCATCATCTCTGATATTACTTTATAAAATGATTCCCAGGCTGTGGTCCAGAAGATGATTGGAATTTTTCATGACCTGGGCAGAAGCTAATCTCTTTTTCTCTTACTTCCTGGAGAAAAAAAAATGATCTAAGGTAGAAATTTGCCCATTTCTTTTCTATCCTTTAATCCTTTCTCAGCCACCGGGGAGGACTAATGGTAACTGAGTAGATCAGCAGAGCCCGGCTTTGGTGATGAGAACCCCGGCCACGGCAGACCTTATTTAATTTGATAAACACATTTTAAGAGTAAAAGTCTCTTTGTGGTCTCCACGCTGTAACTGAGTTGTGATCTGGGTAGAATTTTATATGGTGCACATCAATGCACTTTGCTGGTAGCACACTGGATTTCCACAGCCCCTTGCTGGCTTGGGGACGCTGGGACAAGCAATAGCAAGTCAGTCATGCCCGAAGACTGAAACACACATAACCTGTCTAGTGATTTGTGAGTGATGAGATCCTCAAACTTCCTACGCTACTGATTTCCATAGTGCAGGGCAGGGTGTCCTGCAGGCATGGCTGTCTCAAGGTGCTCCAGCGACAACCTGGGGCCTTCTGTCCGTCATTATTTTGGTGGATTTATTGCTTTGAAATGTATGAGGCTGTTGGCATTGGTAATTTACACCATGGCTTTGGTGAAAGTTTCAGACTCTCTGTGCCAGCTTGCTATGCAGTGCTGAGAGTGTTTCTGATTGCCCCTGTCTGGCTCTACCCAATCATGAACCAGTCACTGTGTTTGTAGTAAGGCATGCTGATTGAGCAGACTGGATCTAATGACTGTGGATGTGAGACTCCCCTACAGAGACCAAAGAGGGAGGAAGTTCCTGAAGGAAGAGAAAATGGCTGTTCCTGAGGGGAGAGGACACAAACACAGACTAGGGGTCAGAGAGAACGCTGATTCACTCTCCCAGGCTGAGCTTAACCAGACCAGGTTTTCCCCATTTTATTTGATTTTTCAAAGAAACACTCAATTGAATGAATGAACGATGTATTTAAACGGACCATGGGAATTCAGAATTTGGTAGTAAATATCATTAATGTATTGGGGGGGATGATGTGATAGCTTTTTTAAAAATTGCTCCTTCTGGTGTTTTCCCCATCCCATCTAATTTGGGGACAGAACCTATTTTGACAACGAGGTATCCTCAGACATGACAGACATAGGTTGGTCTCTGCCACCATTGCAACAAACCTGAGAACAGCTTCTTGACAAGGAGCCTCTGAAAGAGGCCCAGGGTGCTCACTTCAGACATGACCACAGACTTCTTTGAACCCCCAGTAACGTCAAGTAAGCCTGGGCCACACAGACAGGGGCCCCAGCTACTTACGTGCTCATAAACTAAATGCCAGCCTGTATCTTAAACTGCTTAAATCACTGTGTGGACTAAAGTGTCCTTGAACTCTCAACTCTCCTGTTTTCCCTAGTGCTGGGGTGTGACACACCCAGGTTTGTGGTACTGAGGATCCAACCCAGAGCGTTTTGCATGTCTGTCATGTGCTCTACCAACTGGGCTACACAGCCAGCCCCACTGAGTTTTTGAGGAGCCTTAGATGCAGAAGCACACAGCTGTTGCCTTGGAGACTCCAGTCCTCCGGTGGCAATTTGTTCTTTGGCATTGGTCTCATTTTCTGAGCCAGGAGGTTTAATCTTGAAGTTCATGGCTGGTTTTTCCCTTCCCCTAGCCTGCAAATATATGCTCAACATTTGCATTTTGAGCAGCTTGTCTGTTTTTCTCTGCCACAACTTCTACGGAGGAGGAGCAGTGGGCATAGCCTTATAACCACCTTCATGACTTTATCGTCACGTATATGTCTCTGTCAATGCAGACATGATCATTCCTGATGATGTAGCCTGAGCTAAGACTTTTCATAGCCAAGGACTGACCGTTCCTATAATGTTGAGCTGAAGGAAATATGTGTCCCCTGCCGCCTTCCAGAGGTCAGAGAAGAGAAGAAACAGGATGAGGTAAATAAAAAAAAAAAAAAAAAAAAAACCAAACTGCAATATGCGCCATGTTGGAAGACACCATCTTAATTTTTGTTTTTCCTTAAAAAGAGAAACTATTCTTGTTTTGGAATTTCTTTTTTAATAAATATCAATAAAACTGGGAGTTCAGAAAAAAAATCCATGTTTCTTGGATATGACTCTCAGGTTAGGTTTTATCAAATTGCTCTGTAGTCTACCGTGAGCCTTTTTACAATATTCAGAAATAAATTATATCGCGCCGCATTATAAATCGTTATTAAACTGATCTGTAGTGTAACTAGCTGGGAACTTAAACATAACTGTAAAAGTGGAAATAAAAATCTATTAATGCAATAAACCTACTTAATAAAAGTTACTTTCATATTCAAAAACAAAATATTAAGGCGTGCTTCAGATCCGAAAGTCAAAAATGAAGGAATAAATTAGCAGGGGTTAAGAGCCTCGCAGCGGCTGAGTAACAAAGCTCCCGGGGATTATAAAATTTCATGCTCTCGTAATAAAAAGGATAAAGGATCGGCTAGAAGACCACTAAAAGTTCAAATAAATGAACATAAGAGAGAGAAGAAAGACTGACAAGACAGAGGCGTCTAATGTGCGGAGACTGAAGAGACAGAATTAGAGTGCTGGAGACCGGAATTAAATGCGAAATGAATTCGGGGAGGAGATTAATAGAAAATTATAAAGGTAAATGAGTTCGGTTTCAGGGTTTCAGAAAACTTTAGATATCTCATTATTTTTTTCAGCACTTAAGGAGAAGCAGAGAAAGACAAATTAAAACTGGGCATAAGCCATATTGGAGTGAGTGGGTGAGCCAATTATTTCTTTACCCCAAACCCACCCCTCCTCACTGTCCCTAGGCCTCACTTCAGTTGTCCAGTGCCACAAGGCAGCCCCCAGTATAGTAAATCATCCCAGGGTCCTTTGCAGCAAACTGTGGCCACGAATCTAAGTTTTTGTTTGATTATGTGGGGAGTGTGTTTAAAAGCAGCCGACGCTGTGCCTCTTTCTCCGTTCTTCCGAATACCCGATGGTAGCAGCTACTCTAGCAGCAGTTTTGGTCCAGGATATGATCATGGGAAGGAAAAGCATATGGAGAGAAATTCCACCTGTTGTGATTTTGGGTTTCTTATCCTCAAAGTCAAAGGAGATGTTACTAGAGAGAACTTCTGCCTCCAGACCATAGAGAGGCAGGGTTGCTGTGGGGGTGCTGAGGATGTGACCCTACTGTGAACTGCTGCTGTATGTCAAAAGCTAGTCACTGTAAATCAAGGGTTACTCCTATTAAAATTCAGCGTATGAGATTATGCGGGAGGCGGGGCGAAAGCGGAGGTGGGGCGGGCCCGGAGGCGGGGCCAGGGGCGAGGCGGGGCTGCGGCTGAGGTGATGCTTCAGTTGGAGAAATATTTGCCTTGTAAGCACAAGGACCAGTCTTCCATCCTCAGGACGCAGGTGAAAAACCAGGCATGGAGGTGCATGCTTGTAATCCCATCCCTGAGGAAGCAGAGGCAGGAGGATCTCTGGGTTTCCCTGGTCAGCCTGCCTATGCTACTTGGAGAACTATAGGCCCGTGAGAGGCTTCTTCTCAAGCCAAAGGGGGAAGGCATCTGAGGAACGATCCCCAAAGTAAGCACATATATGCAGAGGAAAAAAGCCCATTGTGTTTTATTTATTTATTTTTTAAATTTAAATGTGACTTTGCATAGAAGGAGCAAAGTTTTAATTTTGTTATAGTTCTGTTGCGGTAAATATTTTAAAAAGGCGGCTACCGGTTCCTGCCCGTTCCGCTTCGCGTGCCCCTAACCTTGGCTGTCTCAGACCCTAGCGGTCCGCGGGCCACTGCAATGTGGCACCCTGTCACGCTGCTTCTCTTGAACTCAATTAAGTCGCCACACGAAAGAACATGCCACACAATAATCTCTGATCCGATTGATAAGAAATAATTTGCCCATCTGGCTAACACAAAATCTTGTACAAGCCCGGCCCTTGAAAATCTACATAACCTGTGTGAAGAGACATGCAGAGAGGGTCATCTGTGTCTTCCTCCATCTCCCCTTCCCTCTCCCTTCTCTTCCTCCTCCTTCTAAAAATCTTTGTTCCCACCTCCCTTCTTCTCATCCAGTGACAGGCTTTGTCTGTGCCCGCCCTCTTAATTTCAACCACACAGATCAATATGATCAGGTACTTTGAAAGATTTGTTTTCCTCATAGAAAGATGGAGAAAAACGTCAGTGCCGACCAAGGGGCGGGTCTCTAGCTTCTTTATAGAAACATGAGGAAAGGTGATGGGGTCTACGCGGAGACGGGAGGCAGACACAATCTCTGCATGAACTTTGACCCCATCCTGTCACCCCCTCAGCATCTCTGCTGTGCTTTCCTGACCCCTCCATTGAGGCAGGGTCTCATGTAGCCCAGACTGACCTCCAATGTAGCCAAGGATACTCCTGATCATCCTTTATCTCTTCCCCAAGTGCTGGGACCACAGATGAACAGCACTGCGCCCGGTCTTATTTGATGCTGGATGGAACCCAGGGTTTTACACATGCCATGCAGGACTCTACCCTTGAACTCCACCCCCTCCCTGTCCCCTGCCCCGACTCCCTGATTTCCTCTTCCTGTCTACCACAGCAGGAGGAAGGATACACCACGCTTGTTTGTTCCTCAGGAAACACCTCCCACCTTGGCCATAGAAAGTGTCCTGTGCCCTCCATCTAGACAGAATTCCCTTCATCCCAAACAGCTGCTGGTTCCGAGAAGCCATCTTGTGTTGCCTGTAAGTCTTCACAGCATGCATGCCTCTGAGTACCACTGGCTCCTCCCGAGGGTTCCAAGGTATCTGCGTTTGCACCAGGCAGCTTTCCAGTTCCTCCCTTCCACCCTTCTGCGACGTTTATTCTCTGTGTCGTTGGTCACGTCCCGGGCCCTGGAAATACAGCAGTGAATAAAACCTACAGAAACTGGTTTATTTTTGGCTCTGCCAGTTTGCTGATTCTTAATGTGCCCTTATGAGGCAGTTGGCTGCTAAGACTGAAGAGTGTATTAGAACACTATTGGGGTGATTCAACTGGCCTCAGATTTTATGTGATTTCCACTTCTGACCTCATAGATCTGGACGTGTGTGTGAAACTAACAACAGCTCGAGAAACAACTCCAGGTGCACCAAGATGACAGGATGGATGGAGGCTAAAGTAGGTCAGCGGGAGACGGGGAAGAGGGTTCTCAACCAGAAATCAGACTTTTTCAATAAATATGGATGATGGTTTGGCTCTGTCTCAGTTACTGTGTATGCGTGCAGAAGAAAAATTATTTGGTAAGCGCAACAAGGGAGGAAATGGTATTTTAAAACAGAACGAAGCCAGATGGTTGTGGCACACACCTTTAATCCCAGAACTCCGGAGGCAGAGGCTGGTGGAGTTCTGTGACTTCAAGGCCAGCCTGGTCTACAGGTCAAGTTACAGGACAGCCAGGGCTACACAGAGAAACCCTGTCTTGAAAAAAAGAAAAAAGAAACCCAAACAACAACAGCAACCACCACTACAACCACCAAACAACCTAACAAAACCAAACAATCACCCAGTAGAAACAGGCTGTGTGGAAGGTGAAAGTTCTTGAAAGACAGCCCTTTCCTCATACAAGACTGCAGCTCCTTCAGGTGTCCGACCGAAGCCCAGGGCTTTCCCAGGCATCTTCCCGGTCTTTGGAACAAGGTTGAGACTTCCCGGGTATCCAGCCTCGTGAACTGAACAATGGTTGGGGTTTCACTCTCTCCAGGGTGAAGACAGCCATGAACAACCTAGGCCGCATCACGTTGTCCAGTCTAACGACCCCTCTTTCATATGCTGGCTGCTCTCCAGGTCCTCAGAGGCTGTCTGGGGAGTGGCTCTGGTGTGCACCCTGGGCCCTGAGGATGCCACGCCTACCTCCACAGCAGAAACCCTCTCTTCATGCAGTGCTCTCTCTTCCTTTTTTTTTTTTTTTTTGATCTTTATTTTTCTTCTCTCTTTTTGCCGTATTGGAGATCGGATCCAGTTCATGCTAGGCAGAGCTGTCTTTGAGCCATGTCTCGCTTTCCCATCATGCAATTCCCTAAACACCGTGTCAGGTCGTGTACTTGGAGTGTAGCTTAGTTCCTTTATTGACCGTTAGCTGTGTGGAACTGAGGCACACTCCATGTACCTCTCTGAACCTCTCAAGATTTATTGACAAAAATTTCACCCTTAGTTAGTGAAAAAAATGAAAGTTTTCCTGTGAGTTTATAAATTATTCACCTTACAAAGCCCTCTGAGCTCTTCCAGCTCATTGTAAATAATTTACATTTTGACTCGTGCGATTTCAAATTTGTTTATTAATGCTATCCCGGAGACAAAAAACAAACTAAGTAAACCCACACTAACGTACTTTGCAAACCATTCGGAGTAAGAGAGAAGATACTTTTCTTCTTCCTTAAAGATGATCAAGTTCTGTTTATTCTCACAACAAGCAAAGACTTCCCCTGACGTGAGCCGCGGCTTGCCTGCCACCGCCATTAGCAACTTCCTACTACTCACCAGGTAAGTAGTCAGTACCTGGATCTACAGAGATCCTTGTACCCTCTTTACACCTGTGGTGGTTTGAACCAGATGCCCTCCTTTATGTTTTGGGCATCTGACAGTGTTTTTGGATCAGTTCAAGAGGCCTGGTCTTGCTAGAGAAGTATGTCATTGTGGGTTGGGCTTTGAGGTTTCAAAAGCTGTTCCGCATCCCCCTCCCTGTTCTGGTTTAGCTCCGAGTTCTCAGCTATGGTTTCAGCCACCTGCCGCCTCTACCCGGCCACACAGACTCTTATCCCTCTGGAATCATAAACCAGGCAAACTCCTTCTATAAGTTGCCTTGGTTATGGTGCCTCTGAGAGAGGAGGAGAAGGGATTGGGGAGGGGCTGGGATGTCGGGAGGCCTCCACCCACCTCCCAGACTGTCCCAGTCCCAGCCATTTTCCCAGGTTCTGAAAAGGTCGACACTCATGACATTAAAATCAGAGTCCAGGGCTGGTGAGGTAGTCAATGGGCAAAGGAATTCATTGTGCAAGCCCAGACTCCGGAGTTAAATCCCCAGAGCCCAGATAAAAAGCCAGAGATGGTGGCATACATCTGCGATATTCTGAGTGAGACGGGAGGTTTTGACTGGACAATCTCCATGGAAACAGGGCACCGCCCAGTGGCAAACACCCCGGCCACAAGGAGTAAAGGAGAATCATCAGTAGGCAAATGTAAGTGAGGATCGGGTTGTCTGTATAGTCTCAGGGTCCAAGAGACACCAGGAGATGCAAGCTCGGCAGAGGAGGCAGGAGGCAAGTGCTAACGCTGCCTCCGTGGTGGCCCAGGCAGCAGCCATTTTATATCCTGACTCCACACAGCTGAGGAGCCTCAGGTGGCTGTTGGCTCTCTCTGGTCTAAATGTGGATCTTCAGTCTAACTGACACAACCTCAGGCAGACCCAGACTGAGGGGTGCTTTAGAAAGCAAGTGGGCAGTTTTCCTTAAACATATCAAGGTCACAAGAGACGAAGATAGACCAGGGACCAGAAAGGCAGAAGCTAAGGAGACCTGCCCATGGCAAGGTTTTGGACTAAACTTTGGACCCGGAAATGGGTAGTGAGTAAGATCTATATCTAGTGTTGATGCCTGCCTTCAAACCTATTTATTTTCACTTTATGTGCTTGAGTGTTTTCCTGCATGTCTGTTTGCCTGTCTATCATCTATCTATCTGTCTGTCTGTCTGTCTGTCTGCCTGCCTATCTATCTATCTATCTATCTATCTATCTATCTATCTATCTATCTATTATCTATCATCTATGTATCTATCATCTATCTGTCTGTCTATATGTCTGTCTATTATCTATCTGTCTATCATCTATCTGTCTGTCTGTCTATCATATATCTATCATCTACCTAGTATTTATCTATCTTCTGTCTGTCTAGATATAGGTAGATATCTATATATCTGCACATGTGTGCGCAGTGGCAGTGGAGGTCAGAAGAAAGCATCAGGTCTACTACATCTGTCTTGTGGGTTCTGGAAACTGAACACTGGGTGCTCAGGAAGGACAGCCAGTGCTTCTAACCACTGAGCCATCTCTCCAACCCTAATTCCTGCTCTTTCTCAGTGGACTATGGGTAGAGCAGTTTCCCGGGAGGCATGAGGCCTGGCCTCTGTATAAATGAGGTATGATCACTCATACCTGCGGCCTCATCATGGAGCAGAGGCAGGACTTCAAGCAGACTCAGATACCAATTCTAGGTCAGTTCAGCATCCATGAGACTCTGTTTCAAAAAAGCAACCACAGCTGCACAAAATAGTAACCGGACTACTGGTGTTTTTGTGAAGTTGTAACATATGGGGAATTTGCCCGGGTGGGGAGCTGAGGGAACTAGGGTTTGGGGGTCGGAGGTAGGGGAGGGGGAACTGGGGAGGTTCATGACTTTTGATACGTTTGTCTTGTCAGTTTGGAATTATCTCATCATGAAATAGTAAAGGGAAAAAGATTCTAAAATCTGCACTCTTCCCCCTTAGGTCAAAGGTTCTTACATAGGGATCACCCTTTCCCCCGGGGCGTGTGTTAGAATTTGGTAATACCTGGGACTGTTTGGGTTGTCTCAGTCAGGGGCTGTGTGTGACTGGGATCTGAGGGGCACCAGACGCTCTCCACATTGCATAAGGTGCACTCACAATTAAATGCAGGCAGCCCCAGTCCCCCCCCCCCCCCCCCCGGTTTACTGGGAAACTTCTTGTAGTTTATGTGGAATGCAGAGACGGCAGGAAGAACTAAGGGCGACCCTGCATGTGAGCGTCTGTCTGTGACATTAGAATGTGCGTTTCCTTCCTGTCTAGTCTCACACCGTGGGATCTGAGTTTCTGGGCAGCAGACTCAGGGTTAGGGGCACCTGGTGGGGTTTTGTGATCTCGGTGTGAGCGAGAGGTCATGGTAGCAAGCGGTTTCCTGTCTCTCCCCAGGTCCAGGGCACGCACACGCGCCTGACCATTTCTAATGAGAAAGACGCCATTGCTGCCCGGAAGGGGCTTCTGTCAGCCACTGCCTGGTGGGCTCAGGGAAGAACCAATCCTTCACTAATTAACCTTCACTTCCTATGTAGATTCCATCACTGAGGTGCAGGTAATTAAACCAAGGTCATTTCAAGGACGGACAGGAAAAGACAGCCATTGGAAAGGGGGAGAATTTTTGGGTAGAGGGTTTGGGATTCTATTTTTATCACTTGGTAGAGTTGCAGAATCATCTTTTCTTTACTTGTAACTTTTTTTTTTTTTAAAGTGGGGAGTGTTAAGTTCAGCTCAGAATGAAAATCTCGGGAAAAATTTAAAAGATTTATTAGGCTAGTGAGATTTATGTAGGTTTCAGAAATAAATGTAGAGGGGAAAAATTTAATTTAAGGGAGGTACCTGAAGCAAAGGAAAGAATATAGACTCATGCTGGGAACAAGAAAATATTTTGGGGGGGCCGGAGGAGGGGTTTTATTTTTATTTAGTGTGTGTGTGTGTGTGTGTGTGTGTGTGTGTGTGTGTACAAGTATCCTGGTAAATGCTTGTAGAGGTCTGGTGACAGTTTTCATGAGTGTACTCTGTTCTTCCACAGTGGATTCCTAGAATTAAGCTCAGGTCCTCTGGCTCTGTGTGACAAGGGATTTGATTTGCTGAGGTGTCTTGCTGGAGTTATATGTCTCTTGGTTTTTGCTGTGCTGTGTGGGGCAAGGTCATGTAGAATACTGATCCTGTGATAGGAGTGTATAGCATGTCATAAACACAGCTGTCAATACTTACTCTACTCACTGTCTTGGGCCTTGATCCTCTTTTCTGTTAAGTGGGTCTAATGTGAGTCCCAAGATTGTTGAGCATTAACTACCAGCAACAAAACTGTCTTTGGGAGTGCTTATGGGGAGATAGCTGCCCATTAAGTAAAACTCCCAACGTGCCAGGGGCCACTGCAAAGGTTTCCTGTCTGCCATTACACTTTTGAGTGAGGCGGTATGGTTGCTGTTACTCTGTTCGGGACACAGGAATGGCAGTCAGCTTCATAAGTACATTCGGTAGGGAGGCAGAAATTGAATCCACTATCCTGCACCATCCCAGAGAATTGGGGGGTTCTTAATTCACCTCACACGATGCTTTCAGCATGTGGTTAAAGCAAACACACGGTGGGATAATTTCCTGGGAGAAGTGGGTCTTGGGTGGAGAAAGGAAAGACCCTTCGGGTTCCACCAATGGTGAGAAGTTATACTGTCAAGTGTACCAGCCACTGAGAAGCAGCGCCACCTCGTGGACAGATGAAGGATGACAAGGTAGCTGGTGTGTTCTCGAGACCAAGGTGGATTCTGTCTCCTATCTTGGCTTCTAAAATTTATTTTATAAAACAAAAGTGCTGGCCATGTCATGGTCTCAAAGCCATTTCCAAATCTGACAGGAATGTATTTAGAACTGAAGTGTTACATTAAAGTTACAGTGTTACAATGGAAGCCGGCTTCATCCAGCTTGTCAGTCCCTTAGAGGAGATGTACAAGTCTCTCAGTTTGCCCTCCTGAGCACGTTATTCCTCTCAGAATGACGAATGCTTAATTTGTTAAACATATACAGAATCTAAGCAGAGCCATTCAGTATATCTAATATCGCCTGCAGTTATTAAAGTCAGTTTTTATCTATTTAAACAGGTCATTAAAAAAAAAAAAGTGGAGTCTGAGATAAAGGGCCATGTCCTTTCCCCTGTGACGTTTAACGTGAGCTGCAATTTCTGATTAAGAGGCAGTGCAAGCCAGGAGAGAGAGGCTTAACAGGAAGCAATCTGTCTTGGTCACCTTTGCATCGTCCTGAAGACCAAGCAGTGCCCAAGTCACGAACCTCTTCATTAATTGATGTGACGGCTGTTCAAATCCGAAGTCTCTGCACCTGACCACAAATCTAGGCATTTCTGAAGATCGTGGACTTGTTTCACCCGACTCCTCCCGGCCACGTGTGGAGGGCATGCGACATTCATTGAACCTTGGTTTCTCGGCTTTCCATTTCTGTGCAACATTCATCACAAGACGGAAAGAGTCTTCTGTGATGGAAACCAAGAACTCTGCACAGTGCCTCCAGCTCTTAGGGAGGAAATGTGAATTCCTTATTTTATTGGAAAAAAATTACTACTTTTATTCTAATCTTCTAAAAGACATTTGTTTTAATTTTGCATCTGTGTTAGTGCTTGCCTGCGGGTTTTTAGGTGCAAACACTTGGATGCAGTGCACATGGAGGCCAGAAGAGGGCGCTAGATCCCCCTAGAACTGGAGTCACAGATGGTTGTGAGCCACCATGTGGTTGCTGGGAATTGAACTCAGGACCTCTGCAAGAGCAGTCAGTGCTCTTAACCACTGAGCCATCTCTCCAGCCCACTGTTATTTTTTTAAAAAGTTGATTATGTTAGTCTAAAAATGACCGGGAGTGCTGTGGCGTGAACGGTGCGGACCTGTGTATAGGTTCTCTCTCTCAGTTTTGCCACTTGTCACTTGTGTGACAACATCTAGGAGGCACTGGCTGGGTGTGCTGGCACATACTTTTAATTCCAGCACTCAGGAAGCGGAGGCAGGTGGATCTCTGTGGGTTTAAGGCCAATCTGGTCTACAGAGTGAGTTCTGGACCAGCTAGGGTTATGAAGTGAGACCTTTTCTAATGAAACAAAGAGAACAAGAAAGCAGGAGGGAACATGTACCGGGGCTGGTGATTTTAGAAGCTTCAGAGTCAGCGGATCCCATTGCATGGCGGATGAATGGCCGACATGTCCCTTCTATGTGTTGCCTTCATCATTATTTCCTTTGCTTTGAAGAAGATTATTGGATTATTTCCTTTGATGTAGGGTTTTATTATGTAACTCATGGTGGCATTGAACTCACAATCCTCCTGTCTCAGCATCCCAAGTGTTGGTTTACAGGTGTTGGTTACTATTTTCATTTTCATTTGATGTCATCCCATTTGTCAATTAAAACATTTGGGCGTGTGTGTGTGTGTGTGTGTGTGTGTGTGTGTGTGTTGTGCATGCATGTGTCTTTCCACCCTATGGTCTCTAGGATCAAACTCAGGTCATTAGGCTTGGTGGCAAGCCCCTTTATCTGCAGAGCCATCTCTTCTACTTAGAAAGACTCAGACAATGCCTAGACCTTGCAGTGTCTTTGTCACATTTCCCCTGTAATTTCAAGGCTCCGTCGTCTGTTTCCAGCTGGTGTTTGCCCAGGGTGACAGATAAGGTTCTTCTTTCATTTCACCTGGAACTTTCCAAGTTTTCCAGAACCATTTATGAAAGAGGCTGTTTTCCTCCTTCGAGTGTCTACTTTCATTGCCTTTGTTGAGTTTCAGATGGAGTTGGCTGTGTTGAGTTATTTCTGGGTCTTCTCTTCTGTTGCTTGGGTCTCCCTGGATGTCTCTTTCTGAGGTCCCCTGGCTTAGAGAGTGGTTGGCTGCCATGTTATGGGGTGATGCTCTGTATACCTCTGAAGGATGGGGACAGGCGAGCTATAAGTGTGGGAAAGGGATAGCAGGCAGGTGGCTCTTCCCCCATTCAAGCTTCCAGGTAAGACCTCAGTGCCAAGTGAGTCCTGACAACCTGAATACAAGGCACCCAGCTACGGACACACTCAGTGAGCTTTCTGTGCCCTGTCTGGCTTTCGTGCCATGGGATAACACGCCTTCACTGTTTTAAGCTGTTGACTTTGGGGTTGACTGTTATGCAGTAATTAATTAATATTGTAACATTATTTTTCAGTGTACAAAGGGCTCTGGGGCTGGAGGAGGGCTCAGTGGCTAAAGGGCTTTCTGCTTAAGCATGAAGACCTGAGTTTGGATCCCAAGGATCCAGGTAGAAAGGCCAAGCATGGCCTGACATATCTGTGACCGCAGCCTAGGCGGGGCAGGGACAGGTGTATGCCTGGTGTCCGATGGCTGTCAGTCCAGCTGTAGCAGTGAGCTGCAGGTTCAGTGAGAGAGCAGAGGAAGGCACCCAGTGTTGAACTTTGTCTTTCTCACAAACAGCACACACATGCGCATGCATGCACACGCATACACACACATCACACACATCACAACCACACATATGCACACATACACACACATGTACACAGACCACACACATATGGATGCACATGTACACACATTACACATACACATTCATGTATACACACATACACATACATGACACACACATATACACACATACATGCCACGTACACACACATACACCACATGCACATACACATATACACAGCCATACACACACATCACACACATATACCCATATACACATCACATACACACACATCCCTCACATCACACACACATCACACACACGTATACACATCACACGTATACACAAACGTACACATACGTATACACACACATCACAGACACATATACACACATACACATCACATACACACATACTCAAACACCACACACACATACACATTTACACATCCACACACATCATATACATATCACACATGCACACATGCAAACCTACACACACAGACAAACAAACACACTCCCCTACCCCCAAATATAGAGGATTCTAAATTCTAATGTATATATGGCCCCGAATCATCCAGTAGAGCCTGGTTGGCAATGACTGTTTCGAAGGTTCTTGCTTCACCGTGAGCTCATGCTAATCAGATGCTGTAGTGTTTGTGAAGTGCTTAGAGAAACGACTGTTAGGCTGGACTCATCAATAAGTAGCGGCTGCTTTCAATCTCGCTGCTGCCTGTTCCTTAGCTGTTTGTTAATTAGAGTTTAACACAAACTCAGGTGTTCCCCATTACCATATATGAACACATTATTCTGTCCACCCGCCCCGTCTAACAATATCTTATAGTCTCCCATGTCAATATACGTTTACGTTATTTGTTTTTAATTAACCAAATTTCCCCACGGATCAATACTTATATCATTTCTAGCTGCTTTTATTCTTTGCTTTGTCACCGTGGCGGAGGCTGGGAAAACATCTGGAGAGCATCTTCAACTCGGCTGAGAAGTCAGAATCTAATTTTTAAGAAGTCAGGATTCTGGAGGTACAAAATGTACATCCAGTGAGAGCTGATGTTTTCAGCCTGTGTTTCTGCGTGTTTTGTGTCCTCCTGTCCTTTATTTCAGAAGGTATAGCTAAGAAACCAGATCAATGTACCATTTTCAGCCATCATCCTGCAAGACACCCCCGCCCCTGCAACATCAAAGAAAACCAATCCGACTAAGCCGAACGGGGTCTTCAGTGACTCTCTGGTTTTTAAACCTTTGCCAAAAGTGTGTGAGCTTAATTAAGGTAAAATATTTCAAAGGGAGCAAGGTTGTAATAATTTGTTTACAACACAAGCCCGTCTTTGATCATGCGATGTTCACTTGCCTAGATGCCCCGAATCATTCTTGGGATGAGTGATAAAGTCAATTAACTTTGTGTAGAAAAAAAATACAAGAAATGAACACACTGTCTGAGGGGAGCTTCCTGGCCAACAAGAGAAAGACGTGGCTTTTCTGAGCGGGCCGAGTGGCTCGGAGATGCTCAGAGGCTTTGCAGCAGTCTTGTGGATTGCTTCTCTTCTCCTTTGTAAAATAGGAACAGTTTTGATTCTGAGTCCTGTTCTTGATCGTTGAAATCATCTTAACTGGCACAGAAAATAATGGCCAAGAATACTTTCTCCAACATTAGCAGAGATAGCGTAATCTGGCAACATGGGGCTAGGGCTGGAATATCATGATGGTCCACTCAGGAGGCTGGAGACGTCATTTTTGGTGATGCGGACTTCCCTCATATCTCTGGAGATGATCTGCTGCTGGAAGGTTCTCGAGGCATGACTTCTCACAGGACAGGATCACAGAGGGGCGGTGTACAGAACCACTCAGAGTTCACCTGAGGAGTGTGAACGCTCAGCCCTAGAAACTCTTCCTCCTCCTCTTCTTCCTCCCTCCCTTCCTCTCTTCCTCCTCTCCTCCCTTCCCTAGCCCCTCTTCCTTTTCTCCTCCACCTTTCTTTCCCTCTTCCTGCTCCTTGATCTCCTTTTCTCCCCCCTCTGCTTCCTCCCCTTTCCTTTGTTCTGGGTTTACTGTGGCACCCATGCTGGTCTCACACCCAAGTGTCTCTTGCCTCAGCCCCTGAGCCCTGGCATTAAAAAGCACACCACCACATCCTTCACACCTACAAGATATTTTACAGTACCCAGATGAGCCCTGTCCCCCATGAAGTGCAGAAGACCAGGCTTAGGGAGACTACCCAGACAGCTTGCTGCCACAGTTGCCCAGACCCCCTCAGTTTTAAAAATGAATTATCCTTTAAGGGTTAGGTTGTAAGATTGTAGGGTACATTCTCTCAAGAGCCCTGTGATGGGAGCTCGCCCACAGGTAGAAAGAGAAATCATTTCCCAGTGAGCCTACTGTGAACATTCCTGGCTTCGTGTTGCCTTGCATTCTTAAGTATTATTGGGTGATCAAGGAGAGAGTTGGTTCCACACGGAAGCATTTCCAGAGCTTGATTCTGCCACTATATCTCACTGCCTTAAAAACCTGGGCCTTGGCACCTCTAAGTGAAGCCAGAACCCCCCCCCCCCACTCATCCTCTCTTCAAATAAAAAACCAGCAGATGAATTCACGAAGTTCCTCGCTGAAGAGCACGCCAATCCAGCAATCTTATGTTCAGACTGTTGCCCCCAGACCACACCTTAGCAGAGTACCAGGGCTGAAGAAGCTTAGAGCACCCCCATGAACTCCCAGGGAAGAATTAATTGCAAAATGTGCCCCCAAGTAGCTAAACAAATTAACTTGCCATCCCGGATTATAGGTGTTAAACCAATTACATTTTAAGAAGCGTCTGTCAAAAGTTGCAATTTTTATTTTTGGAGTGGTTAATAGCGAGACGTTTCTGGAAGTTGTTAAGCAGCGGGGCTGATGGCCTCTGGAGACAGGCTTGAAACCGTGTCGAGAAATTATCGTCAAAGGCTAAGAAGAGCCTGTCAGCTGAGCCTTCGCTCCTCCCACCAGCAAATGTTTATGGAGCCCTCCCTGGTTTTGCTGAATTATAATTATTAGGGCAAATTATTTTTAAATAACAAGAAAGCAGAGATACGGGAAGGAGTTTTAACTGACGCAGATCAGTTGATTGTGTTTCGTGTGTGTCTTTCTCGGTTGTTTTTCCCGTGCTTGTCTGGAGCCCACGGATTAGGCTAGACTGGCTGGTTGAAGGGTCTCGGGGTCTCCTGTCCATCCTCCAGCGCTGATACAGCCACAGACGACAGTGTTTGGTGCTGTTCGCACCTGCTGGGCTCTGAACCCAGCTCCTCATGTTTGTGTGGCAAGCTCTTCCCACCGAGCCATCTTCCCAACCTCCAGAGATGGGCGTTTTAAGAACCGTTAAATGTGATTTGATTCTCCACAGCCCAATTTCTCTTTGAACCAGTTTGTAGGGGAATAGAAACATAAGTACCAACATACACACAGATATATGCCGTTGGGGATATTTTCCCAGAAGCAGTCACTTTGTGAAAAATTGGAAAAAAAATAGAAAACCTGGAAGAACATAGTATTTACTTCTAATATCCACACAGAGCTATCAGGAATTGGCAACATTTTATTTCTACTCAAGTTTTTTTTTTTCTTAGAAATGCATAAAATTTAATGAAATTGGTAGCACGCTCAGCTTATTTTGTGAGATGCATTTAAAAGCAATATCCATGATAATTTCCCAGAGTCCTTAAACAAACTTAGAATATTTGAGAGAATCTCTGTAACTAATTTTGTTGGTTGTTGCCAGAATCTCCCCTTTAGGAACATGGCCTCATCTTTTTAAATGACTCTGTGTGGGCATGCATGTGTGAGTGTGTCTGAGCATGTGTGAGTGTGGAAGTGGGTGTGCATATATGAGTATGTGAGAGTATGCATATATGTGTGTGAGCAAGTGTGTGAGAGTATGTGAGAGAGTGTGCATGTGTGATTGTGTGTGTGAGAGAGTGTGCATGTGTGAGTGTGTGCATGTATAAATATGTGAGCATGTGTGAATGTGTGTACATGTATGTGTGTGAGCAAATGTATATGCATGTGTGAGTGTGTATAAGAGTGTGCATGTGTGTGTCCATGTATAAATGTGTGAACATGTGTGAGTATGTAAATTTTTGTACAGGTATATGTGTGTGAGTTTGTATGCATGTGTGAGTATGTGTGTGAGCATATGTGAGTATTTGAGTAGGTGTACATGTATGAGTATGTGAGAAAGTATGCATGCATGTGTGTGAGTGTGTGAGCATGTGTGATTGTGTAAGTATGTGTGACCGTATGAATATGTGTACATGTGTGTGAGAGTGTATATTCATGTGTGTTTGTGTGAGAGAGTGTGCATGTGTGAGTGTGTGTGTGTGTGTGTGTGTGTGTGATACACCAATCTGTAGAAATGTATGTAACAGTTTTAGCACGCCTTCAGAGTAGCACTTGTGAGTTTAATTTATGCTTGGATTGACAAGATATAAATTTTCTTTTTTTTGTTCACATTTCTCAATCTTCTCCATACCTGATTTCCCAACAGTTGGGGTAAGGTAGAGTTGATCCCCTTTATTTTCATTTTTAATGGGTGTTTTTTCTTTCATGAATTGTCTGTTTATGGTCTTCACTTAGTTTTCGAAGGGATATGTCTCATTTAGGGTTTTACTGCTGCGAACAGACACCATGACCAATGCAAGTCTTATAAAAGACAGCATTTAATTGGGGCTGGCTTACAGATTCAGAGGTTCAGTCCATTATCATCAAGGTGGGAACATGGCAGCATCCAGGCAGACATGGTGCAGGAGGAGCTGAGAGTTCTACATCTTCATCTGAAGGCTGCTAGTGGAATACTGACTTCCAGGCAGCTAGGGTGAGGGTCTTAAACCTATGCCCACAGTGACACATCTACTCAAAAGGCCACACCTCTTAATAGTGTCACTCCCTGGGCTAAGCACAAACAAACCTTCACAGAATACCTTCTATGTTTTGATTTTCTCTAGCTCTCCTCCAGATGTTTGTGAGACAGGGTCTCAAAATTTAGAACACATCTGGTTCATATACAAAACTTGTATTTCTAACTGTTTTCACCCACCCCCTTTGAAGTTTCTAAAAAAAAAAAAAATGACCATGTAGTCTGAGGATGCTTCTGTCTTATACTTGTCCTTGATGAAGAACCCGTCATGGCAGGAGATGGAGCAGGGGACATACCAAGAGTACATGACAGCAAATGACATAGAACACAGTGTGTTCCTAGGAGGAGGCACTGGAGGGCACGTAGTCTGCGTGGGAGACTGAGATGCACCCTAGGCAGGCCTTCTGGGACACAGGAAAGGGAAGATAAAGCAAAGATGTGATAAGCTTAGTTGCTGTTGAGAAGCACAAGAATAGCATCCTCTCCTCATTTTAAATGTCCTGGTGAGTTTCCTTCTGCGCTTTCATGTATGGGTGGAAGTGGAATTGACTTCCTAACTCTCAGTGTGGATTGATTTAAACTTGATTTGGAGAGCGGATTTAGGATTTTAACAAAAGGCTGGATGAGGGGCTGGAGAGATGGCTCAGCCCTTACAAACGCTCTGCTTTTGAGGAGGTCAGGGTTTCAGACAAGCACTCGCACCAGGTGGATCGCAGCCATGGGTAACTCCAGTTTCAGCTATCTGATGTCCTTTTTTTTGGCCTCTGAGGACACCAAGACACATACTGGTGCACATACAGACAGGAAGGCACTCACACAACACGTAAAAACATGGCGATGCCTCATTTACAGAATCTACTCTTTCTTTTTCTCTGAGGTTTTGGTTTTGGCTGTTGTTTTGAGCCAGTCTCAGTAAATCTCATGCACAGACAGTCCAGACTGGCCTCAAACTCATAGCCATCCTCCTGCTTCAGCCTCTCAGGTGCCATCACGTCTAGCTCAAAGTCCAGTTTTGGGAGATTAATTAAAAAGGCAGGAATCTCCTCCCCACTCCACTTTCCAAGAAGATTTGAAATGGAACAGAGTATAGGGCATGATAAACCCCAGGGGGAAGAGAGGTGTGGGCAGAGGGGCTGGGTGGCTTTAAGTCTGTGCTCCTGTGTGAAGGAGGAAGCTCTTCTCATCCGGGCTGTGCTGTCATGGAAGGCTTTTAGGAGACTGGCACCGGCATTGGCCACCGGCTCTCTTTCTCTCCTAGTAGGTTTAAAAAATTACACGGATAGAAAACTTGCCATAACCATAGTCATCTCAGCCTGGTCTAAAACTCACCATTAGTTCTGGCTAGCCCCGAACTCTCAAGTGACTCTCCTGCCTTAGCAATTTCAGTATTGGATTTACAGGCATGGGCGACCATGCCTGGCTCAGCATTTCCATTGTGTGTGTGTGTGTGTGTGTGTGTATGTGTTTGTGTAAGTGTGTGTGTGTGCATGTGTGTGTATGTGTGTGTGTTGTATGTGTTTGTGTGTATCTTTGTGTGTATATGTGTGTGTATGTGTTTGTGTAAGTGTGTGTGTGTGTGTGTGTGTGTGTGTGTAGAAGGTGGAACATAAGTCAGGTGATTGTGGAAACCAGAATCAAAGAGAAAATTGGAGTCCCTGAAACTGGAGTTTCAGGTGTTTCTGAGCCTCCTTAAGTAGGTGCTTAGAACTGAACTCGGGTCCTCTAGAAGAGCAACCAGTGCTGTCAACCACAGGCTCAGAATTTCTTCATGTAAAACCATTTCCTATGTTTGATTTCCAGTCTGAGGTAATTGAGTGTAGGTAAGCATGTGTGCTGAGCTATGCATTTTAATTAATATTTGACTCACCAGTGGATTTGATCTCACCACGCCACTGTCATAGTCTCAGAATTTATTTTGTGTCTGGCCAATTTATTTATTTACTTAAATCATTTATTTATTTATTTATTATATATGAGTACACTGTAACTGTTTCCAGACACACCAGAAGAGGACATCAGATCCCACTACAGATGGTTGTGAGTCACCATGTGGTTGCTGGGAATTGAACTCGGGACCTCTGGAAGAGCAGTCAGTGCTCTTAACCACTGAGCCATCTCTCCAGCCCCCTGGTCAATTTATTAAATATTTATTTATAACTTTCTAAATTGAATCCTCAACTTTCCTAGAAAATTGTCATAGAGTCCCCCAATGCTTATGTCTTGAACTTTTCAATAAATTTTTGTCAAATTATTCCTTAATACAACTTTATCAATCACATTCTTCAGGAAAGGCATTCAATACTGTTGGCCAACAATGCTTTTAATTTTCTCTTTATTTTTGGACTTTTATGGAGCTGCTGTTAAGATTTTATAAGTCTGACTTTATGTGGTGATTTGAAAGAGATGTCTTTCGTTTTATTTTGGAAGTTAACTTTCATCTTAAGTTTATTGAGAATGTGTTATGATCCAGTGATAGATTTCTCCTGTCATTGCTCTGTAGATTAACATGATAAAGACCGCAGCTTTCTTCTGCTTGATATTTGTATTTTAAAGTTTGCCGGCGCTCTGGCACTAGTAATTTTTAGAAAGTGATCATTTTTTGTTTTAAATATGAAGCCTCACATGTAAAGTGTTTGTCAATCATCTTACGTATGTCAGGCCCCTGCAGCACACACAAACAACCCAGACATACTCTCCTCACTGGTGGACTTAACAGTCGAGGGGGGAAACCAGAAGGAACTGAGGATGGAAGAATTCTGGGAAGCGTTTTCTTTGGTCAGGGTTCTCTGTAGCAGAACAAGGTTTTTATTTTCTCTGTGTGTGCATTTATGAGATGTGTATGTGCATATGAGTGTGTGCATGTTTGTGCCTGTGTGTCTGAATGTGTGTAAGTATGCATGTGTGATGTGTGCAAGTGTGTATGTGTATCAGTGTGTGCAGGTGGACATGAACACATGTGTGTGAGCATGTGTGTGTGTGGGGTCAGAGGTCAAATTGGATATCATTCCCAGTGCTGCCCATCTTTATTTTTGAGACAGTGTCTGTCATCGAAGTGAAAGTTGCCACACATGTGCGTTCAGCCATGGGGCCCCAGAGATCCCTCTGTCTCCTCGGCACTTGTCTTGAAAACATAAGGACCTGAGTTTGATCCCTAGAATCTACGTTAAAAGATCCCCCTGTAATGGGGCATGCACGCATCTGGAGAGCTGGAAACGAGGAGACAGGAGATCACATACACGCTGGCACACCCCTCCAAGATAGGAGGTCACACACATGCTGGCACACCCCTCTGTTATAGTCAGGAGACGGGATCGCATATTGTAAATTAATAAATTAATCACTGAAAGAAAAAAAACTCTCCCTTTTAAAAGCTGACTGGTGTTTGTCTTTGTGTACATGTGTTGTGAGTGTATGGGTTGTGAGTATGTGTGCTGTGTGTGTGTGTGTGTGTATCTTGGTTGGTGGTCCTCATCTCTGCCTTGTTTGAGATGGGTTTCTTGTTCATTGCTGGCCTGTGAAATTCCAGGAATTTTTCTGCCTAGCCTCCTGTCTTAACATAGAACATCATAGAAGTACTGGGGGTGCACACACAGACACACACACAGAGATATACACAGACACACACACACACACACACACACACACTCATATACACTACTGCATCCAGCTTTGGGTGAGTCCTGCAACTGGGGGCTCAGGTCTTCCCTCTTGAATGGCAAGGGTTTTACCACTGAGTTTCTCCCCAACTCCAGGGCTGGCTGGTAATGTTACTTTTATAGCCTAGAAGGCTGTACTGCTTATCGGGGTGTATCCCAGGAAGAAACCTGGGTCTTTGGCTTTTCAGAAACCAGGCCAAATATAAACTTTCTTCAGGTGTCAAAATCCAAGTTTCTGGGGGGGGGGATAACAATCAAATCAAGAGAAAACAAGTCATGGTCATGTACTGCTAGCTTGCTGGGATTCCTCACACAGGCCCGCAGAGCCACACTTAAAAGGATTTCTTGTGGAAAGGTTAGGGGAAAGGGTAAGGGAGCTGGAGGGGTCAAGTTTACCATAAGAAGACCTACAGAGTAAAGTAAGCTGGGCCCCTGAGGGCTCACAGAGACTGAAGCCCAAACCAAAGAGCATGCATGGGCCGACCCCGGCACACGTAGCAGACGTGCAGCTTGGTCTTCGTGTGGCTCCCCTAACAGGTGGACTGTTTCTGACTCTGCCGCCTGCCTGTGGATCCTTTTCCACTAGCTAGGCTGCCTTGTCAGGCCTCAGTGGGAAACGATGCTCTTAGTCCTGCTGTGACTTAATATGTCAGCGGGGTGGTACTCAGAAAAGGGAATGGAGGAACGGGGAGAGGACAGTGGCACTGGAAGGAGAGGAGGGGTGAGGGCTGCAATCCATCCGTAAAGCGAGTAAATAAATAAACAAATGGAAAATATGTAAAAAAGAATTTCTTTGGACCTTCCAAATATGTAAAAGTATTTTTGATCATGTTCATGTGCCACCAAGTCTTCCTAGTGTCCTCTAATCCTGTACTCCTCCCACCGTTGCATCCTTGCTTTCTTTTGGGGTGGTTATATATCTAAGGTTTATTTTGTTTTAAATTTTGTGTGTATGTATATTTAAAGTTTATGTCTGTGCGGGGCTATGTGCATGCCGATGCAGGTGCCTGCAGAGGCCAGCAGAGGGCACCAGATCACCTGGAGCTGGAGTTAGCAGGGCCTGTGAACTGCCTGATGTGGGTGCTAGGAACTGAATTCTGTCTTCTGCAAGAGCAGCAAGTGTCTAAACCACTGCATCATCTCTCCAGGGTCCCTTTGAATCTCCAAATTCTATTAGTGCCCTCCATATGCACTTGGGTGTAGGACCAGTGTCCACGGGGCATGGGCAGATTACCAGCAGCTGAGTAGCCAAAGGAGAGCCAATGAGAGCCATCAACTGCCAATAGTCCCTCCCATGAGGGTGGAGCCTTGTTGGCCCCGCCCTCATTTATACTGGAGTATGGACTGGTTTGAACGTGTGAAGGTAGAAACCAACCTTCTCATCCCCATTTCCACGAGGGGAAAGGACTGTCTCTGCAGTGTCTCTGCACTGTCTTTGCACTGTCTCTGGCTAGTGAGCCATCCTGTCCATGTGATTCAGTACCACACATCTGGGCAGAGCAATCCGATGCAAACACTTTTTCCTGAGCATCTGTGTCCTCTAAATAAAGGAGGTTCTCATAAACACAGCGCAGCCATGGCCACAAAACCCTACCAATCCTTATCTCTCCACAGTCACAGAGCAGATTATCTCGGAGAAAAAGATGAGCTGTCTCCAGATGTTCCCTCCCTAGAACAGCACCTTATAAAAATAAATGGGTTTCTAGGACTATGAATGTGTCACAGAAAAACTGAGTAAGATCTCGCAGCTGGTTACAGAGCCCGAACTTTCGGGGTGACACAGGAATCGTCCCATGATATTGGGAGGAAGGCGGCATGGCCGGCCGCGGAGTGAGAAGGGGAAGGCTGTGCACACCCGCTCAGCACCGTGTTTGCAGTGTTCCTGGACACATCATCAAGAAGGAACTGCCAGTCTCTCTGTGACGATGATGCTGTCGGTCACAGATGGTACCTGGCCAACTTTATAGCCAGGACTACAGAATAAAACCGTTCATTCTTATACAAATATCACAGTCTCATGAAATATGTAATACAGACCTGCGGATGTTAGATGGCAACGCAGATCAAGGGTCTGTCTTACAACTGGTGATTAATTAATTAATAGGCAAACATTGTGATATGAGAAGGAATTATGGCTTCCAGTTTAGTTTTTTTTTTTTTTTTTTTTTTGGGGGGGGGGTGATTCCTGAGCTAGTCTACAATTCTTGTGTTTTCTCTGGGGCTCTTTTTTCTTCCGTCTGTTTGTTCTGTCCAATTTCAGTGTGCTAGTTTCTGTTTTATCTCATCGCATTTGATTTTGTTATATTTTAAATGAAAACCCGGCAACTGGGGTAAAGGTGAACAACGGAACTGTCACGTATAAAAATCTATTTTCTCCAATTGAGTGACACTGCGTTTGTCAACCACGCCAGGACAGGTCTCAAGATCAAAAGTGGTTGACCAACGTTTAATGGAATCTGCAGATGTTTTTAAATGTGCGTGCTTTTTATTTTTTTATGTTTTTACAGTTCTTTTCTTTTGGCATATGGTTTTATTTTGTTTTCTTGGTTTTGGGGGGAGTTTGTATTGTTTTTACTTTTAGAGAAAGAACTTTAAGTTGGGTAGTTAGAGAAAGGGAGGGGAAAAATGTGATCAAAATGTATTTAAATTGAAAAGTTGTTTTAAATTATCTATATATCTATCTCTATCATCTCTATCTCCATCTAATCTATATCTAATCTAATATATATCTATATCTAAAAAAAAAAAAGAATGTCACCCAGAGAGACTCATGTGTTTGAATACTTGGTCCTCAGTTCATGGACATTTTGAGACTTTTGGAGCCTCTATGGTATGGTGACTTGCTGGAGGAAGTCTGCCATGGGGGTGGGTTTTGAAGTTGTATAACCTCACCACACTTCCTGTTCTCTCTCTTTCTTCCCGACTGTAAAACCCGTCTCATGCTCCTGCTGGTGTGTCTTCTCTGCTGTGATAGACTGTCCCTTTCGTAACCATAAGCCCAAGTGTACCTTTCTTCCCTATGCCACTCTTTTTGGAGTATTCTGTCTCAGCAAGAAAAAGATTAATTAATGTTAGCATCGGACATTGAGAGGTTGTTATGAACTAGACTAACCTAGGAAGAGGCCAGGACCCTGCACAGGCTGTCAGAAGGGTGGGAAACCTGTGGAAGTCAGGGAGAGAATATAATGATTGTAAGTAAACCTGTGTGGCTTCAAACATGTCATCAGGGAATAGCGAGGGTGTGTTGAAACAGAGTAAGGGCCAGTTTATGTTTACAGAACATGGTTCTGACATGATATCCATTATGAGCTAGTTAAAACATGGCTGACAATGGACATCTGGGAGCTGTGAACCAGCATCAAATCACTCCAGATGTTCCAGGAAACTCGGAAGTAAACAAGGGTGTGCCCTGTTGTATAGCTGGTTGTTACCTTCCTGTGAGTTCTGTGTGAATATGACCTTGAGGTCAGCAGCTGGAGCCCTTCACCTTTTTCCAGCCTGCTTGTATGTGTCTGTCTGTAAGCCCGAATGCAGGACTGTACGTGTATCTATACCGGTCTGTGTGCAGCCTGTATGAGCTGGGCACATGTTTTAGTGCCTGTGGGTGGATGACTGCTTAGGTCTGTGTGCTGGTGAATAATGTTTGTCTTATCTGCCCATGGTTTCTCAAAATATCTCCAACATCCCAGCCTCCCACGATCTACTTCCTTTCGTGATACCTGAACATGAACTCAAATGGGTAGCCTTCAGAGGTCTTTGAGTTCAGAGTTTCTAGATGCTATTTACCAGGCTGCTGTTTCTCTGAGTGCTGCTCCTTGACTCCTGGGGGATGGAGGGGTGGTCCTAGGATTATTGCCTGGGGCGGTGAGAATCCCTATGATGATTTACTTTTAGTTGAAAAGAACGCTGACAATCCTTACAAAGTTTTATGCTGTGGAAGGGAACGCTGTAGATACAAGTTCTTGTGATGATCTCATCAAGCAGAGAGGCTGAAGGAGGGCCCCAGCAGCTGAACATGTCCATCAGTGGTTCTCAACCCTCCTAATGCTGCAACCCTTGACTAAAGTTCTTCATGTTATAGTGACCCCCCCTTGTTCCTACTCTATACTTGCAATCTTGCTACTGTTATGAATAGTAATATAAACATCTGATATATAGGGTTTCTGATATTCGACTCCTGTGAAAAGGTCATTCCCCCGCCGTCTTGGTCCATAGGTTGAGAACCACAGTGTAAAGGCTTCGAAGCTGTGTGTAGAAGGGGAATCTGCGTGCATCATCCAGCTGACATATTAAACCCACTCTGTAGAGTAAGTGGCCTCTAGGCATATGTGGATCTCCCAACTTGGAACCCAGAAATGTTGGAGAATTGAAACACAGAAAATGCATCTGGCCCTGGGCAGATCCGGTAGTGCTCTCCCCTTGTTTCGCCGACAAGCTCTTTTTTTGCACATGGCCAGGTGTGGGAGGAAGAGGTATATTTTAGCTCAGGATTCCAGGCAACAGGCCTTCATTTTGAGGGAAGTTAAGATGATGGGAACTCAAAGCAGCTAGTAACATCGAACCCACAGTCAGGAGCAGAAAGGAATGAAGGCATGCACACGTGCCTGCTTCTCTGATTGCACTTAATTAGGTTTCTCCACTCTCAGACATATCAGGACCCCTGCCTGGGGAATGGTGCTGCCTATAGTGGGCCAAGTCTTTCCGCAGCAATTAACTTACTCTTAACAATACCTACTTTCACAGACTTACCCCCAGCCCAGCCCAATGTAGACAGTTCCTCAATGAGACTCTCTTCTCTGGTGACTCTAGACTGTGTCAGGTTTATACTGACAGTTCACCTTTTTATCAGGCATATAGCATCTCTAACTCCTCTAGGGAGTTTCTTCTAGGCAAGTCTGGACTGGATAGGCAAGTCAGATGTGCTAATTTGGGGGGAACATCCATCTACCGAAGATAGATAGGACTCTCAGGGGCTGACCTAGGGGCCATGATAACTCTCCCTGGGATTCTAGTTGCTTTCCCATGCTCATGGCTGAACAATCCACTGGCTTCTTTCCTCTTGAGCCTGGCCCAAACGGATCCACTGTCTGACCACCCGTGAATTCGATAGGGTTGGTGTCATACATATTTCATCTTATCCTTTCTTTCACCATGTGTACATGCATACATACGTGCATGTGTGGGCATGAAACCAGAGGATGACCTCAGGCATCTTCTCAGTTGCTCTCCATGTAGTATTTTGAAACTCGGATCTCTCATTGGTCTGGTGTCCTCCCATTCATCAGGACTAGCTGGCTAGCGAGCTCTGGGGATCTTTTCATCTGGGCTTCCCCAGCGCTGAGATCGCAGGTACATTCTGGCTGCACTCAGAGTTGTTTGTTGTTTGTTGGTTTTATGTGGGTGCTGGGGATCCAAACTCAGGTCCACATGCTTGCTAGACAAATGCTTCCCCGACTGAGACATCTCCACAGCCCTTACCAATCCACAAGTGATTAAAGTGGTGCTGTTGAGTTTTCCTCAGACACCTCAATGGAGCCAGCACTTGGGGTTATTCATCATCAACTCTCATTTCTGATTATCTTGAATTAGAAAATTGAACCCTGCATTGATTAATACAGCTTCCAGCAGCAAGCTGGGGAGAATGGATATTCTTCGCATTAGTGTTATTGAAGTTGAAACGCAGAAAGAGATTAAATACGCAAACCAACTCAAGGCCACATCCTTCTTCCATTAAACCAAATATCAGCGATTTTTTGTTCCAGAAAAATAACATCATCTGTCACATTAAATTAACGTTAGAAATTTAAATTTTATTGGTTTTGGTGTTGTGTTTGAACATAATTTGAAAACGTATTCTGGATTTATAGCTATATCAAGTCTGTCAGCATAAGGAGTCCATAACTAGTTTTATGTTTATATGTACTGAAATTAAATTATCATGAATTTTAAAAGTACATTGTGGTGGTGTTTTGGAGAACACACAGAAACTCATACACATGCTCACATATACTGCCGTAGAAAGGGAATGGCTTAGGTCCTTAACCTCTTTGGGTTTTGGGGACCTATGAGGAAACTTCGAAAGAAGAAAAGTAACCTCATTAAAATAGTGTTCGAGGACAAACCAAGAAAGGTTGTGCTTATGTAGAATTCCTAGGACCTAGTGTGTGGCAGCTGCACCGAACTGGATGCTGGGTAAATGAGTTAGAATCAAACCCAGTTAGCCTTTTATGGTAGCAAGCTGTGACGTTCTGTGCGTCATATAAATGACCATCTTGGTGCACGCGGTCCAGAGACCTTTGCGGATCTGCACACTGGACATGTACTGATCCCAGGTTTGATGACGTGGAGTTCTGAGGCGAGGCTTCAGGAGCGAGTTCTTATCCCAGGAGACCAGAGGAAGTAGGAGGGAATGAGGAGGAGGAGTAAGGGGAGGGATCTGAGGGGAATCCCTGAGGGCAAAGCCTGCCTGATTGGCAGCGATCGATCAGCGGAGGCTGACCCTTTCTGAGCCTGAGAAGTTGGCCCTTTGGCTCCAGGCACAGCCAGCCACTGGTCATCGGTGTCAAGAGAGTCTCCCAAGGAGGGTAGCAGGTGAGGACACAGTCAGAAGGCACCTAGGAGCGAGGAGAGTCAGATGACAAAGATGACGAAGATGACGATATTGCAGAAGTAACCAATGGAACCCCGGAAAGCCTGCTTGGAGAATCCACATATGGTGCCATCCAAGCCCAGGCATCAGAGTGATGTGAAGCCTTTGTCCTGCAGCGGGACCAGTGTTTAACTCCTTAAGAAGCAAAGAGGACCCGGGAAGGAAGCTGGTGGACAGGGCATAGCCCTTGGAGTCCTCTGAGGCACCAGGCTTGCTGGGAACCACTCTCCACTCTGTGGATCTGAGGTAGCTGCCACCATGACTCAGACCCCGGTCAATTTCTTGATCTCCTGATCTCCCATCTGCACCCATCTCCCTCCAGACTTCCTCCTTGTGTTCCTCACCCTGTGTCCTCCTCTCTGTGACTCTTTCTCAGGTCTACATCCTATGCTTAGAATGACATTTTCAATCCACGCTTGTCCACTTCCCTCCTTGCTGTGACATCCTAAACTAATATCCAGTTAGAACTCAGTTTTTACATAACTGTCCGCATGATACCCTCAGGTCCAGTCACATTTGTTTTCAGGTTGTCTGTGGGGTGAATGCCGCCATATTGTTCTTGTCCTGTTAACTGCTCCTGCTGAAACATTGAGCCCAAACAAGTCCTCCCTCCCTGAGGTTGCTTCTGTCCAGGATTTTGCAAGAACAACTGGAAAAAAGCTAATAAATATAGCCTATATTTCAGTTCCCTGAACACAGAGGAAAGTCTGAGCTAGGAATCAAAGAAGTAATTATTTTTCAATTAACAAAATAATAAAGGAATGTTCTTTGTGCATTTGGACCTCGTGCACCAAGAACATGTGAAAATATATAAATGTGAGGTGACGTGAAGAAAGGGAAAAAATCCAATTGATCTTCACTAATTAGACATATAATGAGGGCTGGAGAGATGGCTCAGTGGTTTAGAACACTGGCTGCTCTTTCAGAAGACCTGGGTTTGATTCCCAGCACCACATAATGGCTCAGAAACATTCTGGTATCTTACCTCCTCCTCCCTGTACTTCCTCTTCTTTAAAAAAAAAGTCGTGTGATGGTTTCATGTCTGAGGACTTCATGCCTGGTGCCCCTCTGAGGCCTGGGGAGAATGTTGGGTCCCCTGGAACTGGAATAACAGATGATTGTGACCCACTGTGTGGATGTTGGGAATGGAACTCAGGACCTCTGGAAGAGCAGCCAGTGTTCTTAACAATTGAGCCATCTCTCCAGTCCCTTATGCCTTATTCTTATTGTATTTGTGTGTTGGGACTCTTTTTTCTGCTTTTAAAATCATCATGAACTGAAACCCATGGCAAAGGAACCGTTACATTTCATGTAACAACATGCCATCTCTGTCTACAGTACACACACACACACACACACACACACACACACACACACACACACACGAATGCATGAATGCACGCACATGCACAAGTGTGCACACACACACACACAGAGCCAACACAGAAGTCATGTGGTTGGAAACTCACCATGACTGGATAGTATTATTGTGCTGATTTTTATGCTACCAGTCCACCAAATCAGTTACCTACCACATACCACGATTCTCAGTGAAACTTCCCCAGACCATAGCTCAAGAACTGTTTCTTGATTCTAATTACCAAACACTGGATCTTTGGCAGTGTATTTCAGACATTCTTTATCTATAAACTTTATATAAACACTTCAGGATGTGTGTGTAAAAACATAAAGTTCTTTACACCTTGTCTTAGTCACTGTTCCATTGCTGTGAAGAGACACCATGACCCATGGCAAATCTTATACAGGAAAACATTTAGTTGGGTCTGTCTTCCAGTTCCAGAGGTCTAGTTTGTTATCCTCTTGGTGGGAAAACAGGATGGCATGCAGGTAGACATGGCAGCTGAGCATTCTACATCTGAATCCACAGGCAGCAAGAAGAAAGAGACACTGGCCCTGTCTTGGGACCTTAAAACTTCAAGGACTGCCCTCAGTGACACATTTCCTTTAACAAGGCCACACCTACTCCAACAAGGCCACACCTACTCCAACAAGGCCACACCTACTCCAACAAGGCCACACCTACTCCAACAAGGCCACACCTACTCCAACAAGGCCACACCTACTCCAACAAGATCACACCTGCTCCAACAAGGCCACACCTCCTCCAACAAGATCACACCTGCTCCAACAAAATCACACCTACTCCAACAAGATCACACCTACTCCAACAAAATCACACCTACTTCAACAAGATCACACCTACTCCAACAAGGCCACACCTACTCCAACAAGGTCACACCTACTCCAACAAGGCCACACCTACTCCAACAAGGCCACACCTACTCCAACAAGGCCACACCTACTCCAACAAGATCACACCTGCTCCAACAAGGCCACACCTCCTCCAACAAGATCACACCTGCTCCAACAAAATCACACCTACTTCAACAAGATCACACCTACTCCAACAAAATCACACCTACTTCAACAAGATCACACCTACTCCAACAAGGCCACACCTACTCCAACAAGATCACACCTGCTCCAACAAAGTCATACCTACTCCAAGGTCACACCTACTCCAACAAGATCACACCTACTCCAACAAGGTCACACCTACTCCAACAAGATCACACCTACTCCAACAAGGTCACACCTACTCCAACAAGATCACACCTACTCCAACAAGGTCACACCTACTCCAACAATGCCACACCTATTCCAACAAGATCACACCTACTCCAACAAGATCACACCTACTCCAACAAGATCACACCTACTCCAACAAGATCACACCTACTCCAACAAGATCACACCTACTCCAACAAGATCACACCTCCTCCAACAAGGCCACACCTACTCCAACAAGATCACACCTCCTCCAACAAGGCCACACCTACTCCAACAAGGCCACACCTACTCCAATAATGCCACACCTCCTAACCTCTTCCACATAGTGTCTCTGCCTGATGACTAAGCATTCGAGCATGTGAGTCTATGGGGTCACTCTTATTCAAATCTCGTACAACTATAGAACACAATTTCACATCTAAATTATACACTTGGTTGTTAGAATCAGATATCCAGTTAGGACCCAATTTTCTGAATCAAAAATCATTCTTTAAAAAATATCCCATCTGAGCCGGGTGGTGGTGGTACAGGCCTTTAATCCTGTCTGAGGCAGACAGATCTCTATGAGTTTGAGGCCAGCCTGGTCTACAGAGGGAGTTCCAGAACAGTTAATGTCACAGAAAGAAAACCTTTCAAAAACAAAACAAAACAAAATAAAATAAACCAAAACCAAAACCACCCCCCCAAAAAAAACCCCAAAATTCCATGTGATGGATATATCTAGTATTCTTTCAGATCCACTTCTTCTCCAACGCATCCTGATCACAGTGTTCTGGGTTTTCTTTCTGGGCATTTGCTTTTTGACTCCCCCGCCCTTCCCATATCTGCTAACAAAGAGAAAGATACAAATGGGTTTCGTGAAAGTTCCAGGACAGCTGTACAGATGGCGAAGTTGCCTGTGGCTTAGCAGGTGACCAGGCTCATTAGGGACACTTGAGTCTTCAGGACACAGACAGGACTTGGGTGGTGCCTAGCAGAGGCAGCTGAACCCAGTCACTACTGCACCTTGTGTGCTGTGCTGTCTCTCTCACAGACTGGACTGAGTTCCGGTGGCTTCAGACAGCTTTCCTCTGTGGTCTTCTTGTTGGTATCTCGAGCCTGGTGTTTATGAGCCTCCGAAGGGCTGGGGAAACAGAATGTCAGATGATGTAGAAAGACTTCCTAACCCCTGGGGCGTGTCATAGGGTATTAATTGTGGTGACAAACCCTATGGATGGAAACCCATAAAATACATCACCCCGATCATTTTAAATATACTAGCTTATGTAATTTAAGCCTGGAGGGTCATCCAGTGTAGCATGAGGCAGGTTTTGAGGTTAAAAACGATTTCACCACCAGATGGTGGTGGTGCACACCCTTAATCCCAGTACTCAGGAGACAGAGGCAGGCAGATTTCTTTGAGTTTGAGGCCAGCCTGGTCTACATAGCAAGTTCCAGGACAACCAGGGCTCCACAGAAAAATCCTGTCTTGAAAAGCAAAGCAACAAGAACAAAAGAGGAAACTATTCACTGTATGAGTTTTATGCTCCACATGCATTTATGATCAACAGACACAGATTGCTCTTAATTCTTGGTCATTGTATAATGTACTATACGTTACATTGTATAATATAATAATGCCAGAACTACATAAATAGCTATTTAAGAATCATCTTTGAGTTCTTTTAAGGATATACCTTGAAAGTGAGTTTCTGGATCATATAGTAGTGTAATTTGTGATGTATAGTAGGGCATCAAAAATATAATTGCAAGGGTTAGGGTTATGTCTCATTGATAAAACAGTTATCAGCTATGTGCTAGGTTCCATCCATGTCATAAATACACACACACACACACACACACACACACACACACACACACCACAGCATAAACTCAGTGGGATCATTACAAACTATCCAAACCTTACAAATAACACTGTGGATAACTTCCTGGCCTTTCAGAGAGTTGAGCAAATTCATCGGTGATTGTTCCTGTGTTTGGTTTGGGTTTTATATTTTGGTGAGAACCAAATCCTTGATATCATGTGTTGGTTTCTCTCTGGGGGAGAGATGGCCACACGTTGTAAGACTTTCCTGACCCTGAGGACACCGCACAATTTTGATTTCTTAGAATATTGCTTCCAGCATTCCTTTGGCCATTTTATGACAGAAATCTGAGCCCTCAATCTCTATTTAGAACAAATTTTCTCACCATTGTGTTTTGTTTGATCAGTTTAGCATCAAAACGATATGTTCAGCTAAAGGAGGAGTCATGTATCTCTTATTTTGGATTATACTTTGCGATTTTTTTAAACATGATACAAACCTAGATGTGTCTGGGAAGAGGGGAATCTTAATTGAGCAAATGCCTCAAGTCTGTGGGAGAGTTTTTTGAGTAGTGATTGATGTGGGAGATTTTAGCCCCTGGGAACTATTCCAGTCCTGGGCAGGTCATCCTGAGCTGGAGAAGAAAGCAAGCCGACAAGCCACGAGGAGCAAGGCTACATAGCTGCTCCTCCATGGCGTCTGCTTCGGTGCCTGCCTTGAATTCCTGCCGGACGCCCCGCCGCGATGGACTACAACTGTAAGCTGAAATAAATTCTTTCCTCCACAAGCTGTGTTTGGTCACAGTGTTTAGTCCAGCACAGCCTAAGAGAAGCCACGGAGCTCTTAGTTTCCTGTGTCCCACTATTTCCCCTCCCACTGGGAAGTGGCAGGATTCCGTGCTCACTTCCTTGATTCACTGGCTGCTTCCTTGATGTCTGTAGGAAAAAGGACTCAGTTTCTTCTTGAGCACTGCTTCTCAAACCGACCCCGCCGAGGCCACAGCTTTGCTTCTGATTGATGTCCCTTGAAAACTGCATCGGAAATGTCACCTGCCACCGAGCTTGGGAAAGGCAGTTGGAGACTGGTTCCAGAGCCATCGTTAATGAGAGCCTGTTGCTCCGTGCCTGTGTGGATGGAGAAGAGAGGTCCGGACCTCTGCTTCAGAGTTATTAATTACCTATCGGTTTCATGCGAATTTCCCGAGTTGGCTATTTCACAGACCCATCTTCGCACATGCCTTCCGAGCCCGGAAAGTTCCTGGCGCCTCATCTTTGTATCATTTGACTCCTAGGACTAAAAGCCACATCCTGTTATGTTTGGTTGCTAGGTGGAGAAATGTTATCGTGGGCTTCAGCAATAATTTATCCACAGAGCTCGAGGGCTTGTCATGTTCTCCTGACAGTGAGCCGCACCACTTTATCAGCTCGCCTGTAAATCAGGCGTGTGTGGGTGCGGATGCCAGCACTGTTTGATCTCCTGCAGACACTGTAATAATCTGCTTTTGTCTGATTGATTCCTTCACATCAGGACGAACACTCGGCAACGCTGGGCGGAGAGGCCTCTGTTTATCTCTGCTGGTCATCTGCTGAAGGCCAGCAGGGCACAGAATCTTGTTGGTGGGGAGAGGCAAGAGCTTTTGGAATTAGAGCCTTTCCATCATCTCCTCCGAGCTGCTTTCGTTCAATAAATCAATGATAGTGGAATTGAATGCCCCGTAAATACCTCAAACCATATCTCTTACAAGAATGTAAGAGTAATTCACAGAAACAGGAAAGGTAACTTTGTAAGGAAGAATTACGGCTCCCACAGGCTGCCGGCATCCAGGGCTCTTTGCTTCGTGGGCTCCCGTCTCACCCTTGAACTCTGAAAAGAATACACAGTTAGGCTGCCATTTGTTTCCAGAGAGCTTGGAGAGGGGGGAGGAGGGCAAAACCGACTAGAACAGGTCTTGTCTGAACTGATTACTACTTTTCAACCTAAAAATGAGGCTTTTTTTCTTTCCCCTTTTTCTTTTTCTCCATTTCTGTCGGCTCCTGTTACTAGTGGTCCGACTTTGGGGTGTCAAAGGATGTACGGCATCATTTTCTGAGAGCAGGCTGGGTTCTGTCGTCTGATGGTTCATGAGCTGCCCTTCTGCCGCCTCACCCCAGGCCCACCCTGTGGGGGACTGCCAATCTTTCTGAGGCCCCCCCACCCGCCAAGCCCAGTCCCAGCTTCCAGGATTACTAATTGCTGACAGGTAGTTTGTAGCATATTCTGGCGTCAGAACTCTCAGGAACCGTGTTGAAATCTGTGAGCTGATGTCTGCTTTGAGGGTGACAGCGGCTTGCTGTGCAGTGACCTGGGAACCGTCACAGCCCTCCATGCCCGCCCAGGCTGATAGTGGAGGTCAAGCTGCATTGTCGGAGTGATTGACTAAAGCCAAATGGAGAGGAGGTTTTTGTTGTAACTTCTCCCTCTTGTGCACCAGCAAGATGGAATTACACCAAAGAGCCTTCTGTTCAGAAACGAGCACAGGTTTTTTTTTTTTTTTTTTTTTTTTTGGTGGAAAATGACTTGATATCGCTATTTAGAACACACAAAACCATACAGTTCTTAGTCCCATCGGTTGTATTAATGGTTATTCGTGCCTAGTGTGTGGGAAGAACCACTTTGGGTGGTAACATGCGCTAGTAGAAGCAATATAATTATCACAGCGACAAACTTCAACCCTGGGGCCAAACTCAGTCACTCATCTGGGACCTGTCAATAAGCTTATACTGAGACACAACCACATCTACTTACTTATATATCCAGGATTGCCTTTCCTTACCTCAGCCCGGTTGGGTGTTTGAGGCAGATAGGTGCCGGAAAAGGTGAAAGCAGTTACCCACTAGAGAAAACACTTGCCTTTCTTGGTTGCTCTAGTTCCAACCCGTCCAAATCCTGCCTTTACCATTTACAAGTTGCGTGTCTTTGTGTAAGTCATGGGACCTGAGGCTCATCAGTTTCCCGATGTGCAGGCTAGGGATCATAGTATAAGTTTGATGTTATGGATTAGTGAACATGTGATCATCTTAGTGACATCCCAGCTAAGAAACAGTATCCCTGTAAGGATTCATTTTCTGTTCCGTTGCACCCAACTGGCACAGGCACACCTGGCCTTCACCTGGCACAGGCACACCTGGCCTTCACCTGGCACAGGCACACCTGGCCTTCACCTGGCATTTTGATGCTAATGTCCTTTTCGTCCTATACTTACAACCCTGTTTGGGAGTGCACACCCCCAGCTCAGAACTCTTGAGAAAGACCAGACAGAGCTTTAAACATCTCCAGCTCCATGGAACTTCCCCATGTACTTCAAGTACCTCCCCAAATGAGCTGGAAGGTTTCTCCCCAGACCTGTACAAATTCACTATATCCAGCTGCTCTAATTAGAACAGCAGAGGCCCCAGTGCTCGTACAGTTTGATCCGAGACAAGTTGGAGGCGACACATCTGCTCTTTATAATTCTCAGAAGGCTTAGAAGTAGTTTCAACAAACTCCAGGTTAAATCACCTGATGACATAACCTCAGGAGAAACCCCGAGTCCAGACTACAGTTTAAATCTCTTCCCTAGCCCAGGGCCAATTAAGGTTCCTATAAAGTTGATGAACTTAGTGCTGGTCAGTACCACTCAAAAGCGTAGACAACAAAAACAGTAACAAAAGGAACAGCAACATATCAACCAACCAAACCCTCCACAGCCCCTATGGACTAAAACACCAGCCATTGAGCACACATGGAGAGACCTATGGCTCCAGTTGCATATGTAGCAGAAGATAGCAGTGTCTGGCATCAATGTGAGAAGAGGCCTTTGGTTCAGGGAGGGAGTTTTCCCATTGTAGGGGAATGCCAAGGGACTGACGTTTAGAGGGTGATTATGAGCCAGTGAACCTTGGTGGAGACAAGTGGAGGGGGAGGAGGGATGGAAGTGGGGTGGGGGAAGCAGAAAACATTTTAAATGTAAATACAGAGAATATTTAATAAAAAAGAAAAAGTTATGTGTTTTCCACTGGATGATTTTAGTTCCTTTGTCAAAGATCAATTGACCATAGATCTGTGGGTTTATTTCTGGGTCTTTAATTCTATTCCACTGATCTACCTTCCTGTCTCTGTAGCAATATGGGGTGGGGAAAGAACAGCAATAATAGCAACAACAGTAACTATAGCAACAGCAGCAACAATAGCAGCAACAGTAACTATAGCAACAACAGCAACAATAACAACAACAGCAACAACGAAAACCTCAGCAACAATAGCAACAATAGCAACAACAGCAACAATAGCAACAACAGCAACAACAGCAACATCAGCAACAATAGCAACAACAGCAACAATAGCAACAATAGCAGCAACAGCAAGAACAAAACCAACAGCAACAAAAACAATAGCAGCAACAATCACAGCAGCAATGACCATGAAAAATAACACACAGGCATGGGAGTGGTAGTGTTTTAATAATACTTTGTCTATAAAAGCAGGCAGCGGGGTGTAGCTATATGTTATGTGGATCTCCCTGTGTGGTCTGCCTTAAAAACACATTCAGAAGCTGGAGAGATGGCCCAATGGTTAAGAATTTGGTGTTGCTCTTTCTAGCATCCAGCCACATGGTCCCTAACCACTGTGACCCCCAGCTCCAGGTTGTGTTAGCTTACCTCATGGTGGACACCAAGCTGAGAGGGGCATCGACAGGAAGAATCTAGACCCAAATACATCCATAAAAACACATGTACCAGTGCTTGCCTTTCCCTGGTTAGGTCCCACGCCCTCATCACCTCCCAATGCTCCATTCAAACATCAGCCATCAGTGGATTTACCACCATTGGATCCGAGCCGTCATGACTCGATGGTTTGTGAAAATGCCCTCACAGATGGCTAGGAGTTTGCCCCACTATTTTTCTAGGTGCTTTGAAAAGAGTCAATCATGTTAACTAACAGTCAGGATCAATGGTTACAAGGGGTGTCTGAACTGTGAGCCTCTGCTCCTGCTGATGGGACCAGTGTTATATCATCAAAGGCTTGGGAGAGCCGCCTTCTTCCCTTTTCCCTTTGAGAATGGACCCATGACTTTTCTGTTGCTGCGATAGAACACCCTGACCAAAAGCAAACTCGGGATGAAAGAGTTTATTTTAGCTTTCGGTCCCAGGTCCAGTCCATTATCAAAGCTGAGGCCACAAAGGAGTGCTTCTTACTGGCTTGCTCACTCTATTTCCTGGTACACCCACTTGCCCAGGTGTGGCCCTCACCGCAATGGACGGGGTTCTCCCACATCACTGTCAGTTAAGGGAATGCCCTATGGAGTTGCCTACAGACCAATCATATAGAAATGTTTCCTCATGGAAGATTCCTTCTTTGCAGATGACCCGATCTCATGTCAGGCTGATATTAAAAACTAGCACGTGAAGTTTGTGTGTGGAGACTATAGTCTCTTAAGTCCCATCTCTGGTGGCATACTTCCTCCAACATAGCTGTACTACCTTCCCAAATAGTGTCACCAAATGGAAACCAAGTGTTCAGATCTCTCAGGCTAGGTGGGGGCATTTCTCATTAGGACTGCCATGGTAAGTGTGCAGCTAGTGGACCCTGATCCTGAAGCAAAGAGTGATGATCCTTAGCACCTTGACCTTAGATTTCTAGGGCCATGAGCAATAAATTCCTGTTGTTTCCAAATTACTTGGTTTAAGGTGTTTTGTTACAGCAGTTTGAACATATGAAGACAGACCCATCTTAACCCCCCTCCCTTACCCTCTCCCTGCCCAAAGTGTCAGGTCCTGAGGATCAAAGAAGGATAAAGCACCAACCTGTCTTAGGACCACACTGTTCATTGTCTATCTTGCCGTTAGAGATACCGAAAGAGATACCGAACTGTCTTCAGTGTTTCCTATTCCTTTGCTCCTTCCATATTTCATCTGGAAACATGGCCGACCAGCTAAAGACTACAGTTCCCAGCCTCCTTTGAGGTGGTCAGAACTGTGTTCAGAAGTGGTCCTTCCATGCTTACAGGGTAGAGTTACTCTCTGCAGTCTTCTCCCTTCTCCTTAGGATACAGAACTGAGTGGTAGAGATGGAGCGGACCTCAGAGCCCATGATAAACTGTGTGTTGAGAGAGAAAGCAAACAAGATAGAGGGATATATACGAACTCCTGCTGTCACAGAGCATGGAACAAATGCCTGTGAGCTGTTCTAGGAAAGTTTATTTTTATTTTTATTTTTTTTCCTCTAGGCTGTTACTATTTTGTCCCTGTTCCATCAAACAGACCAGTGTGTTGATTTGTTATGATGCTTACATTCCATGCCCAGAAAAGCTATGCAGTCAACCTTTTTTTTTTTATATTTATGGAAGCCTGAACCAAATTAGAGTGACTTACATAATAAGCTTAGAACTGTGCCTCATACACAGTCAGTGGGCAAGTAAAATCCTTGCCTCACAAGCATGAGGACCTGAGATCTGAAAAGAGGGTGGGAGAGATGACACGGTGTGTGCCTACAGTGCGAGCAGTAGGGGGTGGAGACCACTGCCAGCCTGGTCTACACTGAGAACTCCTGGCCAGCGAAAGACCCCGTCTCATAGAACGAGGTGGGCAGTGGCTGGGAACGACATCTGAGGTTGACCTCTGGCCTCTACACATGTAGGTGCACAAATGCTCACACGCATGCCCAGAGCTCTTAAAGTTAAAGGGAGCCATCCATGTCATATTTAAAAGAACCTGGGGATCAGGGTCAGGCTCCTCTCAGGACTGTGGAGTCCCTGACAGGAAAGCCACTTTATTTGACTGTGGCTGTGACCCGTGGCTTTCTGACAGGCAAGTATTTGTCCTACAGTGAATGATTACTGCGTATAAGTGTAGGTGACGGTTGTTCTTATGGGCTTAATCATTTCATGTTTGAAAACTCCAAACCAGGTAACTTCTAAAAACCCACCCCCAGCTCTAGTATTCCAGGGAGTTCTGAGCTGTGAACCGGTTTCCTTCCTCTCTGAGACACTCTTGTTCTGCAGGGATTTGCTGGAGGCAGAAAGTTGAGCGTAGACACACACCAAACCCAAGAGGATTAGTCTATGTTAGGATTTGAATGTGAAAAGTCCTATTATGCGTTTTTATTTTGAAAACTTGGTCTCCAGATGGTGCATTGGTGTGTTTGGGAGGATCGTGAAACCTTCAGGAGATGGCACCTCACTGGGGGAAGTTGGTCACAGGAACGGCACTTGAGGTTTGATAGCCAGGCCTCACGTCATGATCTGCACCAAGATGGGCTGTTTGCTGTTAAATGTGAGCCCAAATAAGTATTTATTCCTTTCTGTTGCTTCTTGTCACATAGAAGAGAAAACCTACGAACGCAGGCTACTTGGTGAGTGTCAGTAGACTGCTGTGCCTCTGAGCGCAGTATCCCCATGTGTATGTAGAAAACCTCTGTTACCTTCGCTCCGTGCCTTCCAGCCAGTGACAAAGCCCCCACTTTTCCTCACTGCTGTTCTGTAACTGATCCTTGTTTCAGGCACCTGGAACCTGGCCGCCCAGGTCTTTCCCTTTTCCTGGGTCATTATCATGTGCTCCTAGTGTGTGTGTTCAGGCTTGACCCACCCTTCACCCACTTCTCCCCAGTTCAGTGACTGGGTTGGGCATGAATGTGTAGGACTGAAATAAATGCCATATGATGAGAAAGCGGCCACTACATTTCTGTCAAACGCAGCCAGAGCCACTGGGTTCACCGTATGTATGGACTGTGGCTGAGAGAGATGCTGGTCCCAAGATACAGCTGAGGGGGATGGGGCGGGGCAGAGAGTTTGAAGCCCTGCGGCCAGTGCCATGGAAGCCCCTGGTGCCTTTGGAACATTTCAGTACTGGGAACCAATGATCTCCACCTCCTCCAGAGGAAGTTCTGGGGATGAGTGAGGATGTGACCCAGTTGGTAGAAAGTTCACCAAGCATGCAATGCGTGAAGCCCTGGGTTTGGTCTCCAGCAGCACAGGAACTGGCGTGGTGGTGCAGGCCTGGACACTCAAGGCCTGTGAACTCCAGTGGAGACAGGAGGAGCAGGAGTTCAGAGCCATCCTCAGGTACTGTTCTGGCTGCCTTTGTATTGTAGTAAAAGCTGCCTGAAAACAACTTGGGAGGAAAGGGTTATTCCAGCTTTTATTTTACTTCCAGGTCAGTTCATCCCCGAGAAAAGTCAGGGCAGGAAGTCAAACAGGACACGGAGTAGGAACCACAGACACCATAGATGAACAAGCTGTTCTGCCAGGGCTCCCTCTGGCTCTCCGTGACACGCTGAGTCTGGGCCTGTGGCATGCTTGGCTTGTTCCGACATTGGTGAAGATCCAATGTGGCTGTGTGGGGATCTGGCACGTCTGTCTCAATGCCTCTCACACTCGTCCGTGTGTTGTTGTGTCTACCTATCTGCACGCTTGTGCAATTAACACACCAACCTTCCAGTAAGCGTGGTCGATGCACCGACATTTACAAACCCAGAGGCAGTAGTGCTTGCATGGAAGACTTCTGGGCCTTTGAGCGTGTTCTGGATAGTGATGAGCTTGCAGATCCTGGGTTGGGATTGGTCCCCTCGTGCTGTGTGAGTCCGATGATGTCTTGGGTAAGGTGTGAATTGTGGCTCACACTGTCTGAAATTCTGCATGGGAAAAGAGGATAGAAGGGAAACTATAGAGGGGTCCCCTCGGAGAAACAAAAAGGGGTGCTGGGGAAATGTGGGAAAGGATGAGAGAGCACTTGTGATGTGGGAAGGAAGTTACTGGGAGTGGAGGACTTTAAAAGGGGTGGATAGGGAGGAGGGAATGAGGAGGAGTGAAAGGAGGGTAGATAGGGAGGAGGGAATGGGAAGGAGTGAAGGCAGGAGGACTGTAAGGGAGTGAATGGGGACGAGTGAGAGGCAGGAAAATTGTAAGGGGGATGAATGGGGAGGAGGGAATGGGGAGGAGTGAAGGCAGAAAGATGAATAGGAACCAGTTGTGTTTGACAGACCCTACTTCTTTGCTATTGTAAAAAGGAAAAAAGACAAATGAAATTAACAATATACTCGTGAGAAGAAACTTTAAAGGCCTGAAAAGACACTTGCTCTCCCAATACAACCTCCAGGTATGGAGCAGACGGGAACAGGGACAGAGGGCCAGCAGGTGAGGCTCCTGAGCACAGAGGACCGTCACCACTTCTCAATTCCTTCCACGGCCTCCTTGAAGAAGCACTGACCTTTTAGCTTGTCCCTGAGTGTCACCAGCGGTGGCATCTCCCATAATGAGAGGCTAGTGGAAAACGATGCTGTGTACTCTAAAGCTTTCTCATTGTGTTTAATGAGGGGGCAAATTTTTCTCCGCAATTGTAGGAAAACCTCCAAACATGACTTTTAAGTCAAAAAGGAAAAACTTGTCATTTGGGCCAAGTCAAGTCTTAAAAGGGACTGTCACATGATGGTGAAGGGATGTCTGTGGCCACTCTGGGTACATGTTTCTGTTTGTTCTCCTCCCCGCTTGCTGTTGGGCTCCCTGTTTTCAGCCCTTTTACTTTCTCCACAGTCTCAGAGATGTTTCCTATTGGGGACATCCCTCAATGTTGGTCATCTGCCCATCTTGGGGACAGCAGAGAGTGAGTGTAGAAATATATATATATATATATATATATATATATATATATATATATATATATATATATATATATATATGACAGAAAATTTTCTAAAAAGCTTATAAGTATTTTATTTTTAGAATTGTGAATGTATGTGTGTGCATATGTGTCTGTATGTCTGTATGTGTGTATGCATGTGTTTACTTGTGTGCATATGTATGTTTATGAATGTCTATGTGTGTGTATGTGTGTATGAATGTGTATATATGTGTGCATATCTGTATGTATGAATGCCTATGTTTATGAATGTGTGTATATGTGTGCATGTCTATATGTGCATGTGTATACTTGTGTTCATGTAGGTGTTTATGAACGAATGTCTATTTGTGTATGCTTGTATGTATATGTATATGTCTCTGTATATCTATATGTGTGTGCGTGTGTGCATTTATAAATATCTATGTGTGTGCATGTGTGTATGAATGTGTGTATGTGTGTATATGTCTGTATGTGTATGTGCATGTGTGCTTGTTTGTTTATGAATGTCTATGTGTGTGAGTGTATGAGTATGAGTGTGTATGTGTGTGTGTGTGTGTGTGTGTGTGTGTGTGTATAAATATGGGTGCAGTGCCCACAGAGGCCAGAAGAAGGTGTTGGATGCTCTGGAGCTGGTGTCAGGAGTTTAATTGCCACCATTGTGGGTGATGGGACCCAACTCATGTCTTCTGCAAGAACAGCAAGAGCTAGCTAAATCTTAACAGCCGACTCGTTTTTTTTTCAGCTTCATAAGTGCTTTTAGATGAAAATCATAGGCTATTTGACCTTCTGGAGAGGAGGTCATCACTTTAGTCTAAAAGGCAAATGTCAACAAAGTACTGCTCAAAATATTTAATTTTTTTTGTCCAAGGAGAAGTGTGTACCATGCAAACATGAGGGTGGAAGTCAGGATGCCCAGAACCCACATAAAAAATCCTGCATGGAGGAAGACATAGATGTCACCCTCTGCCCTTTGTCCTCCACATACTAGTACATATGTGTGCACACCACATGTACACTTGCACCCATGTGAACACATGCATACATACATACATACATACATACATACATACATACATACATACATACACTGTACCCTCTTTTCATGTGAGATTTTTTAAAACCGATGTTTTGAACTGGGTTTTTGCTAAAGGCCAAGGGAAAGTAAAGGGATTTGTATTTTGCCCTCTCCCCTAGTTCTGTTTGTCACTCTGCTCACAAGCACTTTATAAAGTCTTGCATCTAAGTGACATAACACTTATCTGTGATTTTGAGCAGAACATTTTGTTTCCAATCTTGAGATCTGGCAAGATATCCACTGCTGGCTGGGGAAAGGTTGAAGGTCACTGAGGAGGAGGAATAGGACAGAGCCTTCGGGATCACACAGTCGGTTCCTGTGGTCTTGGTGAGGGAGTCTGTGTCTTGTCAGAACATGCATGGATGGAGTTCAGAGTCACTCAGATGTACCTCTGACTCTGACCTCCTGTTTTTCTAAATTTTCCGTCTTGTGATGTAAAAGCAGACTTCTTCAGGCTGGAGCCAAAGATCAGTGGTGTGACCCATCCCTGGGACAGTGGAGAAGGTATTCCTACTACTTGGAACCTGAGGAAGGGGCTGCAGAGATGGCTCAGCAGTCAAGAGAGCTTGTTCTCTTCTAAGAGGACATGCATGTGTTCAATTCCCAACATCCATGTCTAGGGGCCCAGAAGCACACATAACTTCAGCTGCAGGGGACACAATTCCTACTTGTGGTCTCCATGGGTACCACATCCAGAGGGCATGGACCTAGATTTGTACACATACACTTAGACCAAAAAAACAAAAACAACAACAACAACAAAAAAAACCCAAATCAAACCAAACCAACCAACCAAACAAACAAAAACAGAAACAAATATTTGAAAAGAATATAAGGTGGGACCACATAGAGACTAGCAAATGAAAATGAAATCATTAAGTAATTAAATATAGGAATTTAGATTCTGAGAGAACAGAAATGAATCTATAAACCCAAGAGGCCATCATAAGAAAATGATAAGTGTATCACTGAGCCTCAGATATCTTTGTGAGTTTCCTGGAAGCCAAACAGAAAAGGGGCTAAGTAATAAATCTAGCTTCCTAATTGTCAGCACAAATAAAACCCCAAACATGCCAGTCCTTGGGCTGTAAAGAGTCTCATGTGTTGAGTTTAGAAAGGCATCTCACATGGGGACATAGAGGGTGAGACTGACTAGAAACACTCATGGGATATTCCTTGAAGCATTCTTCAAGAAAAAGCCAAAGTGGTGATGTTGAAAGGACTCAGCAAGAGGCATCCTGTGAGGGGAGCAGCCCAGGAGACGTAAGTAGGAGAAAGACCCACCACACTGCTTGGTTATGTAGGAAGATGGTGCTGTCTCTCATGGAAGGATTGTTCCCTATTGTGGCCCACAAAGGACCTAGTGTGTGCATCTGTCTCAAGTGGAGAAGTTGCAGGTGGACCCTCTAAGCCATTACCTGGGAATCCTGAGATCATATATGGTACCTGGGGAAACCTCTGACCTCTTGGGCAAATTAGTGCTCTCATCCATCGGGATTGCTTAATTTAGGAGTGACATTGTCAAGGTTTTCCAGGCTGAGGATGATGTTTCTGGCTCTGACTGAGACTTGTCCACTCAGGCAGGGCTCAGAGCTGTTAATGTGCCCTGGGCAGAATGTTCAACATTGTGTCATCCCCCAATCTCCTTAATCATTGCTAATGGTGAGGGTAAAAATAACACTACTCGAGGCGGAGGGGAGGAAGTCAAGGCACTGACTCGTGACTTGTAGCATGGGAAATGACAAGAGAAGAAAGCCCGGGCTGGAGAAATGGGTTCTATTTCTGGCTTTGGTCAAATTATCAGAGGTGAGCCTGGTGATGCTCCGTATGCCTTCGACTTCTTTTTAAAATTAGTTATGTGAGGCTCTCTTCGTGGTGTCTTAAATGTTACTTTCTCAGCAGCGTCTTCAGCAACATTACCATCATCATGCTGTTATCTCCATCAGCAACAGCATTCTCAAATTTAGCATTTCCCCCCTCTTCTTCCTCCTCTCCCACGACCTCAGTTACATCGGCATCTCCACCATCCTGCTGTCCCTCCTCCTCAGCATCCCCAGCATCACTCTTTCAAATATCACTACCAGCAGCAGCCTCCTCAGTATCCTCAGCCTCCTCATCCTCAGAATCTTCAGCATCCTCAGTGTGGTGGTTTGAATGAGAATTCTCCCCACTCCCCACAGGATCATTTATTTTAATTGTTGATTGACAGTGGAACTCTTTGGGAAGGATTGGAGGTATGGCTTCATTGGAGTACAAGTAGCACTCAGGACAGGCTTCGAGGTTTCAAAAGCCCATGCCAGGCCCAGTTAGCATTTCCCACCTCATACTTGCTGTCTTAAAATGTAACATCTTAGCTCCAGCTCCAGCACCATGCTTGCCTGCTTGCTGTCGTACTCCCCACCATGGACTCACCCTCTGGAACCACGAGCCCCCATTAACCCCCCTCCACTTTTTTTGATATGAGTTGCTTTGTTCATGGTGTCTTATGACAGCAATGGGAAAGTATCAGCCCCAGCCTCAGCATCACCACCATCACTAGCATCAGGGAGCTAAGTGCAAATTCCCAGCCTTCCAAATCCTTGACCCACCTTAGGTCTATTGAGCATTGAACTCTTTTTTTTTTTTTTTTTTAAATTAAAAGCAGGTTTGTGGAGTGTTTCTGGTACATGCACATATTGATGTTTAGGAAGTGCAGGGTCAGTGGAATAAGTCTGTATATATGATAGGTTAGTATTAAAATTGCCCAACTCGTCTATTCTTTGTAGCTGTAACACATGCATGCTTCTCTTTGGAAGCAGAGTTTAACTCATCAGCTGTTGAATGCTTGTGTACCTGTGTCTTGCTTGGGACAGTGATGAGGACAATGTGGTGAGATACTATTTGTGAGTGACTTGGTTTCCTAAGTTTCTTATCTCGGGGTCTGTCTCTCAGATTCTCAGAGCTGTTCAAAACCATGAGAGCAAGCCTGGGCTACCTTGCTAGAAAATGAGACTCATATGAGATGCATCTGGATCCTTCCTTCATAGGCTAGCCTAGGCCAAGAGCTCATAACCAACTTCTAGTTGAGGATGAGCTACACATGAACTCTGGCAACACCAGCAGATCCTGTTCTGGTCCAGAGGACACCTAAGGCGACCTGCAGATTTGACATTCAGTAAGGGGTATTGACACAAGGCTCTGCAGACCTTAAATACATAAAGTTATCACTGTAACAGATGAGTGACTTGTGAACGGAAATTCTACAAGTCTGGAAAGCCAACTTTTCTGACTTTTGATACGTAAAATCCCCGTGTCACAGATGGTAAAGCCCTGTGGTTGCATATTTCCTCTGCACAGTGTGTCCTCTCCACTGAAATTTCATGCCCCAAAGGAGCAGGGGAACCCTGGTGTTTAGTTTCTGGGTAGTTCTAGGTAATCTAGGTAAAAAAACATTTAGGCCATGCGTATGTTGGTCATCCAGCTGTTACCGTGGCTCTGTTGTCCTCCTAGGATCATGGTGAGACAGTCCTTTCCTATTCCCTCGAGGTTAAGCCTATGACAGTTCGGGACAATGCATCCTGAGCAGACACAAGGCACTTCTGAGTGCATGTGGCTACTAGTTTGTGTTCCACGCTACCCATTCTGTTTCTTTGTTCCCTCAGTTGTGGAAGGATGTATGGTTGGACAATTGTATTGACACCAGCACAGCTCAAGTACTATTTACCACACAAGGGACAATGTCCAGAGAGAGTTTCCATAGCCTGAAGTCGGATTTTCATGAGTAAGAATAAACCTTCATTTGTAGCTATGTGGCCTGGGTCCTGGTTGCTACCCCATAGGGTTGGTGCCCCTCATCAGAACTGATGGATTTGGAGTTCCTGTTGATAACTCTTTTGTTCTTCAAATTCTTCTCCTGGTGGTTTATTTTGCTAGGCTTGCTATATTCAGATGTCACAGACCGAGGGCCTTAAACAACGGAAATGCATTTTCTTACAGTTCCAGAGCTTGCATGCTTAAGATCAAGGTGTCTCTAGCTTTTGGAACGCATCCTCATGGCTCTTTTACACGGACATCTTTACATGGTCTTCAAATTACACACAAAGTGCCTTGATTTGTCCGAGCCTGTTTATTGTTCTACAAGGACACCAGTAAGATTAGATTAGGCCTGTTGTTTTAACTTAATTGATTTAAGATTATTTTATTATTATTTTATGTGTATGATTTTCTTGCATGTCTGTCTGTGCACCACACACACGGCTGGTACTCCAAGACGCCAGAGGATTCCTGGAACTATAGTCACACACTTGTGAGCTGCCACATGAACACTGAGAATTGAACCCAGATCCTCAGGCCAAGCAGCCAGTGCTCTTAACTGCTGAACCCTCTCTCCAGCCCTCTTCTGTCTATTTTTTTCAGATAGTTTTACTAAGTAGCCGAAGCTGGTCTTGAACTTGCGCTCTAGCATTTACCTCCTGAGTGCTGCTCTTGAAGGCACTCCACTAATGGTTAATCCCATCCCTTTATAAAAGAAAGAATCCCGATCAGTCAGACTTTGAAATGCCTGTGGGTAGGGCATCGGCACAGGGATTTTGAGAGATGATAATTCAGCCCAGAACAGTGTGGAGACATGTACAGGTTCAAGGAGGGCCTTGAGTGGGACCACAGGGTCCAGGGATGCTTGGGATGGGGTAGCACATTCTCACAAGTCCCCTTTATGTTTAAGGCTGTCAGTGGTGACAAGTCAAATTTTGACAGTGAGCTTCTTGTTGTCCAGTGAGAAGGCACCGCTTCCACACTCCTGATCTTGGGTGATTAGGTCATCACTTGCTTCCTTGGTTACAGTTGTGTTGTTCTTGCAGAGTGACCCCTTTCTGTCACACTGGCAGTATCAGGCAGATGAGGTGGGGACATCTGTAGGTTCATCTGGTTTTCTTGTCTATTTCTATTCCAGTCTGGATTGAGAATGTCTCCCTGAAGCTTGGTGCCTCCTTTGGGTTTCAGAGTCCCAGAATTCTCATCCATTTGGGGACGGTTCCTGGTTATGTGTATGTCAGGAGAGTTTCTTTGGGAGAGATTTGAACAAGTGACTATTATTTCAGTTAGGAAGAGTCAGGACAGATCAAAGACATGGTTCCCTCTAGGCTGTGAATCTCTGATTTATTGTGGCCACTTACAGGAATGTGGATGATTGAAAATGAAACATATCATAGAAAAGTCTGTCCTGGCATGGGTGCTCGTGAAAGCTGCCTCACCGTGTCCCACAGCTAATAAATTATTTTCCTTTCCAAACCATGGAAAGGAATGTAAGGCAGGAGGGATTGGTGGTTAGAACCCAAGGTTGAGGGTCTAGTGACCCTCCCTTCCCTTTGAGAGGGAGTGTTAACAGCTCCATTCTCCTAGACCTGGCTGTTACTGTGCTTGCTTCCTTTGTTGATATGACTACGAAGGTTAGGCTCAGGCATGTGTGTGTGTGGGGGGGTGGGGTGGGGGTGTCACCATTGCAGTTCTGGTCCATGACACTGCAAATCATGGTTGTCTGTTCTACAACATGGGTGTGAGTTTGGGGAATCTATCTGTGCTTGGGTTAGGCAGGACTGAAGTTCAAGGCCTTTCCCCTGATACTTCTATTCCCTCAACATTTACCTGCATCTGCTTGGCTTTTTCTGTCTTCTCCTTCCTGTATCAAGTGTGGCAAACTTATATTATCCACTCATATATAGGTACTAAAGTCACCCTTTTCCTAAACTTTGGCTTTGAGATGCCCAAGCTAAAACTTTGACATCTTTGTCCTGTGGCTGTCCTGCCATAAACGTGGCTGGCAGTCAGATGCCAGCAACTTCTGTTCTGAACAGAGAAGTCAGGAAGAGGGAACAAGTGAACAGGAATCACACACTGATTAGTGGAACAAACTATTTTCCTCTCATACCAGAATGCACACATTTGCCTCGTAGAATCTATTCTTGGAAATTCAACAGATAAGACCATAAATTAATTGAAAGAAATTGGCTCTCCTAGTGAGAGAATTCAACAGCTTTGGTTCATAAGGCAAGTTTAGGGTCTAGAGGACTTGGGAGAGCCACTTGGACTGAGTTGGATACTGGGACAATATAACTTGTTCATCCAGATACTTTTTTTAAAGGTTTATTTACTTCACGGGAATGGGTGTTTTCTCTGCATACACACATGTATGCTGCATGTATGCAGTGTTCATGGAGGGTAGAAGAAGGCATTAGATCTCTGGAGTTACTGGTAGATAATGAACCACTGTATAGGTCTTGGGAACTAAATCTGAGTCCCCTGCAAGAGCAGCTGGTGCTCTTACCCCCACATCCATCACTCCAGCCCCACTGACACAACTTTTGAAACACGGCATTGCTAACAGACATCTCACACACAGGATCAGCATGTGTTATCTTTTATTTGAGTATTATGAGAAAATAAGGATAGTTGAGTCCAGAAGTGGATTTGTGATGGGTTCGGAGGGGGAACAGCAGCCATGCTGGTACACTTGTCCTAAAGCTGCGCACGGTGACTCCTGACCACTGACTTCCGCCAGTTTCACTCCTGAGATTCACATGAAGGATGCATTTGCAGGCTAAAGTCCAGGGCTTAGGAGTTATTTGAAGGAACACAGATGCATCATCTCTTGGATAGGTTCCTTGGTGCAATGACTTAGCTTTATACAGGTTGGGATCTGGGTGTCTAGTGTGGATTAGCTCATGGCCCCTCAGAAATCATTTTTTTTTTGTCCTTTCTATTTCTTCTTTCTCTCCCTTTCTAGTCCCACCTGATACTGCCATTTATATTACATTGTCCTTTCTGCCCTGTTCCTTCTTATTCTTCTACAAGGACCCCTGCCCCCTCCTCAATCTTGAGAGATGCAGATCACACAGTAACTACAACCCCAGCTGGGGATGTGACTGTAGCTAGTCACCAGGCCCAGCAGTGGTTGTCTGTAGTGGTGGCCTTGGCTTCCAGGTGGAAATGCCTGCAGCTGATTTTGGTTGTTAAAAGTTTGTACTCTGAACAGAGGGTTGCCCAGCTCCAAGTGTGAGTATTGAGGGTATGCAGAGTCGATAGCATCTTAAAACAAAAAGCAGAGCAAAGCAAAAGCAAAGCAAAGCAAAGCAAAGTACATTCAATTTGTTCTCTCTCAAGTAATGTGTAAGAGTTGAATGTAGTGCTAGTGTTTTACACAGGAAACAGAAGGTGTGTGTATGTTTGTGTGTGTTTGATGTGTGTGTTGTATATGTGTTTGTGTGTGTTATAGGTGCTTTGTGTCTGTGCACATGTGTGTGTGTTTGTGTGTGTTGTGTGTGTGTTATGTATGTTGTGGGTACACTGTGTGTGTGCACATGTGTGTGTGCACATATGTGTGTGTGTTTGTGTGTGCATTGTGTGTATAGGGTGTGCAGGGGTACCTGCATGTGGACACCGAAAGTGTGGTGTCCTCCAATGCCTTCCTCAGTCACTCTGCACTTTCTTTTTGCCGCAGGATCCCTCGGTTTCACCTCAGAGCTCACTTAGCCTGCAGGCTGTGCAGTGGTCCGTGGGATCTTTCTGTCTCCGAGGGCTGGGTGGTCTCCATTCTAACTATGAAACTTTGTTGGCATGGAGTGAGAGCCACTTCAGATGGAGGCAAATGAATGGTTGTGGCCCCATGTCAATAAAACTTTATCAGAACAAAAAAACACCCAGGAAGAAAGTTAGACTTCAACTCCCCCATCTACAGATAACCCTCCCCACAAGTCATCACTGGGAGCAGATGTCTGGGAGCTGAGGTACCAGATAGAGCAAAGTCATCCTTATCTGATAATTGTCCTCCATTGCTCTGTGCTCCTCCAGCGCACGCAGTCTTCCTTCCATCCTGCCAGCTGGAGAAACAAGCAGAATAAAGCAAGCAGGTGAACTGTCTCGGATTATGAACCTTCAGTAGAAGAGGACGTGCCTCCAAGGTCTGGAGGGGTGGGAAAGACACCTGCTTGCTCCCGAGACAGTGCCGGGTAAGGCTTCCGTAGAGGAGGGGCTCATGGCAGAGTTAACTTTAAGCTCCTGCCATCCTGGCTCGATCTCACCCCCATCCTTCCTCCCGTCCATCTGCTCCGGTTTCTCAGACACATCCCGTTTGCTACAGGATGTGCAGCCTGGAGCTCTAACTGATAAGTAATTCCTTTAGGGGGGATTTTCTGTTTCTTTTCTTTTCTGTATTTTAAAAAGGTTTTTAAAAAAATCATCTTTTTCATCTTTTTTTATGATAATGGTTAGATTTGCTTTAAATTAAAAAATGAGAGTGGCTGAGTAAGCGTGGTCCTTGGTAATCCATCAGGTATCCAGTGTAGCTTTATACTAGGCATTGTTCAAATAAACTCACATGTAAACTCACACTTAGACTCACAAGTCACACTGATACAACTACATGCTCACTACTAGTGCATACATTCCCAATGACCCATGGCAAATATGTAATCTCTTTATTTAAGGTGCGTGTGTGTGTGTGTGTGTGTGTGTGTGTGTGTGTGTTTAAGCTTATGTGCGTGAGCTGGACCTTGCCATGACAACCATGTAGAGGTCAGAGGACACTCCTGGGAACTGGTTCTCTCCTTGTGCCACATGGGTCCCCAAGGTATAGAACTCAGCTCCTCAGACTTGAAGACAAGTGCGTTCGCCCGCTGAGCCATCTCGCCAGCCCTTAAATATTATTTCTAAAGAACAAATCTTTGAGGCGTCTGGATTTAGGTTGAAAATAAGTTAAGCAGTTTGCTTAAAGTGGACAGCGAGATCAGAGCTCCAACAAGGAATGACCTGGTTAAAACACACCCATCTGACTGTTTTTCAGGATACACACACATTTTTTTTTTTTTCCCCAGAGACAGAAGAAGCTGTCACCCTTTGTTTCTTCCAGGAAGAACATACTCGGCCTCTTTTTGCTGTATATGTCTTTCTAGTCTGTTGTTCCTTCTGTTTTTGAAGCATCGTTAAGACGGTGGTGCATTGACTGGGTGTGGCGATGCTTGCCTGTGACGCCAGCATTCCAGAAGCAGGGGAATAGAGGAGTGTGTGAGTTTCAGGCCAACCAGGCAACCCAGTGAGACCTCAAACCATGAATGCCATGTTGCAAGTTTAACCCTCTTATTTCCCTCACTTTTTATTGAGATTTCAGCGTCACTTCCAGGCATCCTCTGCCCCACGTGCTCTGTTAGGTCTCGGGGATGCATGTGCTGTGATTCAGCCTCCCTTCTGCTGAACAACTGGCTAGTGTTGGTTTTGCCACCATTTTGATTAAAGAGATAGTGGCATTGTCTTGGGTTACAAAGACTTTGTCCCTTCCCGACAGCTTCAGAGAGGGGACATGGAGATGTCTTAGATATCGAGATAATATGAGTTAGTACAATAGTTAGAGGAAAGCCTACACAAATACCAGAGGTCTAATCCCATGACGAACAAGACAGTTGCAGTAACACTAAGAGCAGCGTCAGAATTGCTGGTTTGTGTTTTTGTGTAATATGACGCATGGGTACTGTTCACAGCAGTCTTCTTATCCCAGCCTTCCCTGGGGCAGATAGACACCATGACTGCAAGGCGATGCTCTGAACCTTTCTTTGGATGTTTTATTAAAAGCAATTTTAAATATATGCCTCTATCTCTCTGTGTGTGGGAATATGCCCATGAGTCTGTGGAGTCTGGGGGAGGGTTTTGGATCTCCGGGAGCTAGAGTTACAGTTGGGTTTGAGTCACGGTTGTGGGTGCTGGGAACGGAGCTTAGGTCCTCTCCAATAGCAGCAAGTTGCTCTAGCCCCAGAACCACCTTCCTTAATGACGGACAACCATGCCCAACGGGAGGCATTCTAGTAGGTGTGTTCTCCTGAAAGACGGCACAGTTGGAATGGGACAAAGCTAGACCCTTGTACAGACTCTTGGATGTCATTGTGTATTGACTTTGTGACCATTGCACCCTCTGAACCTCAGCTAACACCCCTTTGGAAAGGATGACAACTGTTTATGCCTCAAGTTGACTGGATATATGGCAAGTCCCTTGGTGCAGCGCTTGATTTACCATAAAAACTTGGTCACTGCTCAGCTGAAGGTGCTCTCTGGACAAGCCTGTGTCTAACTGTGAAACAACGGTAGCTAGTGGAGACCATAAATATGGCTGCACTCTCTACAATGTGAAGGGCGGCTCCCACCACAAATAACTTTTCAGGCCCAGATGTTAGTGGCTCTGAGGGAGAGAAGCCAGTTAGAGTTGTAAGGTGACATATGTGGCTTAAGAGATCCTGATGAGCTCTTCCCACAGAACTGACCACCTGAGAGGGGTGTTTAATAGAATTCGGCTTGGATCTACAGCTGGGGAATATCTGCCTGTGCACCCTTACGAAGGACACCCCTCCTTTCTCTTTTGTACCTGTGCCCCAGAAACAGCCGTAGCAGCAATTCTGAGAAGGACAGAGGCTCTTACACAACCTTTCTCTTCTTTGCTAGGGAGTTTCCCACATTCTATAGATGCTCACCCGGGCCTCTGACGAGTGTCCGATGGCAATCTCTAAGGAACCATCAGATGAAGAGATTCTCTTAACACATTGGGGACACAGAGCAAGGAAGTTCCGCACATCTCAGGAGATGAGGTTGAGGGGCAGGTGGTGAAGGACAGACTCATCACCATTTTGATAGACAACCCTTCATCACCACAGCTCTGCTACCTAAACACACCTCTACAAGATTTTTACAGACGTGACCAGCCATTATAACCTATGTTTGAACCAAGTGGTTCACACGGTCTCCCCGCCCCCCCACCAGTGCTGTCTACTTGAAATGTTATTTGCTTCCATTTTTCTTTCTTGCTCTCTCTGCTTCCGTGTGTGTGTGTGTGTGTGTGTGTGTGTGTGTGTGTGTGTGTGTGACTGCGACTGTAGTTTCAGTAAATAAAACGGCTGCCTGATAACATGGAATGGCCCAACGCTTAACTCTGCCCTTGGAGATCCTTTACATCAAACCAGCCATCAAAAAGTGGTGCAGATAAAATTTGTCATCCGGGGTTTCCTACAAAAGAATTACAGTGGAGAAATGGCCGGATCAATACTATGGATTTTCACGGCTGGGGCTGGTGGTCCGATTGCTGTGAGACACTCAGGCAGATAAAAGGGCACGGCTGCCACTCCGTCACAGACTGCTGACTCAGCACAAAGCCGGGCAGGTATTTATAGGCTGGACTGACACAGAATTATCACCTTGCAGTGCCCGGCTCGTGTTCCCTCTGAGATTGCTTTCCTTTATGGGATTGCTAAATGCAGGTGAATAGAAAAATGATGGCTAACAGCTGTCAAAATGCAACCGAATGAAGTACTTAAATCTTTTTTTATCCATTAAAAGGGTAACAACCACACACATAGATCACGGCACAGACATTGTAATGATATTTGGGGGCTGGCAAATGAGGGGGGCAATAAACAATGTACTCTCCCATCAGAGCAGCAGAAGGAACAGACTTGGGGGGAAGGCGGGTCTGCCCTGAGTTTGATAAGACACTTTAATGGGGGAGCATCACAGAAGTAAAGGAATACAAACCTGCACCCCAGTCTGCAGGAGCCCAGTCTCCTTGGTGTTCACGTGGCATTGGTCTGTTCGGAAGAAGCTTGACTGTGTGATGGGGACCTCGATCACGGGCTTCATGAAAGCCAGAGGGATCTCTAAGAGCTTCCTGGGCTGCGTGGGACTTTTCCTTGTGTCTTTTTCCTTCTACAGTGTGACTGACCTTCAGATGCATCATAAATGTAACTCCTGAGGTAAAGAATGATGCACACAGACTGTAGCCTCCCCTTGCTCACTAGTGGCAGTCTCTAAGACCCCCCTCCTTCCATGCTTGTCTGAAAGTGAGTCCCCTGGAGACATGGCACTCTGGGGAGAGAGAGAGAGAGAGAGGAGAGAGAGAGAGAGAGAGAGAGAGAGAGAGAGAGAGAGAGAGAGAGAGAGAGAGACTGTAATGCTGAAGTCTAATAAGGCTCTATTAATAAGGCTTTTCCAGCTCTCAGAACAGTTTCTTGTACTGCGTCACTGTTCTTGTGATGGCAGGAGGTGAGGAGGTGACAGTGTCTGTGTGACAAACTTGAGTGAGGTGAATGGTGTTGGCCTTCTGATGCAGCATTGGGCTACCATGGCCGTTACTGGCCCTCAACATGGCCACAGTCCAGGGCAGAGTGAGAATTCATTACTTATGAATTGTTTATTGCTGGAATTTCTCCATTTCTTATATTTTCTGACTGCAGTTGGCTTTGAAATTGAGGGGGGGAGCGGAACCATGGATAAAGTCGTACCTTCTACCCAGTGGGATGGGATGAGATCATTACCAGAATATTCCATCAGCTGGCCTGTCACCAGAGAGGTTCCTTTGTCATTACTTAAATAGATAAAGTTAGTGTAATTGCCCCAATTTCTAGCTAATACATCCTCAAGGAATCCTGGAAGAATTTTACCAATCCATCTAGACCCATCTGTACAATATATGTCCTGTTTTTCATTTAGTGGGACTCCGCTTCCACACAGACTCACAATATTTCCATGGCTGCCTTCTGGGGTGTTAGCTAGTTTGAAAATGCGACCTGTTCTTTAGAGGCCTCTCCTTCCCCTAGTATTTATTTATTTTTTAATGAACCTTTTTTTTTGGTGAGTTTGAACATTAGACAAAGAACATTTTCTTCGTGTTTTTTAATATTTAAAACATGCTATAAAGCAGCAGGGAGAAGAACCCAAACTACTTGGCCTCACCCATTACAAGGTTGCGGGACGCTAGGAGGCTCTAGCATCTTAAACTCCTGCGGGGAGGGGCTTTGTGCAGGATGTTGAAACAATGTTATCAGCTGCTTCTTAGCTCTGATGGTTCATCTGTAGGCTTTCCAGTCCCTGTGCAGACAAAAGGGCCCGCCTTGAGGGAATTTCTCCATTGGGTGGATTGAAGGAGCAAGCATATTCTAAAAGGGCAGCGCTATCTTAAGGGCTGCGCTCCTGGACTAAACTAAATGAAAAGGAGAACCAAGCTGAGTAACATTCTTCATCATCTCCAGCTTCCTGATTGTGGCTGCCATGCTTCCCTCTGAGATAGGCTGCACCCTCAGACCTCGAACTAGAGAGACGAGGTTCTGGGGGTTAGAGAGATGGCTCAGCCGTTAGGAGGATGCATTATTCTTGCTGAGGCCCTGATTATGACTCCCAGCTCCTGCAGCTAACAATCAGTTCACAGATGCCTGTAACTCCAGCTCCAGAAGATCAGATGTGCCTCTGGTCTCCTGAAGCTCGTGCACATACACAGACATGCAAGCACACATAAAAGATAACAAAGCAATTTAAAAGGGGTGCCTTTCCTTGCTTCAGGTGTTGTAGCACCTCAGTTTGTTCCAGCAATAGGAAATTAACAAGCATAATAAACAAACCAGGCTTTCAAGGAAAAGATGTTTTAAAAATTAAAATTGCATATTAATTTATTTTGTGTGCACGTGTGGGATCTTGCGTGACATAATACATGTGGCGGTTGGAAGACAGCTTTCAAGCATGGATTCCTTCCTTCTACCTTGTGGGGCAAAGGATTGAACTCAGGTTGTCATGAATGACAGCATGCACTTTTACCTACTGGTCCACCCCAGTGGTCTGGCAATTGCTTATTGTACAGATGCTATACACAGATGCTGGGTATATGTTGTGTGAACATAGTAACAACAGCACAAAGTGAGAACTTGATGCCCCAATTCCAGGGATACAGCTCTAGAGAGTGTCATTTCCACCCCATTGAACATATAGGGAAACTGAGGCAACAGAGAGCCCACGAAGCTGCCCAGGCCACCTTGCCAGGTAACAGAGGAACACTGACAGAAAGTCTGATCTTATTAAGAATTCTTGATCCCTAACTGAAGGAAGCAGCTTTGAATTTGGGAAGCTTGCCAGGTCATGTAAAGATGCTTGCCGCCAAGCCTGACTTCCCAAGTTTGATCCCTGAGACCACCATGGTAGAAGGAGGCACCCATTCTTGCAAGTTGTCCTCTGACCTCTACTCGTGCCCCAGCCCCATAAATCATTATACTTTTCTGAAGACAGAGAAGGAAGCTGTTTGCTTGCCTGTTTAGTGGAATCCAAATATCCTGTCTCCAAGTTCTCTGCTAGCTTGACTGTGTGGTTGACGGTGAGGCTAGCCACTTCCCAAGGTTCCAATGCTTCTGAGTGCAGAATGCAAAGCGCCGGAAGGGCACATGAGGGGAAAATTTAATTCAGGAAGCATGTGACTGCTTGGCAGTCACATTAACAAGACTTCAGTTCTCAGAGCATCCCTGGCTGGGATTGGGCGGGATTCAGAAACCTAACCCATACCTCTCAGCACTGTCCACGGGGAAATCATGTTTGTGCCTGTTGCAATGGCTCTGGATGGGTGGAAATCATTGCTGCTTTTCTCATGGTGTTGCTTTGTGGGACCGCACTATCACAGACAATGAAGAGGAGGGAGGGGCTAAGCAAACAGAGGGGAAAACAGAAGCAAAAAAGCGCAGCAGAGTGAAAAAAAAAATCTGTAAACTAGTTGTGTGCGTGTGACTTTTTTCCCCCTCCTTTTCTTTTTGTCTCTCCGGCTGCTCTAATGGCACAAAGGAAATAGACAGAATAAAATCACATCTCAGGAACACCAACATAAATTCCCCCTTGCTTTGACAAGTACGTAATTTTCTTCAGAGATGTTCTTCACGTCTGGAGAGTTACGAGGCAATTTCATTCCCATCTGACAAATTTACAAAGAAACATTAGAGAGAAGGGATTAGGAAAGCCAGCAAGCTTTATAGACTTTTTCCTCAGGCTGTGTTTCCCTTCCATCTCTCTGGGCTTCCTTGAGGACCATGCATGAGTGACTCCCACGGTGTGGACCCCAGAACCCAGACACTTCCGAGAGGAGACAAGAAATGTGCTTTCAGCCTACTCATTGTATTTACATTTTATGGGGAGGGGGCTGGACTTGGGGGGTGGGAAGGAAAATGCGCATTGGCAAATGGTTAAATGAGGTCTCTAGGGTGTGGACTTCAAGTGGCTTTGGTAAATGTCGGACTTGGTTTAAAGGGAAAGAGATGGACAAAGGCAGATGGAGAGGAGAGAGAGACAGAGAGAGAGAGAGAAAGAGAGAGAGAGAGAGAGAGAGAGAGAGAGAGAGAGGGAGGGAGTGAGGGTAAGAGAGAGGGAGAGAGAAAGAGAAAGAGAGAGAAAGAGAGAGAGAGTAGTTCTGGGTTTTTGAGGATTTACATTCCTGCCCATGCTTCCTGGAAAGACCAAATGACAGCAAATATCAAGTTGCTTTTCTTACAGGATCATGGTTTCTGTTTGGAGACTGTCTACTGGTGATTCTACTGGACACCATTTAGAATGACCCTTTGTCCTGAGTCCCACACCTCAGGAATATCCTGGTCCTGGGTAAGGGGAGACAGCTGGCCAGCACACTGCTGGTTGCTCTGCCTCTCAGACTTGCGTTGCTTTGAGTCTTCTTTTTGTTCTCAAATGTTTGCAATCTTGACTTATTCACTTACTGGGTTTGGTGGTCTGCTAACTAGCAGAATTAGCACACAGCACAATACACACATCATACATACATAACACACACACACACACACACTCTCTCTCTCTCTCTCTCTCTCTTACCTACATCTATGTATTTTCACTGTCATGGGATTACTAGAAGATTTTAGCAAGCTCCTCGTGGGGGCTTGCTTCGAACTTGGTATAAAAAATCCCAACAGGCTTACAAGTCCAGGAAAACCAGCTCCTCTTCTGGAGTTGAGATGAAGAACAGTGTCATGTGATTCCTGGGACCTGGAGGCAAACACCTTACATAAACCTGGACTCAGGGAATGAGGCAATGGAGGAGACGTATGGCTTCCAAGGCCTTCCTCGAGAGCCACAAAGTACTCATGTATGTTCACATACACATGCTACATGTACAACCTGGCAGAAGACAGATGCTGTTTGTGGTGTATGGCTATTGTACATTTTTGAAGTCCCATCACTGGGTGTCGGTAGCCACGTGACTTGACGGTTCATCAACGGAAAGACTGAGATTGAACCTCATCTGCGTAATTAAGTTCTTCCCGAAGATTTCCTACTTCCCACCATGTTTAAGGTCTTCATCCTTTGCATTTTTTTTAAACATGAAAGCATTTTCACCACAGATGCTTCACATTTGGGATTTCTGTAAATTCCTACAATTAAAACTCTGTCTTTGGTCTGCCTTCTGAAGATGCAGAACTGGGCTTCTCCAGCCCCACAAACCCTTGATAAAGGGTGCTTGTCTGGAGGGAGGCTTGGTAGGTGCAGAGGAAGGGTGGTTCCTCTGGCTCACCCGTGTCCTTGAGGAGGTCTTTCTAGCTCAGTGGGATGAGATGTGTGGATGGATTTTTTTTTTCCTCTCTCAAGAAAGATAACTACAGCACGGCCGGGAAATTAGATTGATCATGATGAGAGAGATAAAAATTTAAAATATCCCCTGGTAGGGAAAATTTTTTTTTACCTTTTTATTTCTGCATTTGAATCTTTTAAATACTGTAACTTTGGGGGAAGTTATAGAGACATAAAAGGCATATTTGAGCTGCTTTGGGGTTTATGACAACCACTGGATAATACATTATTTTGAAAGCCTTTATAGCATACAGTTACAAACTTCCAGGAAATCTATTAAAATGCAGCATTAATTAACATAAACTTTTTATAGTGTTGCTAATATTCTGCAAACAACTAAAAGTTTAAAAGCCCTTTTTACAGGCATATTTTCCCCCCACATGTACCCTGGGATCATGATGCATTATGGGAAGCAGTAAAGGATGGAAAGAAATGAGTTTCCCTTGATTGTTCTGATGGGCTATTCACCCCGACATTTGTCTTCACATGAGTGAATAGAAAGACAAAGTCTTTGCCAGTTCTATTAGCATCCCCTCTTCAAGCACGTGTGATGAGCCAACCACAACCATGCCAGGGCTTGGAAATGCCTCTTTCCTTATAACAATAATCTCTGAAGTCCCCCCCCCCTTGAAATCCCACTGATGGCTGAGAATCCCAGGAGATGGTGCTCAGCCACCCCCTCTCTTAAAACATGTATACCCCATTTGAGTCTTAGCCCAGGCTTCAGGCTACAGGTGAAACACTTGGCTTGACTCTTAGCCACGTTTTGGTTTTGAAGTCGGCTTCCTGGTTGCCTTCCCATCCCAAATCTTGGAGCATTTTAGAGAGGGTTTTGACATTTCTGGCTTGAAGTCCCAAAAGGGAGGCTTCAGTCTCTATGTCCTACAAGCAGTGTTGACCATAGCTAAGGCTAAAGTAAAGATGACATGGATCTAAGTCCCTCATTTCTAGTCACTCCCTGGCTAGGCAGGTAGGGCAGGTAGTGTGGCATCGGGCCATATTGTGTCTGTAGTCAGGAGGCAGAGAGATTAACGCTGGTGCTTAGCACATTTCTTTTTCTTCAGACTGGGAAGTCAGATCCGGAGTTGATGCCACCCACGTTCTGGGAATGCCTTCCCTCTCAAGTTGGAGCTCTGTAGAAACATACAGACAACTCACGCCGAAGAATGCCTCTTTAAATCCAGTCAGGTTGACAGTGAAGATTAGCCAGTTCAGACAGGGAAAATTAAGCACAGACTCGCCAAATTCCAGTATTTACCTAGTCAACAAATATGTGACATTTTATCCCCGTGGGATTGCCCTCCCACAAAGAGAAATGGAACCAGCCAAGAATTAATGATACAATCTGTGGGATTTGTGGTCTCGGCTGTTGTATGCAGAAATTTCAGGAACGATTCCATGATCAATGCAGGTAGGTTCTCCATGAAGAGAAGTCCAGGTAAAACAGAGTGTGAACAGTAAAGTTCCAAAGTGGGAACAGACGAGGCAGCGCATACATGTGGGTGTAGCTGGATGCCAGCAAGAGCGGGATGTGGTGCAGCTCTCCTCTGCAGGAGTCTCACTCCAGGTGAGAAGGAAGTCACGGGAGGAGGCTGAGGGCAAAAGAAACAGGATGCAGGTGTCCATGGCTCCTGGTTAAGCTAAGCTGGGGAAAACTAGAGCAAAGGAAAGGGGTGGGAAATCAAGACCCATTGGTAATTTAGCCTGGTGTTATGGCGGCTGGATCACCATGGTGAGCAGCGACTGGAGTTCCCATGTATTTCAATATAGTCACTGAATTCAGCTCGGTATGGTTATGAGATTCAGGAAGAGGAGCTACAAGGGCAGATGCCACATGTGTGACCTGACTCTCCAGAGGACAACATTAACATGAGTTATGTGGGGCAACATTAGTGAAGGCAGATGTTTTATTTGGTAGTTTTGTCTGTCTGTTTATCTGTCTGTCTGTCTGTCTGTCTATCTATCCATTCATCCATTATCTCTCTCTCTCTCTCTATCATCTATCTCTATCTATCTGTCTGTCTGTCTGTCTATCTTATCTATCTATCTATCTATCTATCATTAATCTATCATCTATTAATATCTATCTATTATCTATCATCTATCTGTCTGTCTATGCAGTTTTCTATGTATCTACCTATCAATCAATCAATCAGTCAATCTACCTATTTGCGTGTGTGTATGTGCACATGTTATATGTGTGTGTATGTACATGCATGTACACATGTGCCATGGTGCTCAGGTTGAAGGACTGTCTTTTCCTTCTACTATGTGTGGCTAGGGTATTGAACTCAGGTGGTTAAGATCTGTGGCAAGTCCCTTTAGGACTGGGTGAAGGTAGACTTCTTTTGGGTAGAAAAATAGATTGGACTATTTTGTTTGTTTTTTTTTTCTAATTTCTTTACATTGTTACATATGTCTCTCCTTTTTGCTATGTGAACAACTGATATCCACACATTTTTTTGAATAGAAGGGTATCAAAGTTTTCCCCAAATTTCAATTATTTATAGTAAGAAATGTGCTGCATTTTGCTAAAAAAGAAATGCAGGTTGGTTGTGTGTCTGGTCGCATGCCTCCTTGTTCTTGAGTGTCTGTCCACGCAGATGCTGCTCATGTTCTGTTCTACAAAGTACATTGGCAAACCCAAGGACAAAGAGGGTGGGGGTCACACACCATTCACCAACGACGTGGCTGTCATTACGTGAGGCTACCTTCCAGACCAGGATGAATCAAACAAGATGAATCCATATGGTCAAGCCACAGATGCCAAAGAACTGAGGGGCCGGAGTACCCACAACCCTGTAAGAAAATCTCTCAGTTCATGGCTCAAGCACTCACACATCCATGGAGCAAGTCACCATGCTAGTGAGCCTGCCTCTTTGCTATTTACTAGTTTCTTACTGTTTGTGTTACCTCCACAATAGCCCTGTGTTCTTTGCCCATCTCCTGTTTCACTTGCTATTGCATGTTAAGTCCCTAGTCAAGTAATGCACACAGTAGGTCTAGTTTTGTGTTTAGACATATTTTCACTGCTAAAGAGTTCATCTGGTAGTCGATTTCCTTTCACATAGATTGAATAAGAGTAGGACAGAGAAACACAGAGGCACAAAGCCACAGCAGCAAAGCCTCAGCCTTCTGAGGCTGAGCAGATAAGGAACATGAGAGCAAGCACTGCCCACCCTGGGGACAGATGGCAACACTAGGGTGTTTTAGCCAAAGTGGGGGTGCGGGCCCTGGAAGGGTCAAATTCATAACATTTTTAAAACAAGACAGAATCCTCATGCTGGTCAGACGAAATTATTGGAAGGGCAGATTTTTCCTGATGTCTGCCAGTCCAAGGAGCTGTAAGGGAGGCTGGAGGATTGGGGTTTATCAGAGGCACGTTTTGACTTTCTGATCCTTGTTTTACTTAACACTGTTAGGACATGACAAACACCTTCCCTCAACTCTCCTTTACTGGGTTGTTCTTTGGTGGGGAAAAAAAAAAAAGAATCTGTCTACTTGAAACTGGGACAAGAGCTAGCTAGAGGGGATACCTTTATTTCTTTTGCCAAAGATAACTCTGTAGATTAAAAAAGAGTTCTCTTCGACTCTACGAACCCAAGTTCCCATGCAGAAAGCCAGCACATTGCAAACTACTCCCCTCCGGTGCAGGATGGAAGCCAAGGAGGGAAGAAGAGAGACTTTGGTGTCTGGCCCCAGGAGCAGGGCAGAGATCGCTGGATGGTCCTAACCCTTCTCTTGCCCAGAGGGCTGTTTTTTAACCTCAGGACTCTTCCCTAGGCCAGAGCTATTAAATCCTATGCCCTGCAGAGAATTCCAGGGCACCTCCCCAACACAGTTTTCGGGAAGTGGGATCATGGAAGATATGGGCCATTCTTGCCTCCGGCTATACTTTGTGTGACACAGCAGTTAAAAAAATCACATAGTTTAAAAATTAATTCCAGAGCTGGGATGATGACTTATTTTATATCATGCTTGTCCAACAAGCATGTGGACCCGAGTTCAAACCTCTGGACCCATAAAACATAGCCAGGCATATCTTCACAATCTCCCTGGGGAGGAGCCAGGATGAACCCCAGGGCTTCCTCACCAGCCAGCATCTGGTCCACTTGCTCTGGGCCAGTGAGAAATCCTGTTACATAAAGAAAAAAAGATGCCTCATGAGGAAGAACATCTGATGTCGTCTTTTGGTTTGCACATGCGTGTACCCACATGCATGCACACAGGATCACGAATGTTTCCCATGTGAGCACATGCACTTGCACACACATGAATACACATGTACAGATATATTGAGATATGCCAATTAATTCTATAAGCCAGTGTTTAGAAGCCATGGTATTTGGATATCTTCTTGAAGATTAGAATTCATGGCTTCTTCTGGAATCTGAAAACTGTCATTTTAGGGCCACCGCTGTGGCTATAGAAAATATACCCACTTTATTTTTTTTGAGAGTTAAAAAAGTCGGGTTTATTTGTGGGCAGCTCTTGGGTGGGTTCACCTCTCCCAAGCAGTAGGGCCAAGGAAACCACCAAGCAGATAGGGAAATGGGAGCAGGCGATACCCGCATTTTTAAAAGCACAGTTTCCATAGCTCCCATCAATCTGTGCCCAGCCCACCCTGCTCAATCGTTTTACATGGCTGACCCTTTTAGACAGTCAGGAACGGACTCCTGACCTCTGTGTTTATGGTACCAGTGGCTGCGCCATAGACGGCTGCAAGTGGTTCAGATATCTTTAATCTCAACAGCAGCCTGCTTTTCAGTTCTCGGCTTTGACTTTTAAAAGCCAGTGTAGTTAATTCTCCTGGCGAGGCTTTAGACTCCATAAAGTACATTAACACATCTGATCTTTGGTGGGTTTGTCTAAAAGATACCCTTTCTCTTTCTTTCCCCCCTTCTGGTGTTTTCCCTTCCTTAGCATCCTCCCTGCCAACTCATCCCACATGCAAGAAGCCTTCAGGTGTTCAGGAGCCTTGGAGAACCTTCCAGGAAATGCTGCAAGTTTGCCATGTTGTCAGGATGAGAGCATGCTGTTCAATCCAAAAACTTTGTCTCTTTTTTTTTTTTTTTTTTTTCAAATTCAACATTCAAGTTAAAAACTTGGATGCTTCTCCGCCTTACATTTTAATGAGTAGCTTTTTCTCAAAGGCTTAAAAAGAAAGAAAGGAAGAAACAAAAACCAAAAGACCTCCGCAGGCACAAAAGTTTAAGTGCTTTGCCCAATAGCGCGGCGTGCTGAAGGGACGTGCTGCTTTTGAGCACTTTGCAAAGCACAAAGACTCAAATTGGGGCTGATGGGATGGCTCAACGGTTAAGAGAGCTTGCTGCATTTTTTTTTTTTTTTTTTTTTACAGAGGACTAGAGTTTGATTCTCAGCATCTACACTGGGTATCTCCATTGTTTGTAATACCAGCTCTAGGGAACCTGACACTGTCTTTTGCCTTCTGTAGGCACCTGCATTCTTGGGCATATACCCAGGCACATACATAAACAAAAGGAAATCTTAAAAACTAACTGTACTCAGACTGTTAGACAAGGAAATACTGAATATCATGTTCTCACATAGCAACCGTGTCAACGACATATGTGAAGCAGGCAGCTTCACATGGATTTCCCACACTGCATCATTTTATAGGTATGTGCGTGAGCCCGAGTGTCTGGTAAACTTTTATGAGTTAAATCACTCTTCCCATTAGTCTTTGTTGTAATCACCACCAAGCTTATTGTAATTTCTGATTGATCTTCAATTGGTCTTGCCTAATAACACTTCATCTTGAGGTGCCTACGCCTGCAGGCTGCTCAGTTATGTGGCAAATGATTTATCTATAAACGCTCAACACACCCCGGAGTTCAATATTCAGAGGGGTCCCTTTGTAAAGCAAAGAATGCTTGCGGTGTGCAAATAATATGGTGGCGAGTTTTGCATTTGGATACACGTCGATGCTACCCTGGCCAGAAGCGTGTCTCCCCGCCCCTGCCTTTCAGCAGTTGCATGGCGTTCTCTGCTGGTTTGTCAATTCTCCTCAGGTCTGTCCTTCTACTAGGTTGTAATTTCCATGAGAGCAGGACTCATATCTTTGTCTTCCTTTCTCCCCTCTTCTCTCCTCTCTATCTCCCTTCCTTCCTTCTTTGTTTCTTTCTTAAAGAATTTTCTTTTAAATCACGCACATACTCTTTTCTGTGTGGGTGTACACATATAAATGCAGATTCCTGCAGCAGCTGGGAGAGGGTGTGGGACCCCATGGAGCCTTAGTTATAGATGGTTGTGAGACACTTGATGTGAGCATTGGGAATCAGACTCTGCTCCTCTGTACGAGAAGCATGCAGTCTTCGCCACTCTGGCTCCCTTTCCTTTTAATGGATTCGAGGGGAGTGAAATCTGTGAAACACAGGAGAAGCCAGTTGAGTTGAATCTGGTCAGGTCGTCTATATGGTTGGGTGTTGCCACACCTTCTCCACAAATCCCACGACCAATAAATACAGTTCCCTACCTGCTCCTCCAGCCCCTGAAAACTAACATGTGTTCTGTCTATCGGAATCGGACTAGGCCAGGTGCCTCGGATGAGGCGCATCCCACGGTGGCCCATCCTTTTGAGACTGGCTTGTTTCACTGAGGATGCTAACGTGATGTTCATGTGGCCCACATCAGAATGCCTTTATGTTTATAAACATATATGATGACAGTTAATGTTGACTATGAACTTGGGATCTAGAATTATCTAGGAAACAGATCTCTGGGTGTGTCCGTGAGGGCATTTCTAGACTTGGTTGATAGAGGTAAGAAAACCTACCCTTAAATGTAGGTACTACTACTCTGTGTGCTGGGGTCCCGGATTGTATAAAACGAGAAAGTGAGCTGGTGCCAGTATTCGTCTATTTCCTGACCGATACAAACCAACCAGTTGCCTCGTGCTCTGTCAGGTTGAGAATGCATCCTCAAGCTGGGAGCCAAGAAAGGCCTTTCTTCTCTGAAAATGCTCTTGTCATGGTAACAAGAAAACATAGGTGGCACACATCTGATAAGCAAATAAATACATAAGCAAGAAAGAGTCCACTTTGTGCCCTAGCTCTCCTCAGACACACAGTAGGTCTCAAGCAACACCCTCTTCTTGGTTTGTGGTAAGGCCCCAAATGAGTCACCGAGGTAATTTTTAGAACACGAGGAATGAGCCATCTCTCCTGCACCCATTGTTTAAATCCAACATACTCGAAATAATCCTGTGGTGTGCTTTCTTGTAATTTGGGCTGCCTTTCGATGGCTGCTAATTAGCCAGTTGGAAATGCAGTTTGTCTCCCTATCTGCCTCTGTGCTCGTCAGGAGCCAATAACAAACCTAGAGAAACTGGGGGCTACTTTGATAATTAAGGTTTGGGGAGTTTCTTTACTGACCCTGTCATGGGCCAAGTGCTTTCTCTGACTCCACTGACGGGCAGCTGATGTCTGACAAAACACTGGTCTTCTCTCACAGGCACAGCGGCGAGTGCTTTCCCACCTTTTAATGGCCAAGCTCGTCTCGTCCCATGCAACTCTGACAAACCAAGAGTGCATTGTCGAAGTTGCTGGTGGAGAGGACTGATTACAAAAGAAGCCTGGGTACATCAGAACACACACACACACACACACACACACACACACACACACACACACAGTCATAGAGACAGACACACAGATACATACACACACAGAGGCACACACATACATACACAGAGACACACACACAGGCAGATACACATGCAGACACAAACACAGAGACATACATACACATACAGACACACACACTTTATTACTAGCCTCTAAATGCAAAACATAACCAATGCAAAGCTTTCTCTGACTTTGTAAATGACACAAGCAGACATGGTTTGGCCGTCCACTTTCTGGCTGGATCTCCTTTAAGATTCAATGGGCAGGAAAAAGGCCAGGCAGGCTCTGCTGAGTCCTTTAAAGTCGATGCTATTGGGATTAGAGAGAAAGCTCAGTTGGTGAAATGCTTACTTTGCAAGTACAAGGAACTGAGAGCAGCCCCTCAGAACAAAGAAAGCAGGAGTGTTCAGGTACACATGTAATTCCAGCATGGGGGTTAGAGACAGTGGGTCCTGGGTACTCACTGCTCAGCCAGCCTAGTCTATTTGGTGATTCCAATGACAGAATCTCCCCGAAAAACAAGGTAGATGACTTCTGAGTAGCAAAACCTGAGGGTAACTTCTGGCCTCCACACCTATGCCTACAGATACACACACACACACACACACACACACACACACACACACGCACGCATACATACACATGTGCACACACAGGCACACAAACACCAATGCACACACATGCTTATATACTCACATACACACATGCACATAAACATGTATATAGACATGCATGCGTACATACTCACACAAGTACACACACACATGCATGTTCACTTACATACACACATGCACACACATGTACACAAACACGCATGCATATACACATGTACACATGCACCTATGCACACACATGCATGTAAACATTCAAGCATGCAGACATGCACACACATACACACACACATAAACATGCACTCATGCTTGCACACCCCTGATGAAATCCTCATGTGAAGCACTCGTGTTAGTCATGAAACAGGGAGCGACTGCAACATGGCTGCAAGCCACTCATGACAGCATCAGCACACCACGCTTAGTCACTCTCCTTCGTCTTCTAAATGCAAGGTGCTCTGACAAGGCCACTGTTCTGAGGTTCGCTGAGTCAGAGTGCCCCAGGCAGCTCATGTGACACACAGCTCCTGGGAAAAGGCTTTCTATGTCACTTACCCCTCATGGCTTCAGCCTTTGTCCCTTTTGTTGCCTTTGGCACTTGCTTACTTATTACCTGTTTGTGTATGCCAGTGAGTACTTTGGGGCCAAAGTGCACGTGGAGGCCAGAGAACAACTTGCAAGAACCTCTTTTCTCCACCCATGTAGATGCTGAGGCTCGAACTCCGGTTGTCAGACTTGGCAGCAAGCCTTCAGCCACTGAGCCATCCCACTGGATCTAACTCATTTCTTATTCAGTTGAGTCCTTGCATTTGACCCTATAAACATTTAAACAGCGCAAACAAGTATGACAGATGATGTCCCCAGGCTGGTCGGGTCCATCACAAGAGATAGGGGCAACTGGTTCTTTCCTCAGAAGCTACAGACGTGCTGAGTGTTGATTGCAATGCAAACCCTAAACCTTAAATAACATAGTTACCATTTACCCAAGCACCCAGACGTCCACTCGATAGGCATCTTTGATGGACAGTTGGTGGAGCTCTCTAGAGCAGATGCTATGAGCCTAATGCTCGAAATAAGTATTTGGAATGGCTAGATGCTGAGCAGAGAGTAAGGAAGCAAGGCTGACTGGGGACCGCAGTTAAACTTGGGTAGATCTAGTCCTTCAATCCTTCACCCATCCATGGAATGTTCTGGAACAAATACTGCTCCTCAGACTGTTCTGTGTTGGCCTACAGTGGTGCCCACATTGTTATGTCCACACCTTACACACAGTCCCTGGACACAGTGTGAGGAAGAACATGGCTTTGGGCAGGTGCCGCTGCACAGGGGAAGGTCTTGGAGAAGATCTGGGTGTGTGCTGGCTTCCCTCCAGGAACTGGGTAGCAGTTCTCCTCAGCGGCAGGTCTGGGTGGCCCATCTCTCAGCCCACCAGAAGAAAAGGAAGTTGGGTAGCGTTTAAGAGGTAGCGGTGCCTCCTTTTAGCTCTGACTTCTGTACCTGGCTGCTTGGTCCCGCTTAGCCATTTGGAGTCTTTTTACCCATAATGTGGTGTCAAATGGCACCTGTCCCACAAGGTGGTCTGAGAACACCGTGGGGACAGTGGATTTAGACACTTCACTTAGGTTTTATATGGCGACAGTACTTCGTATCATAGATAATTAACGGCTATTGCATTAAATACTATCATCACAGAAACAAATGGCCCTGTGCTTATAAGAGAACACGCTGGCGTGGTAAAGGTAGGGAGAAGACAGCTGTGTTTTAACTCTTGCAGGTCAGAGAACTGCCTCCGTCTCTGGACAACCTTAGCAGATGAGACACAGCTTCGGTTCCTGGCCTGCGTGCGTTTTCCTTGCTTGCCAAATCGACAGGAACCTGGACTCTTGCCTTTATCTGAGAAATTTCTGCAGAGGAGAGGACCATCAGGTTTGTAACCTCCCCTCCTCCATCCAAAGCATTGCAGGGTACATTGTGGCTGCGCCAGCTCCTCTCAGTTCGGTGGTTTGGGGACTTCCTCAGGCTCCAACCAGAGATCCCAACAGTGAAGACGTAATGCTAAGATTAAGGAAGGTTGGTTACACAGGTAAATGGAGAGGACTTGGAGCTTTGTTTGAACAAATGGATGCCGTAGATCTTAGGGAGTCTGGAACCTTGTCAGGATTTCAAAGCTTTTGTGCACACGGCCCTGACAGCAACTTCAGGGTTCTAGTGCAAAGAGTACATTGCTTGCCATGAAGGCTGTCATTTGGGTTGTGTGTGTGTGTGTGTGTGTGTGTGTGTGTGTGTGCCTCTATGCATGCATGGATGCATGTGTTTGCATGTTCACTGTGCACATGTATGTGTGTAGGTATTTGGAGCCCAGAGTACAACCTCAGGTCTTCCTCAGGTATCTTTTGCAACAGGGTCTCTCATTGGCTTGGAGCCTTTGCAGAAGTAGCTACACCACCTGGTCAGCAAGGCCCCAGAGATCATGTCTTCCACCCTTACAGTGCTGGCCACGTGTGTGCCACACCTACCTTTTCCATCACAATGCCTCATTTTAGCCTACCTCTCTTGGTAATAAAGCCTATAGTCTTCATCAATTAAGACCGTGGTTTGTTTTCCACCGATTCCCCCACTCCTCACGGAGTGACTCAATCACAGTAAAACTTTATTTCCACCTCACAGAAATAATGGTCTGGACAGCCGTGGTGACCCTGCTCTCTATCGTGTGGAGATCTGGGGCTGGCTTCTCTGTCTTGCATTGACTTCTTAGTCCCCGTGACTCAGCATGACTGCCAGTCAAGCTGGAGAAGAGTGGACCAGCAGCCCCTTTCATTTCAGCACAAGATTGGCATTTCTATTTGTTTGGTTTTTTTTTTTTTGTTTGTTTGTTTTGTTTTTTTTTTTTTGAGACAGGATCTCATGTAGCCCAGATTGGCCTCAGATGTGTAATCAAGGATGACCTGGAACTTCTGATCCTCCTGCCTTCACCTCACAAGTGCTGGGATTACAGGTGTGTTCATTATAATTATTTTATGTGGTGCTGAGACTCATGCCAGTGAGGCAAGCGCTCTAACAAACGAGCGACATGTAGCCGTAGCCCCTATTCACACACTTTGTATTACACTGTCCTGCTTACCTCTGCACAAAACTGTGGGACACGGATATCACAGGGTAGGGCAGGGGAGTTTTGTTTACTGCTGGCTGCTCCTGATAGGGCGTATGGGCTGGACTTGGTCTATCCTTGGGTCATACTGTCATGATGTCTGAGACTGGCTTACAGTTGCCTAAGCAACCCATATGAAGCTTGGTCCTGGGTCCTTTCTGTGGCTGGTATGAATAAGGTTAGTGTTTGTGAGTTTATTTCCCTGGGAAAATGACTTTCTCAAGTCATTTATCTTTTTTCCTTTTGGATTTAAGGGACTTTTTACCCACCCAGGTAACTCCTACCAACCCTTTGGACCTAGGCTTTTGTCACCAAAAAGAGTATAGCAGCATCTGCAGACACTATGATTATCACACCCGAGGGACTGCCACCAGTGTCATCTTGTGGGTTACATATGCTCAGGTGCAGTGTCCCCTCCTATTCCAGACAACAGTCTTGTTAGACTGTAGCTGTCTGGGACCCACCTATGTGCTTCTGCTTTATCTGGTATGGTGGCTAACCTTACTGATTGATTTAGGAGAGAGGGAGGGAACTAGCCCTCTGTGGGTGGTACTCTCCCCTAGCAAGTCATACTGAGTTGTATGAAAGAAAGCAGGGTGAGCAAGCAGTGGGAAACAAACCAGGAAGCTGTGTTTCTCCATGGCTTCTGTTTCAGTTCCTGCCTCCAAGTTTCTGCCTTGAGTGCCTGCCGTAAATTCCTTCAGTGATAGAGTGTGACTTGGGAATTGTCAGCAGAAACAAACCATTTCCTCTCCAAATTGCTTTTGATCATTAGGTTTTATCACAGCAGCAGAAACTCTAACACACCAGGAGCCGGGGTACCTGAAGGGTGGTATTCTAAAATGTCCCCTGCTATGCTAGTGAAGGTTCTTGGGGGAAACAAGATGGATGTTGTGTCTAAGAATGCCTCTAAGAACTCAAGTGAACTTTACTCCTCTCACACCTGCTGCTTCTGTCCCGGGTGGCCTATGACTGCCCCAGAATGTTGTTTTCATTCACTTTTCTCCACCACCCGGTAAAAACATGACTCCACAATCATTAACTTATCAAATAGGTTTATATGTTAAAGTCTTATTCTACAAACCCTCTACACAATAAGCTTACAGTGAACAAAGATATAAACTGCCCATCTAGATGAGATAAATTGACCCATAGAAACCCTTAGAAATAATCATAACAATCTTTTTCATCTAGAGATGCACAGAGAGAAACATCCACATCTGCTTCTATGTTGCCTCCTCCTGAATCTCCTTGCTTCTCCTCTTCTTCTGCTTTCCTAGACTTTTCCCCGCCTACCTTTCCTTTTCATTCAGTGATAGGGTGGACCCGCTTTGTTGTATAATGACATCATCCTACAGAGAAGCCACATACCAGAAGCCCGCAAGCTGGATGACCAGGAGAGCAGAAATAGATTGTTCTGAGTGCAGAGGCCATAAAATCAGTTATCCAATGGGCTGGAGGCTCTAGAACAGTAGTTCTCAACCTGTGGGTCTCAACTACAAAACTACAGTTACAAAGTAACAACAAAAATAATTTTATGAAAGGGGGTTACCACAACCTGAGGAACTGTATTAATGTGTCACTGAGAACCTGCCCTTGGAGGTGCCTTGTTCTTTCATCCTGGTTTCTGCTCACTATTGGCTTCTCTTCACTGAAATGCAAAGCCTATGACTACCAAGACTTTAGTGTCTTTAGTATGGAGCTGTAGCCAAGCACCAGAGATTCAGTGAATGCTCCTTTTATTGTAGAGTTTGCCTGAGCCAAAGATGGGGGCCTCAGTCTCAAAGCTGTTCTTCACAGCAGTGACTTTAGATTTGGTCCATCTGTGGTTCAGACATCCAGCATTTTTGTTCATAGCATCATTGTTTTTAGCAGCCAACAATTATTGTAAATTTTACAGCAGCTGGTCATTTTGATGAGCCCTTCAAGCCAGTGTCCAATGACCCTGTAATCAGAGGATGTTGGTACTGTTAATTCTCATCTTGAGAGCCAGAGAACTCAGGCTCAGGGGCTTAATTGCCTTTTCCAGCACCAAACTCCAGGTAAGGTGAATTGCCCAACCCCAAGCCTTCTGAGACTTGAGAAACTTTTCTCAACAGACAACCTCTTGTGTGAGGGCCTGTGCATACACACATGCATTGTGTGTACGTGTGTGAGGACTGGAAGGCAACCTATGGAGTTGTTCATTAGGTATTGTCCACTTGGATCTTTAGACAGAGGGTGTCTCACTGGCCCAGAATTCACCAGATATCAAGACCTAGGATCTCACCATTCCCTTCCCAGTTCTGAGATTCTAAGTGGCACCACCACATCCAGCTAATTTTTTTCCTCCAAATGATCTGGGGATGAAATGGCAGTTTTTATGCATGCGTTACTGCTGGTATGATGGATGTGGCTCTGGACACACATGGTTCTTCTTCATGTGCTTCTTACTGAATTGCCTGCCAGGTGGAGTCCCCTCTTGGGCTCAGCTAGCTGGTACAGGTTGAGTCACACTTTTAGATACTGATAACAGTTGTTGCCTTAACTGGTACAGAACTCAGGCAATCCTTGGGCACTCTTCAATACAACTACAGGCATAAAGCTTTCAGTGGTTGATAGATTTTTTTTTAACCTGTAACATGTGCTGTAGACTAAAGTTTCAGGAGGTCACACAGTACATTGGTTGGTTGCCTGTGTCCCACTCAAGGGGCTCAGCATACCACCTATGGCTGGTGTCTCTCTGCAGATCCTTCTTTAAGACCACACACCTCTCACTAAAGTTCACAGATTTCTCTTGTTTGACACCCAGTTGGATTGGTACCCTTCACCCACTTCCCCTTCAGACCTTCCTCCTATGTTGAGGATTTTCTTCATTTAATCCCATGTCTTCGTTAAAAAGAACCAGAAACCATGCCTGGGCATATGCCACCATTCCAATCGCAGATGGAAAAGGATGCACCTTTTGGTATTTTGAGATGCTGTATCATCAAGATGGAGAAAGATAGAAGGGAGGCTAAGAGCACTTGCTACTATCAGAGGACCTGTGCTTGGTTGCAAATACACGCATTGGGCAGTTTACAATCGCCTATAATTCTAAGTCCAGAGAGTCTTGCACCCTTTTCTGGCTTTCATGGGTGCCCCCATACAAGACAAACAGGCACCCCTGCATACACACACACACACACACACACACACACACACACATAGACACAAGCACATAGACATAGATACATAGACACACAGACACACAGACACACAGACACAAGGACATAGACACAGACACACACAGACACACACAGACACACACAGACACACCATACCACACCACACCCCCCCCCCCACACACACGCACGCACACACACCCCTCTTAAAAAAAAGATGGCCATCTCTGCAATTTCTGGAGTTGCTTTATCTTCTGTAAGTTCTGTAACCCAGAGGCATGAACATTTTTTTTCCATATTAACTTGAGTTTCCACTTAAAATACAGTTATTATATCCTCCATGTTGGTCAAATGGCTTTTCTGCTAATGATGCAATTAGTGAAACGCTACAAGACAAAAGGGGGCCGTGGAATCTTTCCAGTTTTACAAAGTCAATGAAGTGGCAAAATTCGCCATGTTTGCTGTGTGTGCAAAATTTTCTTCAGTGCTGCAGCGCTGTGGCAATGCGTATTTTGGGGACAGTGATTGCGGTTGTGGAAGCTGTGAAGTTAGAATAATTTGACGAATGCTTGAAATATTGCCTCCCCACAGTTATCAGGTTTGGTTTAGAAAGGACAGAGTCCCTCTGTCAGCCTGGCCACACCCAGAATGTTTCCTGTGCTGTGGATTTCCTTACCTAAACAGGTAGCCATTAAAAAACAAAAGAATATGGAAAAAAAAAACCACACTCTTCTCAATAGGACCCCTGGAGCTACCTCCCCATCCAGGAAGTGCTTACTCCTGATGCCTTACACCCTGGGGATCTCACTCATAGCTTCTGTGATCCCACATGAATGTCTGTTGGACCAAAGCTTTGCTGGAGCTGGCCCGTGGGCTCTGGAGAGTGGTTTCAGCACATAGCTCCCCATCTTCTCCTCCAGTGGTGTCATGCTGGTAGTTCAAATCAGCCCTGATGGCAGCATGACAGGCAATGGGCAGCTTTGTAAGTGAGATGTGGATTTCAGCACAGTGGATTTTTTTTTAAGGACACCACTGGTCTCACTTCTGTGCTTTTGGCCTCTCTCCTTCCTGGTCACCCTTCTCACTTGGAGATGCTTCAGCTTTTAGATCACAGTGTTCTTTATTTTTACTCTCCTGTCTGAACAGACCTTTGGCATGTATGTTAAACTAGAGAGTGAGCCAGGCTTATTCCATGGCCTATCCTGCAAGGGCTTGTCCTGAACAATGAGGGATTGTTCCCCAAACCACACGATTTCCTAGCATCCTTTCAAATCCCACCAAACCAAACCAAACCAAACCAAACCAAACCAAACCAAACCAAACCAACCCAAACCAACCCAAACCAAACCAAACCAAACCAAACCAAACCTAGCCGAACCAAGTCAAGCCAAGCCAAGCCAAGCAAGCAAGCAACCAACCAAACAACCAACAGAAAAAACTTGGGTTATAAAAACCAAGTTCTATTTTATAAACAGCTCAGAGCATTTTTTGAATGGTGGGAACTCAACTCGTATAAGTTGGGGGTGGGGGTGGGGGAGCTCTGCCTTGTTTGATTTGGAAGTTCACAGAGGTTTTTTTTTTTTTTTTTTTTTTTTTTTTTTTTTTTATTCTTTTTAAAAATCATGTTTGTCCCCTGAGGCAGGGCCAACCTGGCACTGGGTCATCCACCCATCACACTCTGGCTATGTGTTCAAAGCTGTTGCTTTCTGGGGGTTTTACAGCCAGGTGAGCATTAGCTTATTGTATATGGTTTTCTAATGACCAAATTCCTTTCCTTTCCTTTCCTTTCCTTTCCTTTCCTTTCCTTTCCTTTCCTTTCCTTTCCTTTCCTTTTCTTTCCTTTCCTTTCCTTTCCTTTCCTTTCCTTTCCTTTCCTTCCTTTTCTTCTTCTTCTTCTTCTTCTTCTTCTTCTTCTTCTTCTTCTTCTTCTTCTTCTTCTTCTTCTTCTTCTTCTTCTTCTTCCTCTTTCTCCTCCTCCTCCTCCTCCTCCTCCTCCTCTTCCTCCTCCTCCTCCTCCTCCTCCTCCTCCTCCTCCTCCTCCTCCTCCTCCTCCTCCTCCTCCTCCTCCTCTTCTTCTTCTTCTTCTTCTTCTTCTTCTTCTTCTTCTTCTTCTTCTTCTTCTTCTTCGTTGTCTTTTGTCAACTATAGCCAAATTTGGTCTAGAACTCACGATTCTCTGGCCTCAGCCTCCTGAGTGCTGAGATGTCTGATCTTGTGGTTTTTTATCTCTAGGTTGAAGCGTCATGATGAGTTTTTAAATCTATATACCAGGAAATGTGTTTTTTTAATTCACTTCAGGCTAACAGGATAGGGGTGGGGCTAGGGGTGTGTGACAGGTCTCCAGCACTTGCTGTCCTACCTGCCTTCTTTCGACCTCATTCCCAAGGACCTTCTGGACGTACTTGGTGTCAGGATGGTCAGTTCCGAACCCCAGGGGCAGCTTTGGGAGGGCAGCTTCTGGTCTTCCGTCCTTTCACGCCTTCTTCTTCTATCTTAGAGAGGCTTCCAGAATCTGGATTTTTCAATTTTTATCCTCCTTGCTTTTTATTTATGGTGCAGAGTATGCTGTGCACCCCGTGGATGGACAGGGCATTTCTAAGTTTTTCTTGCCCCATGTACTATGAACCCTCAGAAGAGGAGCTGAACACGTTCTTTAGAGTTTAATACTGTTAGCACACTGGCTTCTCTGCACTCTGGGCACCGCTGTTCCCAGAAATGCCACATGAAGAGCTCACCTAACGGGCCATGCTACATGTTCGCAGAGGTATCTGCCTCCAGGTCTTCTAAGGAACAAGATTCTCTAGTTTCTATTTTATTCTTTTTCTGCAGTTCACTCTTATGCACACAACCTCCACTGCCCCCCCTGCCCCAGCCACCTGAGTTACTGTGCCAACTCTCACCAGCCTCCTGCTTCCAGCCCTGTCAGATTCTGTTCTCAATGGGCAACCCTTTTCTTCTAGGCTCTTTTGATGGCTCCCTTCTCTCACAGCATGGCTGCGTGCTCACTGCAAGTGAGCAAAGGCTCCTACAGTGCTGTCTCCAGCTGTGATCTCACACCTGTGCTCAGCCACACTTACCTCCACAGAGTCTTTACAGATGCTTCTTTCCCTTACTCTCGCCTACACATAGGATGGCTTCTCCTTCTTCTGGAGCCTTCTGTGCATAGGTCAAGCAGGACTGCTTAGCCACCCTCTCTAAGGTAGTAGTTCCCTCTGCTAAATAGTAGTCCCCTTTGTCCTTACAACCTAATAGTGCCCTCGGACCCTGACTTACTTTTCAACATGGTCCTGACAGCAGTTTGATATATTCACTGCTGTCTTCAAGGAAGGGACTCTTCTTGTTTAATTTTCTTGGTTCCCCACCTCCACATGCTTCTCCTCCTCTTCCTCCACCCTGCCCCTACTTTTCTTCCTTTGTTCTGCCTCCCACTCCTTTCTCTCCTTCCTTCTATTTGGAGAATCTGACATTCCGGTCGGGGCTGGAGATTACAAGTTTTGCAGTTGTCAAGTGTTCATCAATAGAGTTTTATGAAGCACAGCATCGCACAGCTTGTTAAAGGGAATATTAATCGCAGTAAAGAGATTTTATTTGTTCTCACGGCCCCTGAACTCTGACACTGCCATATAAGTGGCACAGACGGTAATATACAAGTGTAGCTGCGCGCCAGCAAGACTTTCTTTACAGGTAGGGAGCTCTCTTTCCTCTGATGGAAGCCATGCAGAAGCCACTCTTAGAGCCAGCCAATGTCTGGATTTAGTCTGCAGTCTGTGTTTTGCCAACTCCTCACCCAAGTGTTTTAAAGATCTATGGTGAGTGAGGAAGGGTCCGTGTAGGATGAGTTACGTATTTAAAATGCCTTCCACATATATCAAAGTCTAATCTTAAATGTGTGGATTTGAATCAGCGTGACCGTACTTCACATGGGCGGTCTGAGTCTACGAGCTTCCACTCACACAGGTTTGCTGTCCCTTGGAGGACGAAGCTGACAGTGTGAAGTTTGGAGCCAGGATCTGGTTTATCCAAAAACTGTGGTCTAGTTGGTCCACCCACATTTACCATTGCCAGGTTAGTACATTTTCATAAGCAGAATACAAGTTGGGGCGGGGCTCTGGGTGGGGGCGGGGCTTTTCAGTTCTTAACATCCATGGCTTTCTCTGTACTCAGAGCACTTACATTTCCTGAGCTTCAAGCTCCGGCCTTCATCTTTCTCAGCAAACACTTGGGAGAAAAGGAGACCGTAAGACCCCAGGAAGAGCACTCCACGTCCTCCCAGCGAATAAGTTAAACGTAACAAATGGAGGCTTGCAAAAGTCGGAATTGTAAAACTAATAGGGCTGTTAAAACCAGCTTCCCTGAAAATTATGCATTGGTTGGTCTGTTTCTTATAATGGCGAATAGTGAGTCTTGATCGTTTATCAGGGCTCATGCCATAAATTAGGTTTTGAGAGAGGCTGCAAAATTCTTTATGGCCTCGCAGGAAGCCACCGTGGCCGACTTCGGAGCCCACTGCTGGATTCCGGCGGTGCCGTGCAGATCGGATCCCTCGGAGAAAGTTTTAAAATGGTAACAAGTTGTCGAATGTTTATCAACGGAATTTTATGAAGGACTAAAAAGTTACGTGTACGGCACTGCACAGACCATTAAGGGACTAGTAACAGCAATAAAGAGACTTTATTTTCATTAAGACTTATGTGGCAGCTAGCTTTCTTCCCCGAACTCGGTTAATGGAGGCTGGGGGAGATGAACAACTCAAACCCGGAAGGAGAGCCGTTTGAAGCCTTAGACAGCAAGCCTGTGTTAGGTGTTGAGTAGGCTGTAATGGAACTAGCTCACCAGATCTGCAGAGAGAGATGCTCAGACTTGAAGCCCGGCATCACAAACGCTACTCGGAGAGTGGCTAGAGGGCTCTGCTCAGCGCAGGAAGACGGTGGGCTCAGAACAAATGGGCTCAGTTTCAGATCTTCCCCCAACGTCTTTATGTTTTCTCCACCGAAATTCTCGTTTGCATAAAAGGCAGGCTGGGAGTGAGAAATCTACCTTAACGGGTTTATTGTAACCTTTAAAAAAAAAAGTGTGTGGGTACAGCGTACATATGGAGTCGAGAGCAAAAATAAAACTTTCATTGTTGGGTGTGGTGGAATGGGCTTGTGATCTTATTGGGGAGGCTGAGACAGGAGGATGGAGAGCTTGGGCTGCATATAAGACCTCTGGGAACAATAACAGTAAAAATCTCATCTCTTACCTAGTAGGGTTAGGGTCAATCTTCCTTCCCTCCTCCTTCCTCTCTCTGCCTCAGTTTACCCATTTACGCACCATGTAAGGGGTAGCTGAGATATCTTGTACGTGGATCCCAGTACCCCATCAAAGGAGGATTGGAGGGCTCCTGGCAGGACAGGAGCTTTCCTGGAGAGAGAGGTGCTGGCACTAAACATGGCTGAACTACATTTCCCATAATCCCTTTCATTGTGGGTGAAGGACCAGGATTTTGGGGGTGAGATAGGGAGGGTAGACTTGAGCTGTATCTCTTTGTGGCTCACTCACTCAACTTTTCTCTGCGCTCTTGGCCTGATGCAGCTGTGGGGCCTGATCTTGCTCCCTGGTGTTCCTGCCCCACTGTGGCTCCTCCCTTATCAAGCCAAAGGCGTGTCCCGCTTTGTGGCAGCTGCAGAAAACGTGACTGTCCTTCTAGCATGTTGTCTGGGTCCCAGACTGGCCTGGGTTTCTGTCCATTTCCAAATACTCTGGCTTTAGCTTGTGGGTTCTTTCTTGTCCTTATCCTTCTTGCTCCACACCCATCCTTCGTGAGAGCCACCACTCCTGTGGTCCCAGCATGCAGCACAGAAGTTACAGCCTGTCAGAGACCGCTTAGGTCACGTGGCTTTGGTCAAGTCCTTGGGATGGACACATATGCTGTGTGTTCATCCTAATACCCGGGAGTCATAGGCTTTTCTTCCTGACTCTGAGAGAACACCATCGTGGTCCGTTCTCGCTGCGGCAGCTATGGCAGGCACCACAGCCTGAGTAGTTCGTAAACAATAGCATCTTATTTCTCCTAGCTCTGGAGTCTAGAAGTCTGAGGTCTAGGTGCTGGTACAGCCAGGTTCTGGAGAGGGCCTAGTCCTGCTCGTAAATCCCTCTGTCCTTCCATCTCAGGGAAAGGGCGAGCCAACTCTCTCCTCTCCCCATGCCTTTTGTGAGACTTCCGCATCCTTATGAATCTGAAATACCTCTCCCTGTAAGTTGTTGCTGTCAAATAGTTTGGTCCCAGGGTTGCAAAAGTAACAGGTGCAGGTCCCAAGAAGCCAATTCTTAAAGCTATCACACCACAAGCTGAGAATTTCAACCTGTAAAAGTGAGGGGTGCCGGGCACCAGTTAATAACAGATGCTCACTGGAAGGAGGCACACAGGTAGCAGCTGGTGACCCCATTAAAGCTGACCAGCTGCGGAAAGAATCCTTACCTCACTCTAACTTGGCTCTTTCCCTGACACATCACCTCATGATTCCCAGCATGCACCTCAGCAGAAGGCGGTCTAACCTCCTTGGCCTTCTAAGGATGACGAGGAATGAGGAATCTACAGGTTCAGAGCAGTTCCAGGTTCATGACAACTCACCACCCACTTAGATGCATTTTCTGCCTCACGGGCCACACAAATGGTACTCGGTCCTCTGGACCAGTACCGCGCTGAGTGTGGGACCCCGCACATGAATGCGGGCGCATGCGCACAGAGCTAACGTGGCAGGTAATTTATCAGGCACCACAGAGGTTTTTGTTCTCGCTGATGTATTTTCCCTGCCACTGAAAGAAGGGAGCGAGGCTTCGAATTTGCCTGGTTGAATTTCAACAAGTCGGTTTAAATGCCTCATTTAGCATTTCGCAGCAGCTTGTGTGTGGTAAGGCCAAAGGCACAGTTTTCCAAAGCTTAAAATGTGGAGAACTGAAAGTCATCTGAAGGGTTCCAAACTGGTGAGATGTAAAGGAGACACTTGCAGGACATGAAGATGAGGAGGCTGGAGCTGAGAAGCAGAGGTTGGAAGGTAATGTCCAGCCTGGGGTGAGACCTGGCTTGATACTCTGATGGTAGACCCTGCGAGGGGAGGTCTACACAGCATGTGAGGGGAGGTCTACACGGCATGCACAGCTTCCGTTCTCTCTGGGAGTGAGGCTCAGCATGTAGCAGTGGACACAGTTCTTCTTTAAAGTTTAAGATTCTCAGAATGTTTGAGCTGTGTCCCCTTCCCTAGGTTCCCCCATTGATCCTAGATACACTCCGTTGCTGCGATCGAAAGCAGTCTGGGAGGAAAGGGTTTATTTCAGCTTCAGGTCACACAGCCCATTATTGAGAGAAGCCCAGGCAGGAGGCCGGGGCTCCATGCAGGAACTGAAAGGCGGGCCTGTTTGTCATTCTATGCAACATTACCTCTGACCAGGGAGCTCACGAGAAAGAACATGGTACTGCTGCTTTCTCTATCAATCACCGGATCACGCTCAGCTAGCTTTCTTATACAGCCCAAGAGCATCTTCCCAGGGAATGGTGCCACCCACAGTGGGCTGGGTCTTCAAGACAGTCCCCGACAGCCGTGCCTACAGGAAAATCTGGGCGATCTCTTACTTGAATCTGCTTTTACAAGGTGACTCAAGGCTGTGTCAAATTGATAGTTGAGACCAACTAGGGCAGGTGGTTTATAGACTGAATATTGCTCTCTCTCTCTTCTTCTAACAATGTCATTTATGAAGTCTCCACATGTCTCCCTTCTGTGACCCTTTGAGTCCAAAATGCCCTTCCCCTTAAGTTGTTGCTGTCAGTTTTTTTTTTTTTTTTTTTTTTTTTTTTTTTTTTTTTTTTTTTTTTTTTGCCACCTAAGATTCCATTAGTGTCTTCTCTGGTTACAGATCATTCCCCATTTGTGGTGCTGTGCTAGGGGATTTGACCAGCTTATTAGCTAATTTAATCAGTATGTACTGAGCACCTATTTTGTGCAGGACACTGTCTTTGGATCAGTTCTTAGTGCTGGGTATCCAGCGGAATCCAGCAGATGGAGTCCCTCAAGGCAAGAAGTCCACATCATGGTGGGAAGTTGCAGAAGACAAGAGGAAATAGAGCATCATTCTTCCTGTTCACACCCCATACCGCTCATCCCAACACGCTAGCAGAGCTCTCAAGGATGAAGGTAAACCAGTCATATGCCTTTCCCACGGCACTTTAATAGAGTCTGGGGCCCTTTGTCCAGTTTTTAAGATAGGACCTTAGCTCTCTTTTGAGTGTGTCTTTGATTTCTCCCTGGCTTCCCCAGGGAAATACAACCTGAGGTAGATCCTGGTTCTTCTAAATTCAATCAATTCCCACAATAGAAAAGAAATAAAAACAGTTTTACTTATGGTTTCCCGGCTAGGAGGATGCAGGGCTGTCCCCCTACCCCAGATGTTATGTTAACAATGTCAACGTGACAGGGGGCTAGAACCACCTCGGAGACCAGCGACTGAGTGTGTCTGTGGGAGACTGTCTAAGTGTCTAGGTTAGTTTCATGAGACAGAAAGTCCACCCTGAATGTGGGCAGACCATCCCACGGACTGGGATCCAGGCTGGAGCACCAGCATTCATATCTCTCTGCTTCCTGACTAGAGACACACATGACCTCCTGCCTCGGGCTCCCACTGACATGGCTTCTCTACTGTGACAGACTGTTCTCACAAACTGTGGGACAAACTTAACCCTTGCTTAAGTTGCCTTTGTCCAGTATTCTGTCAAAGCAATTAGACCAGTTACGGATGCACAAGTCACAGTGAGGTAGGATAAAGAGTGGGCAGGGCATGGCTGTGCCTCTCCTCTTCTCTCCTCTCCTCTCCTCTCCTCTCCTCTCCTCTCCTCTCCTCTCCTCTCTTCTCTCTTCCCTCCCCTCTGCTCCCTTCTGCTCCCCTCCCCTCCTCTCCTCTCCTCTTCTCTTTTCCTCTCTGCCCCCCTTTTGTTTTTCTCTCTCTGTAATTTATTTTCTTCTCCCTTTCTTCCCACCCCTTTCCCCTCCTCTCAGTTTCTTTGGCAGTAAGATGGTAGCAGCTTCCAAAATCATAACTAGCCTCGACTTGATGAAGATGAAGACATGCTGTTTTGGTTTGTTTCTTTCTCTGGAAGACTAGGTATCCAGTGGCCCTCCTCTAGGTCCCCCGGGGCTGACAGTGGCCCTCCTGCCCGTTCTCACATTAATAGTTGGAGTTCTCTAACTGGCTGTGAAGTACTTATGATGTAGTTTGGAATCAATCAAAACTGTTTTTCTGAATCATATAGTAAGAGGGTTGTAATGAGAGACTTGATATCGGGAGACCCCAAGGACACTTGCCATTGTCCCATACTTTCCAGGTTTCTTTTGGGGGCAGGAGGTAAAGCCTGGCAGAGCAGGGCTTGTCTCACACCCTCCCCACAGAGGACAGAAGAGGCCTTCATGCTTTCTGAACCCTCACATACTTTATCGTGCGGTCTCCATTTTTCTTGATTAGTTCCTGCAGGCTTCGGGGGTGAGGGTGGGGCTGTTTTCAGCTTCTACACACAGGGCCTGCCACACTTGTGTGAAGTGGCTTTTTCATCGACATTATTCAGCATGGCTGGATAATCAATCAGAATGATTGCTAATTGCTCTTCCCTCTCCTAAACCATTAGATGCTGTTTGTCAACCTCCAAGGCTGACCTCTCTCCTGCCCTGGTCACCTTCCCTCCTGCCTTCCTCCTTTTGGTGATGCAGCAATCCCACGGACCACAGAGGAAACACAAAAACCCTGGGTCTCATTCAAGCCCCTGTGAAAAGGTCTTCAAAAACCTGCTTCTGTGGTGAATTTCGTGCAGAGAGAAAACATACAGTGTCGGTCTTGGATAGTGACAGGGTGCAATTAACCCAGGATCAGATCACCGGAAGATGGATGGGGCCAGATGGGCCTGGGAGTCCAACAAAGGGATCTCATGGTAGCATCATCAGGGGAGGGCAGATGTCTGCCCAGAGCTGAGCAATGGAAAGACTCAGGCTAAGCCTGACACAGCTCCAAATGCTAACATAGCGGAGGGAAACCCATGGATGATGTCTCAAACAATTATTCTAGATCGAAATTCGTGACTGCTAGGACACGCATACCTTCTCGGTTTTGGTTGTTCTTAAGGCCTGAGCTTCTAGAAAATTCTAGCTTGACATTTTGTAACCACAGATGATCTTCATTAGGGAATCACACCTCGTAAATGGAGGGCAGACTGGGAGGAAGAAGGCCTGCAGGATCCATTAGGTCTCTGATGTGAGAGTCCAGGGCTTAGGGCTGTGTTCAGGAGTGGTTTGGACGTCATGACGGTGCATGTCCTTTAGCCGACACACAGCAGCAATACTGAGAATGTTGTCACAGCAGTGGTCAATCAACTGACTCTGGACAAAAGCTGTGAGGAGACTGTGTGTTGGTCACGTGTCAAAATGGGTGGAGGACAGAAGGGAATAGTACTGTGCAGGCAAAAGTTCCACCGCTGGCTGTGTGGGAGGCAGAGGAGGCCATGCTTTGCTGTGCTTGCCGATGTCTTTGGTGTAGATACTCCCACCCTGGTCGACTTTGAGCTACCGCTGTGGCTAGGAGTTGGGAAGAGCTTCGCATGGTGCAAGCTGAGCCCCAGCGCGCCTCTGGCCAGCGCCATATTGCTTGCAGAAGGGCAGAGACTCTGAGCTAGGGACATTTGGCTGAGATGTGAACACTATGAGGTTCTTTGAGGCAGGGGACACAGCACAAGTGCCAAGATCTTGAAAGGAAAAGGAACTTGGTGGGTTCTCCTGGGTAAGAAAGACTGGGGTGGGGGTGGGGTAGGGGGAGGGGAGACTGGAGTTTGGAAACTGAGAGCAGGACAAGAGGTGAGAGACATGTCATGCAGAGCCTTAAAGGCTGTGTACTGTACTGGGTAATTTTCTCTTGGCTGTGACACATGAAAGCTAAGGAACAGGTTGAGGGTTGAGAGCATTTGGCAGCAAAAGCATGGAGCAAGTGAGGATGCTGGTCACACCGTATCACTGCCAGGAAACAGAGAGAGATGAATGCTTGCTTGCTTGCTTGCTCCTTCAGGCCCAGACTCCAGCTCATGGAGAGGTAACTACCCACATCCAGGGGCCATTTTCTGCCTTGGTTACTCCAATCTAAAGACACTCTCGCCGATATGTCTGCAGCTTCTTTCTACGGTGACTCTACATCCCTGTCAGGTTGACAGGCAATATTATGCACCCTAGATTTCATCACCCAAACTTGAAGTAGAGGATCGGCCATGTCTGCGTAGTGAGAGGCTGCCTTTAAACACACACAGCGGGTGTTTAGTGTGTGATCATCTTAGAGCAGGAGATGGAGGAAGGGAGTTGGCTCTGTTGATTTTGCTCTCTAGGTTTTGACCGACTCTCCCTGCTATGAATCAATTTGCACAAAACCCAGCTCTCTTCATGTAGGAGATAAATGTTAATATGCCAACATTGGTGCCCCGATACCACTGAATGAAGCCCAGAAGGAGGACACTAGAGAACGGAGATTACAACGAACCTCCGACACTCACTGAATGTGTGGTTAAAAATCAGCCGCTCTCTCTAGCTTCTGAAACTTGGACCAGGTTATAGAGATATCAGGTTGACACTTACCCCTCAGAGATGAGAGTCGGCTAGCCCGTAAAACATGTTGGAATCTTGAATTGTCACATTTATTCATTTCCTCTGATCAGAGACTCCCACTCACCCACTGAAGTGGGCACCATCTGGCACCTGCACGCTCACACAGGACATTTTGAGTGCAGGAGTATGAAGTGAAGATTACTGGGAGGGGGCACTTTCCTCCTCTTCCTGTTGATTTCTTTCCGCCCTTCCCCCCACTCTCACTAATGAGTGGGTGATTATTGTTTAAAGGAGGGTAATAGGAAGATTATCTGTATTGATAGAAAGTAACCCATTGACCACCATACAAACTAGAGACGTTCTTGGAAGTGGAAAATCCAACTGAAGAATTGCCTTTATGAAATGGCAGCTGGGGCATTTGCTGGATGGCTGATAGATGTAGGAGAACCAGCCCATGGTGGGCATTATCATCCTTAGGCAGATAGGCATGGAATAGATCAGAAAGGAATAAATGAGCAAGCCAGAGGGTGGAGGCAGTAAGTGGCCTTTCTCTGTGTCTCTGCGTCAGTTCCTGCTTCTAGGTTCCTGCCACAGCTTCCACTTAAGATGGACTCTAACATGTAAGATTTAATAAACTCTTTTCTTTCCAAGTCAGCTTTCACCAGTGTTTTCTCACAGTGACAGAAGCTCAAACATTTATTAAGGGCTCACAAGACCCCCACGCAGTGTGCCGAACTAACTCAGTTAAACACTGGGGTGGCCCTGTTAGATGGGAAACTTATTACACAGTCTTTAGCTTGTGTTCCTGCAACAGAATACGTGACACTGGTAATTTATAGACATAAAATTTCTATAGTCCCAATGTTGAAGAATGTGGTATTGACATGTCCTAAACCAGTTAGAGTCGGGTGTCTGCTTTCTGGATGACACCTTGGCTGCCCAGTCCTCTGGAAATGACAATCCCACATGGTGTCCCCACACAGAAGAGGATGGAAGTATGTGTGTGTGTGTGTGTGTGTGTGTGTGTGTGTGTGAGAGAGAGAGAGAGAGAGAGAGAGTATGTGTGTATGTGTGTGTGTGTGTGTGTGTGTGTGTGTGTGTGTTATGAGTTCATACGGGCTTGAAAGTATGCATGCAGATGCCTATAAAGGCCAGAAAAGGATTTAGGTCCCTTGGAGTGGTTGTGAGCTACCTAACTCTGGCACTGAGAAGCGAATTCTGCTCCTCTGGAAGAGCAGAAAGTGCTTGAACCAGTGAGTCATCTCTTCTGCACCCCTGTGTCCCTCGCCACCATTTGTCGCTGCCTGCCACTGTCTTCCACTGAGCTCTAAAGGACATCCCTGAACAAATGTGCCATGACTTTGAGGACTCAGTGGCTTCTTACTACATGCAGAGCCGACTCCCAGTTCTGGCAGATCCTGATGTCACAGCAATTGCCTGGTATTCATGACAGAATTTTTTTCCTGGATGGCAATCCCCATTCTCTGAGTCCATGTGAACAGGACAGGCACTTACTATACATACATCCTTACTATACGTGTATCCTTACTATATGTGCCCCCTTACTATACATACATCCTTACTATATGTGCAGCCTTATTATACATGCACCATTACTATACATGTACACACTCACTATACATGCACCTTTACTATATGTGCACCAATACTATGCATGCACACTTACTATATGTGTACCCTTACTATATGTGTGTCCTTACTATATGTGTATCCTTACTATATGTGCACCCTTACTATATGTATGTCCTTACCATATGTGCCCCTTACTATATGCATACCCTTACTATATGTGCCCATCACCATATGTGCCCTCTTAACTATACATATCTATTTCATTCCTTTTTCCTCACAAGTCAAAACTAGTCTATTCCAGCACATTCCTTTCTCACATGGTTGGAAATTTCCTTGCCATTTCCTGCACTTCCAAGTCTCCTCTCTCTCTCTCTCTCTCTCTCTCTCTCTCTCTCTCTCTCTCTCTGTGTGTGTGTTTGTCTGCCCATCTCCTTGTCTGTCTCTCTCTGAAGCAGACACCCCACAGAGTTTCACGCATGTCTCTCAAAGAAATTTGTCTTGTAGCCTCTGCAGCTTGGGGCGTTTGGTCCATGTGATTATCTGAAGGTCAATTCATTGTCCAAATTCTATGCTTGGCAAAGCATTTGGCTCTGCCTCAGCTGGCTCACAAGTACACAGTACACAATAGAGGCCACAAATAGGCATGCATCAAAAATTCCCTGGTCCAGCTCCGTCACAGTACTCAGACATACTGATTGACACCCAGCACTGTCACTTGGCCTTTATGGTCTGTGAAACACAGGTATAAATATTTTTTACATGGATACTTGGGAGGACTATAGAAAAAGACGTTTAGAAGCTGGAGAGTAACCTGTCAATAAAAAAGCAGAGGACAGCTTTCCTGCTTAGGAGCCTCACAAAATATGACATGGGACTAGTCGATGTGATAAGATTTGATACTCTCCTCTGACCCACTAGTGTCTTAGCCAGCCGCTGTGACTAATAATTGAGAAAATCAACTTCAAGATAGGAAGACAGGGACTGGTGTGATGGATCACTGTGTGCAAAGATGAGGACCTGAGTTCAAATCCTCGCTATCCATGTAAAGACCAGTCATGTCTGTGCCTGTCACCCCAGTCCTGGTAGGGGTGTGTGGAGACAGGAAAATCACTGGGGCTTGGAGGCTATGAGCCTAGCTTGAGGCTCAAGGAGAGACCCTGACTTCGGGGAGCAAAGTGGAGAGTTATTGATCAGGACACTCAAAGTCTGGCCATGGAGGGCGGGAGAGGGAAGTCAGTCCACAGTCATTTGACAATTGCTCACTAACTTGTGAATCTATCATGTGGTCCATGGACAGGTGAGCTTAGAAACGACCCAGTTGTTTCTCAGAGACCTCACTTGCAACATCACTACACCAGGGCTCTACGCTTCACCACATGAGCATTCTGGGTAATGGATACCAGCCTTGGCGGCAGCCTTCCATCACTGCCTACTCTGAGTACTTGCCTTAGGTGAGCGCCACCCTGCTAGTGGCTTCCAGCTGCATAGCTTCTCAGAAGTCTGTTTTGTCTTCCATGAATGGAATGTGAGATCACATGCAAGTTAGGAAGGGCATTTCCTGGATGAACGCGGCGGGAGCTCAGTGCTGCAGCTTGCATCAAGGAATGTGGAAATAAGGGATCTAATGTACTCAGCACAATGTGGAAGATGTAAACGGGCTCAGTGAGGCCAAACTCCTCCTCCTCCTCTTCCTCTTCCTCTTGAGGGGCAGACTGCTGGCATACTGTAATGGTAAGAAATACTGGTTAACTAATGGGCTAGATAGAAAGACAGAGAAGGAGGCTCTGCTCAAAGATAACATTTTATCAGAAGTTATGTATATCCACATTTCCCTTAAAAACATGGACTTGATTTATATTTTAAAATTTTGTATATGTTGTGTGTCTATGTAGTGTATGCTAGACAGAGGGAGGAGAAAAAGGTAGGGAGAGGGAGAGACAGAGAGAGAGGGTGGAGGAGGGAGGGATAGAGAGACAGACAGAGAGATACACAGAGAGACAGAGAGAGAAAGAGAGAGGGAGGGAGACAGAGAGAGGGAGAGAGACAGAGACAGACAGAGAGAGAGAGAGGGAGAGAGAGGGAGAGAGAGACAGAGAGACAGGGAGGGAGAGAAAGAGAGAGACAGAGACAGAAAGACAGAGAGACAGAGAGGGAGAGGGAGAACCCAGAGGAGGATAGGATGATGGCTAGGTGTCTTCCTCTACTGCCGTCTGCCTCACTCCTATGAGACAGGGTCTCTCACTGAACCTGAAGCTTGTCATTTCAGCTAGGCTGCCTGGCCAGTGAGCTCCATCCATCCGCTTTTCCCTCTCTCCACCCAACCCCATGCTTGGCTTTTACATGGGTGTTGGAGATTTGATCCCAGGTCCGAATGCTTACACAGCAAACTCTCCTACCCACCGAATCATCTCTCCAGCCCTCAAAACCATTGCTTGATGGTTGACTCCTACAGTTTCGAGGTTATTTATTGATATCTAAATATATAAAAATTTGCCTCTTGGGGCTGTCTGAGGGATGTGGGATTCTGACCCACCTTCTTTGTGCTGGAAATGAATTGGTGCAATTTAAATATTTTGTCTAAAAGTTATTTGGCCTGGAAAATACCAATCTAATTCCCCCACAAGTAAGAAAATTAGAAAGAGAGAGATCTAATCAGTGAGCAGAATATAGCCTTAGAAAATGTGTATCAGCATACCTTAACGAAAGTAAAATAAATCTTGGAACTTTAATATCCCCCTTTCTTGGACCTAAATAGGCCCCCTTGGAAAACTATTTTATTGTTTCTCATTAAATTAGAATTGTGCTGAGGTGCCACTATCTACCGTTCTATTATTATTAATGTAAAAAAAAAAAAAACCATTGTATATTCAGCATTTCCCTGGTTAAAGCCAACAGAAAAAGCCTTCCCCACGACTGCGCTTAACTCTGGCTCATTTTTAAACAAAGTTACCCCCTTTTTTTGTTTACATCTGCATTTAAAGCTGGCAATTCTTCCTAGTGACAATTAAGGAAATGTAATGTATGGGTGTAGTCCTCGCTCTGTTAAATTACCGGCTGGTGTCGAAGAAGCCGGGGAAGAGTTACAGAGAGAAGAAGAGCCTCATTAACCTTGGGAGGATGTGGTCATCTCTGGGAAACAGGATTTGGAGGCATCATTTTTCAAAACCCCGGGAAGCTTGGTAGTGCATTAGAGAGCAGACACTCAGGTTTCCTTCCTCGCTCCAGGTGAGGTGGGTGGCCCAGGGAGGGATGGAGCTGACGGATCCTCAGGTGTTTACAAGGACTTCGTTGTTCTCGATGGTTCTGGAACATTCTGCACTGCAGTGATTTACCACCTTCATTTCTTCAGGAAACAGATGCTGGGCAACCCCAGGGGTGGCACACCCATGTCCCGGAGCCATATCTGATCCACAGATGTACGACAGAAGGTGTAGGTAACATGGTCCTGATGACCACGGCTGGGAGTCACCTCAGTTCGGTTTCCATATGCATTGTGCCTTTTCCTGGAGACACATGAACAAATGTCTGCTCATCCCAGATGAGGTGCCAACAGCACACCCAAGAAACGACTGCACTCATGTCTCACTTCATGAGCCAGAGAGTGTTCTGGGGGTCACTCACAGCATGAATGAGGGTCACTTACAGGAACCTGAGCATGACACGGCAGGTGGCACAAGCCCGGTCACAGCATGGGTGACGGTTCATGAATGCTGCCTCTCACGGGCTTGGCCCTAGTTACACGCACATCTACCCAAAGTCCCCTCTCCTAGAGATTGTTCACTCTTTACATAACTCTGGGGGAAGGCCTTGTGAATCTCCTGAGTTTCTGAGCTTCCTGATCTTAGCCCACCCCCGGGAGGGACTATTTCAATTTGGAAGTAGCTCTGTACGGCCATCCACTTCCGGAAGCTTGTGGGCCCTTTGGAGGAAGCTTTCAATTTCTGCATGCAAAGCCCCATGGATCACAACTATTATGGGCTCTGGCCTGGATGGGTCTTGCACATGCATCTCTTAAACTCCTCAAAGTATTAAGAAGGTGTGCCTCTGAGATGTGACCAAGCCACAAGAGCAAAGCCCTCACGGAAAGGGGAAAGCCTTTTAGAGAGGAGTCAAGGGAATATCGGCAGCCCTCGCACTATGCCGGATGTAGAGTCTGTGTTATAAAGAGGAAAGCGATACTCAAGACTCCATCTTAAAAGCAAACCTCAAGCCCTCAGGAGCGCACATTGACACCTCTGCTCTGGACACTGGGGCCTCGGAAATGGAATTTCTGATCTTACGAAATTAGCCAGTCTCAGGCTTTATGGTATAGCAAATAGGAGTGGACTAAAATACTATGATAAGGCAATGCTTCCAAGTTAGGAAAATGGGGGGAAACTGTTTTTCAGTCCCCACGGTTGTCACAGTCGTCAAAAGCTGTGACCGCCATGAGTGAGCTCTAGTGCTGCCGTCCTGCCAGACCCTCCGCATCACATCCGTTGCTTTCAAATGTGTTCACTCATGGTTGCCTGTGTGGGTCCCCTTCTAGCATTCATGAGTCATTTTGTCACCTCTGTGGTTGTGGTCCAAAGCCAGCCCCAGCAGTGTGGCTTTTTCTGGCTACCACTTTAGAACATATTAGGAGCAGACCAGGCCAGCACTTGTTAACCCGACTCCGACTTACCTGATCAGGAATCCATTTTGGCCTGTCTCAAAGTTAGCCTGGGGGTTTTGTGAGTGTGGCGACTTTATCCCTCTCCCCTCTGTCTTTATAGCTCCTACAGAGTGCAGGTACCTGAGCAATGCACCAACGGTGCAAACATGGGCTCTCTATGTGCTAGTAGAGGCCCAGGAGGCTGGGAACATGACTGTCTCACAGGCTGGAATGTAGACCCTGTAGGCAGAGAGATGCTGCCGGATTATGAATGTCCCGAACAGTGTAATAATGGCACTGACAGTGTGGAGGTAACCAACAGCTGTGTCATTAGCTTTACGACCTTCTCAATAGGAGGGACTTCATTCCCAATGCTGTAATCCTAGCCCAGTACCTATGGCTGCTGAGGTTCTGAACCTTAACACAGAACCTACTGTTGTCACTCCCTAAAGCATTAAGCTTTGCAACCGCATTCCAAATGTTAATCCTTCTACCCACAGGTAAGTTTATCTCTCAACTCTCAATAAAGAAGTTTCTTTTCGCAGCAGAGAGTGGCCATTTCAGAGAGACACAACTGGTCAAGATGCAAACAGTGAGTGACCTGGGGGTTCCCAGTCCACAGCCTATGCATGGATAACACAACTTCTACACCCAAGGCTTAGGAAGGGGGACAGAAGACTGTAAGAGCCAGAGGACTGGCATTCTTTCTAGGAGACAGGGACTCCTATATGTACCAGGGAAGCTACACTCAGCAAATCTCAACACTAGATCTGAAGAGGGGGTAATGTCACTTGCTGACACAGATGGGGGAAATCTCACAAGCTCTCACCCCTGGTTGAAGGGTTGCAGTCAGTTAATGGCTGGAGCTCCCCATAGGTTATACAATCCCAAGTAGTCAACTTTAAACACATATGAGCAAGAGTAAACTGACTCATCAGGTTCTGTTTATTCATTTATATGTATATACACATGTAACAATTATAATTAAAGAATAAGAGGCCACGGATCTGAGAGGAAGAAGGCGTGGGCATGGATGGAGTTGGAGGAATACAAATGATTTAAATACAGCACCCATATACGAAATCATCCAAATACCAATTTATGATAAAAAGAATGTCAAAATTGAGCTAATTTTAAGAAATACATAAACTATGATAATATAGCCTTTTAAAAATTTCTGCTACAACTCTGTTCAAATAAAAACAACATAAATATACAATATAGACTACAATATACAAATATCTATATTTTCCTTTAAATTTTTTAACATTTGTTTTTAAGACGGGGTATACATATTGAGTGTCATTATGTTGTTTGATACATATGTGTCATGTTTCTCTTTTAAAATGTACCCTCTCCATCACATAGGTGACATTTAATTGCATTAAGTGTCAGTATTATTTTTAATATCTACTTAATGTGGGGTGACTTACAGTCACTTGTCCTGGCCGTGCCTCGAGGACTTCTTGGTTATCATTGTGGGTTGCTGGTGAAGCTGAGCCCACTGTTAAAATGTTACAAAGCTTCTTTGGTTTGAGCAGTCAGCTAGACTCTGCTTCGAGACCCAGGGAGAAGTGAGTCATAAGGATTTTACTCTGGCGGGCACTGTGCTTTATACTTTATTTAATACAGACAGCAGGTAAATAAGTTTCAGAGGCATAAAAGCTTCAAAACTAAACGAAAAGGAAAATTTAATAACCGGCAGATTCTTAGATTGTGCACTAAATAACCACCTTTTCATTCTAAAAAAAGGGGAGGAGAGAGGCAGAGTTTATAGACAGACATAACAAATTAAAATCCACTATCTGGGGTGTAAATCACTTTCCAGGAGCCAAACAATGTGGCTCGCATCAGGTCTCCTACAGACAGCCATCCTGCCTGGGAGTTCGAGCATAATTCAGCAACAGCCAGGCGGGTAGATACCTGATAATGGGCCAAAAACAACACATGACAGGGTCACACACACCCTACCTCGTGCTCACTGTCCTCCGTCTATAATAGTAGGCCTGAAAGCATGTGTTTGAAATGATCCTACCATGGCTCACAGCTTGAGGAAGAGAGGCAATCGTACTGTAGTGTGCAAGCTTAAGATCCCAGCTGTTCAAGTGGGGAGGGAGAAAGATCCTAAGTCAAGTGCAGCCCAGGTTATAGGGGGAGTTTGAAGCCAGCTAGGGCAACTTGGTGAGATGCCTTAGAACACAATGTGAAAAGATGGGTTTGGATGAAGCTCAGGGATTTTGTTAGATCAGCATACAGGGAGGTTCAAAAAAGGAAAAAAAAATTTCAAGTAAAATAAGAAATTAATCAACCAGTGGCAACTCTCTTGGAGTTGAGGGATCAGAGACTTAACTGGAGCCATTTTGAAACTATGGGAGACCCTTGGCAACACCTGGAGTCCCTCTGATGACCATACCCAGGGAGGTGCTCCTTGTGGGAGGTGACAACAGACGCTGTTAAATATCAGATAGCATTCAGGACAGTCACACAACAAAGATTTCTAGCTCTCAAATGTCCACAGGGTTGGGACGTCCTGCATACAGGGTTTAGCTCTGACTCTGGTAGATATGACATTGTTCTAGTTTGCTTCTCTGATAACCGCCGTGACCAAAGACAACTTGAGGAGGAGAGGGTTTATTTCAGCTTAAGTTCCACATCATAGTCTATCACTAGAGGAAGTCAGGGCAGGAACCTGGAGGCAGGAGCTGAAGCAAAAGCTAGTTTGCCTCCAGGTTTGTTTGCCTGCCGACCTGCCTTCCCTCCCTCCCTTCCTTCTTTTCTTTTTCCCCCAGCCATCTTTCATATACAGCCCAGACATACCTGTGCAGGGATGCCACCACCCACTGGGAGCCAGGTCCTCCTACATCACTAAGCAACCAGGAAAATACCCCACAGACATGCCCATGATGGAGACATTTCCCCAAGTGAGGTTCCTTCTTCTTAGGTGTGTCAAGTTGACAACCCAGATCAGCCCCTACAGCCTTCTCCTCTAAGTTTCCTCAGGTTGGTTCATCACAGCAGCAGCAAGGGGGTGAGAAGGGGTGTCTTTTCCAGAGAAGGTGCACCTGAGGTGGACACACCCCTTGCCTTTCATTTCTTGGATTTGATGAGTCCAGGAACTGACACAATTAGGTTTAATTTGGTACTAGGCAATGAGAGAACAGTGGAGTCAGAAAGACGTCCCAGGTCAGACAGCAACAGAAGGCTCCATTCCCCTCCAAAGGATAAGAAATCCTATCCACAAGGCCTGTCTGGGAAATGGCCACAGAGCAGAGATAAGCACAAACCACAGAGCCTGTTTGTCCCTGGAAGAGTCTCCCCTGTTGGTTCAAGGCAGGACAGTAGGGAGGGATGAAGACTTCTCACGGCCTCTGTCTATGCCACACCCGGCTTGCGGTTAGATGGGAGACTTGAGTCTCCGGGGCTGTCAATCGGTCACTTTCTAATAGCATCGGATTTGTTTTTAAAAATTCATGCTGTGGGCTTTGAGGAAATAATTGTAGCTCCAGAAAGTTTGTTAAGGATGACATTTGATAGATTCTTTTTAATGGACAGTCGGATGCTTGGGTAGTTTATCCTTTGTGATAGTACGTTTTGTGGAAGGAAAAAAAAAAAGAATGCAAGTCAGAGGTCTGTTATCTAGATTTTAGTTTGTTTTATCTTTTGTTGTTGCTGTTTTTTTTTTTTAAAAAAAAAAAAACAAATTTCCACTCACGAATAGCTGTCCATGTTTTTCTGAAACGTTTATGGGAGGGAGAATTTTGTCTTCCTTGTGCTTGATTGAAGAATGTGTGGAATTACGTTTAAAATCGGCAGTTCCTCAAATTGGAGAGCCATGAATGTTAAAGTATATGACGGATTATTATACATTCAATTTGCATAAAAGTTCGAGAGCGTCAGTGCAGCGGTACCCAAGTGCTGCCTACAACCATCCCAGGGACTGAAGGCTGCACTGAATACTGTTGCCGTGCAGACCCACTGTTAGCTAATTATACTTAACATAAAACAATCCCCCAAAACAAATCGTTATCACCCGGTAGAGTGGACGGCCAGTCCAATCACGGTCATTGGATAAGATGAACGCTTAAAACAAAACTGCCAACACGGCAATTCTAACAAAAACTCTTGCGTTTTTTTGAGAGTGAAGTCTAAGTTTTAGCATTTCGATGTTTCCATAACTGTTTCCTGAGAATATACTGATAGGGCAGTCTGTGTAGAGACTCAGAGCACAAGGGTTGCTAAGTGGTTAGATGCCCAGGATCCAGCCCAGCCACACCCAGCAGTTGACACAGCCACTCCAGGGTGTCTGTTTGTCTAACTTATTGGACTTCTAGACAACATTTTGTGTGAGGACAGGAAGTGGTGGCTGGAATGAGTCAGAGTCACTGTTAAACGTTCTCTGGGGGCGACGCTTCTCAAAGTTACTAGTGCTGTGACCCTTTAATACAGTTTCTCACGCTGTGGGGACCCACAACCACAAAGTTGTTTCATTGCTACTTCATAATTGTGATGTTGCTACTGTCACGAATCATAACGTAAATATAAGATATGTAGGATATCTGATATGAGGCTCCTGTGGGGTCCTGACTGACAGGTTGACAACCATTGCTCTAGGGGAAAAGGTTTAAAAGACTTTTATATGTTATTACCATCATTTTATGTGTGGGGAACATGTCATGGCGCTTGAGTGGAGGTCAGGAGGGAACCTTGTGGAGTCAGTTTCTCCTTTTCCTTCCTATGGACACCAGAGATTGAAGTCAGGTCACCTGCTTGGATGGTAAACACCTTTACCCAATGATCCACACTACCGACCCTAAAATGTATATCTCCACTAGTCACAGTTATATGTATGTGAATACATGCATTATCTATCTATCTATCTGTCTGTCTGTCTGTCTGTCTGTCTGTCTGTCTGTCTATCTATCTGTCTGTCTGTCTGTCTGTCTGTTTGTCTGTCTGTCTATCTATCTATCTATCTATCTGACTGTCTGTCTGTCTATTTATCTATTTATCTGTCTGTCTGTCTGTCTGTCTGTCTGTCTGTCTATCTATCTATCTATCTATGCATTTATCTATGTACCTATGTATGCATGTATGCATGCATACATGTATGTATCTATATCTTTAACATCTATCTACGTATCTATGTATCTATTTATGTATGTATCTATCTCAGTCTATTTGTCTGTCTATTTTTCTATCAGTCTATCTACTACCTACATATCTATATCTCCATCTATATTTATATTCCTAAATACATAAATACAACCCGCTCAGTCCATAAGACATTAATTGTATGTACATTTCCCAGGGCTGACAATTTGGCATTAGAGGACAATGTACTCTTCCCTCAGGGAGACTATGTCTCCCATTTTCATTTCTTAGTCGCCTGTAGTTCTTTGTGTAGGGTAGAGGCCTCCCGAGCTTTCCTCTCCTTCATGTTTGCATGTCGGTTGTCCTTCTGCCCATAGATGATTGTAGTCCTCACTCCTTGTCAAAGAAACTTCTCTTTGCAACAGAGACCATTGCAGAAAACGATAGCCAATCAAAATGCAGGATTGTTGAGTGCAGCCCCAATGGATACATCTACATCATGACTCCTACCCCTATGACCCAGGGATCATAGTGGAGGATAGGTCTGAAATATCATAAGCAAGGATCAGGGAGTTTTCTGTGAGATCATGTCTTACAGGAATGTCAGAAGCCATACCTATAAAATCTCACCAACATGGCTACTTACACATGAGCCAAGCAAGGATGCTTTGTTTTCATGTGGGCTGGAGAGCACCTCCAAATCCATCCATTTATTTGCTTGTGTCTATACAATATGTGATAAAACAGCTTCCTTAGGTGTTACACTTTAAATGCACTCACACTTAGTAGCGTTTTCTGTCAGAGATCTTTAATAAGTCATAAACAGAGCACATGCAGTGTCATGTATATGACTATACAGAGCAGAACATTTGACAATGAACTCTACAGAATAGACTGTACATATGAAAAAATGGAATTGGGTAGAGATAAGCTATACCACCGGTGGTTTTATTTGTTCATTTGCTTGTTTGGGGACAAGGTCTTACTACGTATCCCAGGCTGCCCTTGAACCCAAGATCCTTCAGCTTTGGAGTGCTGTGATTATAGGCACACACTAACCTGCTAGGCTAGATCACCATTTTTATTTCTTGTTCTCTTCAGTTAATTCTCATGGTTCGATCTGTACGTGATCTATGTACATGTACATGATGCAGCGGTCTAGCTATCTACCTTGTGGGACTGTTGTGAGGAATGATGAAATTGTGTATGACTGGAAAACTCATATAAGAAATGACAGAGGGTCTGACGCTTTGAATGAAGATGATCTTCATAGGCCAATATATTTGAATATTTGGTCCACGGTTGGTGGAACTGTTTGGGAAGGATTAGGATGGGTGGCCTTATTGGAGGAGGTGTGGCCTTGTTGGAGGAGGTGTGTCACTGGGAGCAACACTTGAGGTTCCAAAATATTTGTGCTATTTCTGCTTATGGATCAAGATGTGAGCTCCCAGCTGCTCCTGCTGCCATGCCTTCATTCCATCATCATGGACCCTAACCCTCTCAAACAGTAAGCTTAGAAGAATAAACTCTTCCTTATGTTGCCTTGGTTGTGGAGTCTCATCACAGCAATAGAAAAGTAACCAATGATGTGACGTTCAAGAAGCTACAGAAGATGCAAACAGCGGAGGATGCACATAGAATAAAGAATGGAGGAGGCACATATAATAAAGGACGGAGGAGGCACATAGAATAAAGAATGGAGGAGGCACATAGAATAAAGAATGGAGGAGGCACATAGAATAAAGAGTGGAGGAGGCACATAGAATAAAGGACGGAGGAGGCACATAGAATAAAGGACAGAGGATGCACATATAATAAAGGACGGAGGAGGCACATAGAAATGAGGAAGGCAGGAAGAATGAAGGACAGGGCGACAGAGTTTGTGGGCAGTTTCTTCTCTTTATTATTGTTGAATGTTCTCCCTTAAAAAATAAGAAGATAATTTAAGCCAAAAGAAAACACCAATAAATAAGAATCAAGATGATAAAAAAAGAGAGAGAGAATAAGCCAGCATGCTCCCTAAAAGAAGCCTGCACCCCATTTATTCTCCCTGAGGACCTTAGAAGTCTTATGCACCCCCACATCACCTTTGGGATGGGGGCGTGAGTCTTAGACACAGAAAGTGACACACTCTTGTTTCTTCTGAGGTTCAGTGACACCTAGGGCAGTTCTTAGACATTGAGGCTCGGTGAACTTTGCCTCCTTAAGTCTTTAATATTGTGTTATAAAAAGGACAGAAAGTGAGCTGGTGGTGAGGAGGGGAAGGTTTAGGCCGACGGGTTCCAGGTCTTTCTTTTCCTCCGAGCGGGTTACATGGCTCATTGTCTGCAACACTGCTTCAGCGAACTCTCCTCCATCCACAAGAGGACACATCAACACTGTTGATTCAAAAGGAGTGAATTGGAATGCTATGAGCCAAATGCTATTGGCTCAGTGGTTAAGACCACCGGCTGTTCTTCCAGAGGTCGTGAGTTCAAATCCCAGCAACCACATGGTGGCTCACAACCATCTGTAATGGGATCTGATGCCCTCTTTTGGTGTGTCTGAAGACAGCAACAGTGTACTCACATACATGAAATAAATAAGTGAATCTTATTTTCTTTAAGAAATGGTATTGGCTATAGAAGCCCTGTTTAAGCACATTTGGCTGTAGAAATTGTTAATGTGGGTAAAATATAGTGATCCCCATTACCTCATCTTCTAGTGTCAATAAAATGGGGAATTTGGCCACCTTTGAAAAATATACGGTACATCTGATAGCATATTTTAGCCAACGAGACAATGGTCTGCACTGGCCAGATTGAGGAGAAGTTGTTTGTTAGTCCGTCTGTCTCTCACCCCTTCATTCTTTTCTTCCCAGTAGTTTTAAAAAAGAAATACCTAGACATTTTATACAGTTTAAGATTTTTTTTATCACATCTACTTATTTAGTGTATGTGTGCAGGTCATGGTCAATGTGGGGGGGTGACAGATCATGGTCAATGTGGAGGGGTGACAGATCATGGTCAATGTGGAGGGGTGACAGAGGACCATGTCACTTCTCTTCTTCTGCCATATGGACCCTTGGAGTCAGACTCAGGTTGTCAGTTTTGGCAAGAAGCACCTTCACTTCCGAACCATTTAACCAGCTCTGGCATTTATATTTTTACCATAAGCTATTTCATGCCATGTCTATATGGTTGGCTTAAGAATTGTCTCAGTTAGATTTTCCTGCTGTGAGCAGACACCATGACCAAGGCAACTCTTCTAAGGACAATGTTTAATTGGAGCTGGCCTACAGGCTCAGAGGTTCAGTCTATCATCATCAAGGTGAGAGCATGGCAGCATCCAGGAAGGCACGACGAGGGAGGGGCTGAGAGTTCTACATCTTCACCTGAAGCCTACTAGTGGCAGCTAGGATGAGGGTTAAAGCCCATCCCACAGTGACACACTTACTCCATACCTCCAAATAGTGCCACTCCATGGGCCATGCATTTTAAAACCATGACAAGAATGTAAGAAAGGTGAGACTACTTTCTTGCTAACACAAAGAAGCATATGCCACTTGTAAGCTGTAGGTTATTTAAAAACAATGGAGGGGACCTGCCTAAGATGTATGTTGTTGTGCAAGAGTTACAGGTTGTCACCTCGGCTGTGGTCAAACCACAAGGTGCTGTTTAAGTACGAATGGCTTTGCTTCAGAGTCTGAAGAGAGCTGGGCTGGGCAATGTGCGTGGTTGTAACTCATCCAGGACCCAGCTTGGCGTCTGTCATTTCCCAAGATAGATCTCTGTGCTCTTGTTGGCATAGGGTCTGTGTTGACTGGCCTCACTGCCACACCTGCATCTGCTTCACCACACTGCTTTGACTTCTGCAACTAAAATACCACCATGGAACAAAATGCCAGGAAGGCAGAACCCGTGTACCTTGCACCCTAGCTCACTACTCCATCACTATTCCTGGCTTCCGGGTACTCAGCAGATATCTGAGGGCAAGAGGTGTTTCTGAAGACAAGGATTGACACTGAATGCTTCTGAGCAACATCTGCATCATGACAGTTCGTGATTGCCCCAGGAAGGAAGTTGGATACATTGACTACATTGTGGGCACAGTGGCTATTTACTGGGGGATGTGCCTCCTAGGTCTGTCTTCCTGTGTAGACGTTGGGAGGTGGCTAAGGGATGGAGCTGTATATACTCCTGTTGAGGAAGGAGTTCCTTATTTGGGAAGGTAAGAAGTATAGGGTGAGTGTGTATATGTGTGTGTGTCTGTGTGTGTCTGTGTGTGTGTATGAGTCAGTGTATGTGAGTGTGTATATGTGTGAGAATGTGTTTGTGTCTGTGTGTATGCGTGTGTGTGTGTATGTGTGTCTGTGTGTGTGTGAGTATGTGTGTGTCTGTGTGTGTATGAGTCTGTATGTGTGAGTACATATGTGTGTGAGTGTGTGTATGAGTGTGTGTGTGTATGTGTGTTTGTGTGTGTATATGTATGTGTGTGAGTGTGTGTGTGTATGAGTCAGTGTATGTGAGTATGTATATGTGTGAGAATGTGTGTGTGTCTGTGTGTGTGTGAGTATGTGTGTGTATCTGTGTGTGTATGAGTCTGTATGTGTGAGTACATAAGTGTGTGAGTGTGTGTGTATGAGTGTGTGTGTATGTGTGTTTGTGTGTGTATATGTATGTGTGTGAGTGTGTGTGTGTATGAGTCAGTGTATGTGAGTGTGTATATGTGTGAGAATGTGTGTGTGTCTGTGTGTGTGTGAGTATGTGTGTGTGTCTGTGTGTGTATGAGTCTGTATGTGTGAGTACATAAGTGTGTGAGTGTGTGTGTATGAGTGTGTGTGTGTGTATGTGTGTTTGTGTGTGTATATGTATGTGTGTGTGTGTGTGTGTGTGTGTGTGTGTGTGTGTATGTGTGTATGTGTGTGTTGAAGGTCACCTCCTCATTCTCTGTATATGACAGGTCCATGGGAAAGTAATAGAAAAGACAGGAAAGAGGCGTCATGAAGAAACACATCTTCAGAGGCCACACGGGTAACACAACGGTGTGAAGGGGTGAATAAAGCACAAGAAAGGTGAGGACTTTCACGCTCTGTCAGCTCTATATTCAGCCTAAAGATATTAAAACACAGTGTTGAAAAGAAAGCCACCTGGTAGACATGACCTGGGCAAGCCCAAGGAGATGAAGGAGGTGGGCAGGAGAGGTAACAGAATTTAACACATTGCAAATCCCAGGCTATTCGGGGGATCTTGCAAGATGCCTATGAGCCTTTTCACTTCGTAAAACCTTAAGCCCATAGTGACATCCCTAACCTTACAAGGGTGCGTAGGGGTTGATCCACACCGTGGTAGTGATTATAGCATACAGTTTGGTTTCTTTTGGCCTGTAATGAGAGGCTGACTTCACCCAGGTAAGAGAGCATCTTCTCCCTGTTATGATTTCTGACACTTTTATAAGACCAAAGTGGTCGAGTTCTGGTTTAGCGAATTCTAAGCAGAATTTTGTCGTCTCCCTGAGGGTCCTGAGTGCATTTATTCACGGATTTTACTCTTCTTTGTATTAATTTCTGATTTAGCTTCCAGGGTATTACGGGCCATCTGTCCCTATTATTTTTAATTAAGGTCATTGCCTGGGCTCATCTTTGGAGCCTGGGTAGGTGATACCACAGTGCCTGAGGTCTATGTGCAGGTCCTAGGTTAATATTGCCCCACAAAGTGCGCAAAAGTCATTTATTGGCTGGACTTCCATTTTATGGTTAATTATCTTAAACGTTGCAAGCTCAGCTCTTCATGTGGCCACACTCTGTCGGATGGTGAGATCAGATGGAGTTTCCTGATGAAGACTTCTGATGGGTCAAAGGTCAGAGACCACCCAAACGGAGGGGCCTTGCAGCAGGTCTGAGATCAGAGAACTGGATAAAATGACTGTCAGCCAGCACCCGCCTTTTCAAATGCATTAAGATTCAGAGAACTAATTGAACCGACTGCCCAGAGGGTGGGTATTTAGTGGGTGTCAAAAAGGAGCTTTTACAGACGGACTCTCACTTTCATGGCGTTTAGATCGGAGTGCACAGGGGTACTCGGGAAGGCAGCGAGAGATTCAGACGCCCATTCCATCTAGAGGACGATAAATATGGCTTCCTGTAGTCACATCTGGGCGGAACACGTCGTTTCATACTCTTTAAATATCTGTTTCCCACGGTACTTCAAAGCGGCAGGAAGGATGAGGTCTTTTGCCAGGAAGGAAGGAAGTGGGGAGAGCAAAAGGCTGGGGCACTTCACAGGGTTGTTCTCCTGGTACCTGGCGCCCTCCTGCTCACAGCGAGCAGCAGCCACACTGGCATTTGTCACTGTCACTTCCCAAGTGCTCGGCATTGTTCAGGAAATCATATGTGTAGAGCAGGAGGGCTCGCATCCCACTTCGACGGGGAGGGGGGAGCTGCGTGGAGAGGGGGGCTCCAAACCGAACCGCGGGCTTATGTGTCCTATGATGGGCCCCAGCAAGAGTCATAAATAATTGTGACAAGTTCTTTTCTCTCCCGCCTCCCATGTGACAGTCCTTGACTCTGCCTCCTGTCTCCTTTCCCCTCGGCCTCATAGACTAGACCTGCCAGGCCGTGGGATGATAGATGTGACCGGGCAACACATGACAGCTGGATTGGGTTTTCTGTTGGTGCTTCAGAGGGAATCAGATATGCTGTATAAAGCAATAAAAAAAGCACACTCATAAGGTGGATTAAAAATAGCCAGCACAGCGCTAACCCACTTTGTTGTTTATCAAAAGTTAAATCTCCCATAGTAAGTCCTAGGGATGTGTTAATTTCTCGGACTCTTGTCAGGACTGCGCGTATGGCAGCCACTAAAGAAAAAGAAGACCGGATAAAAACCTTTGACTTTGCCCGTTTTAGTTTTGTTTGCCTAACCAGCATAAACACTTTGCTTTTTGAATGGTGTCTAAGAAAAGAGTACCAGGAGATCTTGCCATTTCCCCCCCTTTTTAGTCTTGATTTTTAAGTGTAAAATTGGGAATTGGGCTGTATATAAAATATGTAAGTCTTTACTTAAATTTCTTATATATGTGTATATATAATATAGATATATATATGCATATATATATAAAATCATCTTCTTTTACCTACTCTATTGATTTAGGATCTGAGTAATAGATGATATTTCCAGCCTCCTTGGAAATATCATATAGGAGTCAACACATTTATGAGGAGTGTGTTTCATAAAGAATCCCAGTGTTCCCTGAGCTGCTCCGACCATGCTTCAGCCATACTGTCTTGGCCAGCTTATGTCTGGACAGATACACAGAATTTCTATAGTGTGACTCAGTGGTTGATTCTGCACCCAAGTTCGTGGATGGGGTTCGCTGAGCCATCCTGGCAGGAGCTGCTGTGAAATTTAAGAGAGCTCGGTATACATCAGACTGAGAGGCCTTTCCCCCTTGATTTTTTTTCTGATGGATCCTGTGAGGAAGGCTTCAGCTTTCACAGAGCCGCCTGTGGCAGGAGGCAGAGAGGTGGTACAAAGTGTTCACTGAGAAAAGCCATCGTTCAGAGTGGGTACCAGGTAAAGGCTGGGGGTGGGGCAGGGAAAGCCATTCAGGTTATGTCTTTATCATTCGGATCTGGGGACGATTTGATATGGGTGAGGTTACATCTCTAGCTCAAGGAGTTGTTGAGCATTAGCTAGCACTGTTTATGACTTTGTTGGCCTTAGGAATATTGCTACAGAAGACTCTCCATGAGAGAATCTATTTATTTGGGATTTCATCACCATTGAGTCCAGTGACTATTTTTTTTTTCTTCTTTTTCAGCAGCCATGCATTGATGAGACATGACACCCAAAGGGCAGAAGGTTTGGATTTCCTGGCTCGAAATCCTGGTTCGTTTTGCTGGGTCATACTAGGTGAGATGCCTACACCCTCTGTGCCTCAGTATTTTGAAGTGGTGGTACCCAGGTCCCATTTCTTTCCAAGTGATGGGCTGATAGTTAAAACAGACAGGAGTTACTCACACTTGGAAAAGAGGCTCAGGCTTTGAACTCTTGATGACCTGATGCCGATGCTATTTTGGGAGGTGATATGAGACCTATTTAGCAGAAGCAGGACACCCCGTTCAGGTCTTGCAAGGTCCTGCTCCCCAACTCTGGTTCCTGTTTATCTTTTTTTCTTCTGGCCCAGTATCAAGTGAGCAGCCTCTGCCACAGGCACCGAGCTGCCCCACCATGCCCTCCCTGCTGTGATGAACATCACCCTCTGAGACCATGAGTTGTTTCTGGTAGGCACTTTGTCACAGTGACACCAAAGAAATCATCACAGTGGGTGCGGTGCAGTTCTTCGTTGGATAAATGACCTTATTATGATAACATTGTTTATGGTTCTGCACAGCGTGGTTGCTTAGTTATGGATGCTTCCAGGCTGGAGTTGGTGTCTCTTTGTTCTGAGTCCTTTCGGATTTGGCGATGGAATGTCACCACAGAGATGAAGCTGTGTTTGAGGAGTCTCAGACAAAATGTCTCTGCAGAAGGGAGGACTTCCTGTGATGGGGACACTGATTACCTAAGTAACTCATCTCCTTCTTTCCCCTCCCTCCCCACCTTTTTCTTTCTCTCCTTCCCTTTTTTATTTTTTCTCTCTCTTCCGACAGGGTCTCACTTAGCACACGCTGCATCTAACAAACGGTGCAGCCGAGGCTGATTTTGAACTCGGGACCTTCCTTCCTCTGCCTTCTGCATGCTGGGATAGCAGGCACGCAACAACAACCCAGTTTATGCATTGCTGGAGATGGAGCTCTGGCCTCTGTGTCATATCTGTCCTATCAGTTGAGTGATGTCAGCCCCAGCTCCACGTCTTCCTCATTGGAAAATACTGGTTCTGATGATGCTTTCTGTGGACGGACCAGTCATTTTCCAAGGCCCACTCATCTGTTCTTTCAGTCTATCATGGATGACCTTCCGTGGGAGGTGTAGCCACAGGCAGATTCTAATCTGCTTCTAGAATCATTAAAACAATTTTTCTGGGGGGGGGTCTTGATTTTTATCAAGCAGTGCACTTTTATGTTGTGACACATGAACGTGGCACACTTGTCCATTTTGTTGAGTCACTTGTCCCATGAAACGGTAGTCACCCTTTTCAAGTTTGGAGGTGATTTCTCCCTCTTCTGGTCATGTGATCCTCGCACGAGGACAGCAGTGAACAAGTGGGGACAGATGGTGACACAGCGACACCCTGAACTCACTTTTTTTTTTTTTTTTTTTTTTTTTTTATGGGCACTGAAGTTAGAACTTTATACTATTTTCTTGTGTTGCGCAGCACAATTCATCAAACAAACATGTAAAACTGCAGGCCAAATCAAGTTAAGTAGGGGGTGGGCCATTGCTCATTGATGCTTCTGCCACAACCAACCTTGTGACACTGAAACACTATGTTGTCACCTTCAGAGTTTGTACCCATGCACTAACCAACAGAATTTAAAAATTATAATTTTAGGGCCAGAGAGATGGGTCAGTGCTTAAGATCACTGGTAACCTTTTCCTGAGGACCTGGGTTCAATTCCTAGCACCCATATGGTAGCAGAGGCCCACATCCATCTGTAACTCTATTCTCTGGGGATCCAATGTCTTCTTTGGCCTCCAAGGGCACTAGGCACTCACAGAGTGCACAGACAGGCATGCTGGCAAACACTTGCACACATAATACAGTAAAAACAAATCCCAGTAACTTACAACATTTGATTCAAGTCAATGAATTTGAGCTGGCCACATTCAAAGCTGTGCTGGCCTTCAACCCTCACATAAGATGTACAGTTTGCAAAATTGTCTTCTTGGATATTTCTCAAAGTGACTTGAGGGGACATTTGCTTGGCAGAGACATAAATGATTCCTCAAGGGGAGAATCTTCTCTTTTCAGATGGGCTATGAAGTCCCAGAGTGAAAGGAAGCCCCCATGTCTTCACATAAATATAATATGCTGAGCATCCTTTAACATGCTGAGGTCCTTCCTGGCTTCTACGAGGTACACAATCCAGTACACTGTCCACAGCTGTTAGTTCATATGCCCCTTGTTTTGAAATCATCTTTGGGAATTGAGTTTAGGGCATACACTTAGGGTACTGTTTGAAAGCCCTGGTAAACCCTCTTTTATCATGATGTGCAACTATTATGCGTAGAGACCACATTAACCAGTGAGCAAGGGCTTTGGCAATTTCTAGTTTCTCAGTTAACAGACACCTGGGTGCCATCGTGAGCAAGGATACAAGATGTCAACAAGGAGTGATTGGCCCACCATTGCATCCTCAGGGAGGTTACAGGGGAATCAGAACTGTTACATACCATTCCGCATAGTATGAAACTCTTACAGGCAACACAACAAGTAGCTGTTACAGGCTACATGTCAGCAGCATAGCTGTCCATGGTTTCACTCTGATGGGAGACTTGGTATTTGGTGACATCACAATAGGGGTGGCGATGACACACACACACAGGTGCTGTCCTGTCCCCTAGGTGTCCTCTTTAAATCCATGTGCCTACTTCCTCGATTACGGCAGTGATCATAAAGATGATCACTGAGTTATCAAACCCAGGAATTCCTGTAGCTTCCACAAAGCAGCCTGATAAATGGTTGAAGGAAGGGGGCTATTTAAATAAAGGTTTATTTATTTTTGTCTCATAAGTATGTATGTGTCTGTACGTGTACATGTGTGGGGTAGCCTCAGAGGTTGGGAGAAGGCATCAGATCCCTTGGAACTGGAGTGAGCTGTCTGATGTGGGTGCTGGGAACTGAACTTGGGTCCTCAGGAAACACAGCAAACACTCAAATGCCGAGCCATCTCTCCAGGCCGGGTTTTAAGTGGGACATGGGAAGTCATGACTGGGATTTGTCTGGAGCATCTGGAATTCGTCCAGTGGTGTGTTTACATGCTCACAGGTAAGGGCTAACTCTAGAACAGGCAAAGAAGTATGAGGAGCCCCACCTCTTCCAGCCAAACCTTCTGTGCTCCTTACTTTCCTGTCGCTGTGATAAAACACCATGGCCAAGGAGGACTGACAGGAAAAAGAAAGAGTTTCCTTGGGCTCTTGGTTCCAGAGGAATAAAAGTACAGGTGGCAGGGAAGCATAGTGGTAAGCAGCAGCCGTGTGACTGGAATAGCAAACCGAGAACGCACATCTGAACCACAAGCATGAAGCAGAGAGAGGGAGGGAGATAAGGAGAGAGAAGGAGGGGGAGGGGAGGGGAGGAAAGGGGAGAAGACGAGTGGAGGGGGAGAGGAGGAGAGGGAAAGACCAGGAAGCAGGGCAAAGTTATAAACACTCAAATCTTACCCCCAGCGTCATACTTCCTCCAGCTTCCCGCACCTCTCAGTGGTTCCATAACCGTCCAAACAGTGTCATCAACCGAGGAGCAAGGGTCTAAATGTCAGAGCCTCTGGGAGACATTTCTAATTCAAGCCATCTTATCCTCTACCAGGACTACAGAATTATTTGTACTTGAACAAATAACTCGACATGTCAACAAAATCACCCTTCAAGCCCTACCCCTACAACAGGCTTTTCAAGTTAGAGATCCAGAATTCAAAATGGCCTCCTGATATCAGCCATGGTAGATGGTCCAGGCGAACAGTCCACTGGGACTGGGAAGCTGGCTCAGTGGGCAAGGGCTTGCTATACATACATGAGGACCTGGAACTGGATCCTGTAGAAGTCAAGCATGGGAGTGTGCATTTGTAATCCCAGCACTGGGGAGGGACAGAGACAGGTGACTCCTGGGAGCCGACTAGCCAGACAGTTCAACTGAGAAGAAAAGTTGCAGATTTAATGAAGAGACTCTCTCAAAACCTTATGATGGGGTGTGACAGAGAAAGACAGCCAGTGACAGCTTCTGGCTTCCACATACATGTATATGGACACACACACACACACACACACACACACATGGACAGAGAGACACACAGGACACACACACAGACATGGACAGGGAAACACAGAAAAGACAATGACACACACAGACACACACATATATAAACACATACACACACACACTAACAGATACACACATACAGACACACACCAACATACACAGACACACACACAGACACATACAGACACACACAAACACACACACAGACACACATACACACATATACACACACAGACACACACAGACAGACACAGACAGACACAGACAGACACACAGAGACAGACACACAAAGACAGACACAGACACACAGACACAGACACCTCTCATTGGGTTCCTTAGCATCTGTTTGGGATTATCTTGAAGATCTTGGGAGGCACATGCCTTCTGCTACAGTTAGGCCTGGCATCTAAGAGACCAAACACATAACAAGCCCCTGTATGGTTCTGATTTCCCCAGCAGAACCTTCAGGAAGATAATTCTGCTTCTCTTAAAACAACAAGGGCACTTCAACAGCTATGGAGAAAAATCAAGTTACCAAGTTCAACAGGGAGAAAGTAAAAGAGGTGGCCTGGTTGATTGAGTTTGAAACTTGAGAGCTCGCCATTCTTTAGCCCAGGTGAAGACAGTGAAGATGGCAGGGGAGGGAGAGGACTGTGGGTCTCGACACTCTTTTCAATTAAAGGAAGTCTGAGAGAAAGGCTTTGCAAAGCTGCACTGCATATTAAAGCCCCTACCTCCTGGTGGCTGGGGATTAGATGTTCCACACAGTACCTGAAATCTGTAAATATTAATGGAGGATTATTCTAATGAGCATGTGCTTATTTTTTTCCCAAGTTCTGTCTACAGGGCTGAGTAAACCAATCATTCTGTTTTCTGGCCTTTCGCAACCACGATTTAGCCTGAAGTGCAGCCGGCTTTCGGTCTTAGCAGTATGCTCAGGTGCACTGTGGGCCGAGTCCCTTTGTCACTCAGGGCGCTGACAGATCCTTCCTGGCAGCGACATGGAATGCAGCCGCTGGCCCCCATCATCCACTGCCATGTTATTCTGTTGTGTTTCCTCCCAATCATGTCTCATAACCCGACTCCTCTGACATCTGTACCCGTGCATCTCCTCCCATGGACCAGTCCCGTGAGACAGGAACGCTGGCCAGCACATACGGATCAGCAAGCCTTGGTCCACAGCCTTCCTCAGTCCCACCTCCTGTGTGTGTGTGTGTGTGTGCTGACTATAAGGTTTGAGTGTTAAGAATGCTCTTCATGTTTTAAAAAATTGTATTTTAAGAACCGTAATCTTTGGAGTAGCATTCTTCAAAGGGGATATATTTAAATGTACGTTTTAATGTGATAAATAGATTTTATTTCTTAGTGAATAGTTATATAAAATAATGGGTTTCATTACAACATTTTCATATGTGTATTTATTATTATTTTGTCATAGGTTTAAATGTGTGTATATGTGTATGTGTGTATGCATGCACATGTGGAGGCCGGGGGTTAAACTCTGCTGTTGTCTCTTGGGAGGCATTTATTTTTATATTTGAGTCATGGTCTTTCCTCTGCTTGGTGATAACTAAATGGACTAGAGTGGCTTGTCAACAATCCCCAGATATCTGGGTCTCCAGCATCAGGATTACAAGGTATGCCACCCTATTCTGCTTTTTAACATGTGAGTGATGGGAATCGAACTCAGGTCTTCCTGCTTGCATGCCAAAGGAACACTTTACTGACTAAGCCATCTCCTAGCTCTGATCCTTGTGTTTTTTTTTTTTAATGGTAGAAAATGAAAATTTTGTAACATACAAAATATTATGTCAAATTCAGTGTCCCTGTGTGACACTTTATTGAGACATCACTATGTCTGCTCACTTAGGAGTTGGCCGTGGCTCATTAGTGTTCTGGGTTGAGCCTAGAATATTCAGCATCATTTCCTTCATCAAAAAAGTTTCTGGACTATTCAGTTCCAATGCTGGGCAATTCATAACGGGAAGTAAATGTGGGTGAACTAATAAAATTGGGGTATAGTAGGGGCTGTGTCAAGAGCAAGTCAAAAAGGAAGATTACGGAAGGTTACAGGAATCAAAATTCAATCCTGTCTTTGTTCCCCAGAACAATCATTGGGCCAAAGGGGGGCTGTGCAAAGTGAGGGGTGGAGCCTGCCTAGTAGCTTTGCTGAACTTTAGATGACATGGCAGAGGGCACTGTGGCACATGCCTAAGGTCCTTGCACAGGGGACAAAAGGCTAAAGCAAGTGGACCTTGAGTTCAAGGCCAGCTGGGCTACATTAGGGAGGCACAAAGAGATTCCACCCCAAGAAGACCAAGAACACCCAAGACAAATCACCACAAACAAGTACTTCTCTATGAGTTACAAGAATAAACAAGGCTTGGAGAGGGGGCGGAAGAAATGATTTGGAGGTTAAAAACACTGCATGCTCTTCCTGAGGACCCAGGTTCAGTTCTCGGCCCCCGCATGAAGGCTCACAACTGCCTGTAACTCCAGATCCAGAGGATCTGACGCCAACATACAGACATATATACAGGCAAACACAGTGCACATACAATAAAAATAAACGAATCATTCTTTCAAAAGGGCTATGGAGACAGTTCAATCTATAAAGCATGAAAAGCCCGGTTCTGTCTTTAACACCCATGCTAGGCACCATGTGGGTACTTCTTATAATTTCAGTCCTGGGCAGGTGGAGACAGGAGGACCCTGGGCCTTGTTGGCCAGTCATTTGGCTCAGGCCAGAAGGTGAGTGAATCCTTGGTGCAGTGAGAGGCTTTGTCTCCAAAAACAAGGCAGAAGTGACTGAGAAAGAATTCTGGGATTGAGCTCTGGCCTCCACATGCTTTCATACATATGTTTCATACCTGCATTTCATACAGATGTGTGAACCTGGACATAACTAACACACAGACACACATGTGCAGCTAACATACAGTGCAAGCACACACACACACACACACACACACACACACACACACACACACCAGTAAAAACAAATGATAGAGTTTCTTCTCAGAAATGTCACAGAGTTCCAGATGTTCATTTATAGACTCTCACCCCTTTCTTTCCCTCTGGCCCCCTCTGTCTTCTCTAACCCAGCGCTTCCTTGCCAAGATTCTGATGCTATCAGAGCACAGATTGAACTCTCTAGATTTGTTATTTTTCCTACCACAGGCTCAGCTCACACGCCTTCCCCCAACCACCAGCCTCCCCAGCCTCCCGCTACAAAGGCCCCTGTAACTGGGGGACGCACTGGAGAGAGTCCGCACTACAAAAAGGCAGCGTGACAGTAACAAGGCAGAAAGTGTTGTGAGCACCGGAGCACAGGCAAAGTTGCTAGGGAAACATGGCAGGTCTCGAGAGCTGCCAGCTCCGCCACAGTTATAAGGAACTGACAACCAGTGACCTTTGTCTCCTCTTCCCTGCGCGCCTTTTACCAGGCGCACCGGAGAGGGCTGGCTTGAAGGATGTGTTTGATGGGCAGATTTTCAGATGCCACGGAGGAGAGGGTCCTGCTTTCCGGCCCTTCGAAGAGCTCAGAAGTCATAAGTGTCACCTCTACTGCCACCCAGCCTGTGAAAGGGGGTGTTTTCTCATCAAGACTTGGCTCTTATATTCCCGAGGAGAAAAATGACATATTTTGTTGCATTATTTAAATATCCCCGCTGAACACCAAATTAAAAATATCCATTAAAGGTTTATTTGATATCTTCCTAATTATTGCCCATTGCGCATTTGACAAATTATTTACACATTTTAATAATTGCGACTTTCTTTGGAAGTGACACAAAAAACAATTACTTTCTCGAAATTCCACTGCGTGGATGCTTTTGAAACTACAGAACCATTAAAAACAGTCTGTCGAATTAAAGGTTGGGCAATTAATTAAGTGCAAATTCTGTAAAACTGGACCAAGGAGAGTATTCATCAAACCTATGAAATATGGCCTATCTTGTCCACAAGACAAATATGTTTAAACAAAAGATGAAAATTAATGACAAAATTACGGGTCGCAAACTGCACACGGAGCCAACAGAAGACAGCTGTACCGGGTTTCAGTGTGCTGGGCCCACGCTTTCGGAATCTATGATTCATTGCTACCGGACAACTTTCCCTAGTTAACTGCAAAGTTCTGTGTGTAGGATAATAAAAGTTCCCCATGAGATCTTCCAGTGTGGTGGTATTAATGCTTTGCTGGCCTTTAGAAGGGTCTAATTAAATGCAACCCAAGGTGGGTACAGTAGCCCAAGGGCAGGTCTCCCTCGGACAATCAGCCTGAGTGTGGTACATGAATGGCCCCTTACGCGCCCCTGTTTGAAATTCCTGACTTGGCTGGCCTTTCATCTTCGGCCACATTGGGTTTTGACAAATCTGAGCCCCCACTCCTACTTCGAAAGGACTCTAATTGTATTAAGACTTTGGCTTTCCTGTGTCCGTGGAATACACAGCAGGGGTCACTAGAAAGCAGGACAGTGGCTTGCTGAAGCTGTGTCCCTCGGGAACCTTCCTGACAGTTCAGAGTGTTGTACCCAGATCCACAAATCAACATCATTGCTGATACAGAGAGGGCGGAGGAGGGAGGCGGTTTCCGGACTGTGGGGACCGTTATGGATACAAGGCTGTTATTTCCATATTAAAATGTAATGGTCTCATTAAAGTTAAAACCACTGTTAAACTTGATGGAGTAAATTAGTTAATTAACTGTAGCATCCAGTGTGTTCCTCCCGGGCATACCTACGTTCCTCAAGATGGAAGTGCAGGCTCAGCTTGGAGGATTTTATCGGGAAAAGTACAGAACGCTCATCTTAGATGTCTTGGTGTACATAAAATGAGAAAAAAAATCCAACACCGGGAAGTGAGGGTGTTAGGCAGTGCTATATGAAGACAGGAATAGCCTCCTGATAAAAGAGGGTAGATTTTATTTTTAAGCTGAAATTTCTGAGGATTTTTCTTGTTTTAAAAAGATAAAAACACCTACTAAGCAGGTTGCAAAGTGATTCTCAGCCAGACCAACAAACCATGGGCAAAGTAACAGATTTATTTATTTATTCCCCCACCCCATGCCTTTGCTCAATGTTCCAAAGGTGTTTCTATGTGGTTTATAGAAACTTCTCAAAGGCTATGTGGATATCCGCCCTTGAGTCAATATCTTGGCTACTTTTCTGTCAACTTGAAACAAAGTGGGAGTGCTGGGAAGTTACTTCCTCCATATTAGCCCATGGGCAAACCTGTAGAACATTTTCGTGAGTCATGATTGCTGTGGTAGGGTACAGACCACTGAGACAATGCTATCCTTGATGCGTGATCCTGGGTTGTACGAGAAAGCAAGCTAAGCAAGAAAGCCATGGGGAGCAAGCCAGCAGACAGCACTCCTCCATGGCCAGTGCTTTAGTTCATTCCTCCAGGTTCTTGCCCTGGCTTTTCTCAGTGATAGAGTGTAACCTGTACACTAAATAAATCTATTGCATTCTCCATGTTAATTTTGGTCATGATGCGTATCACCACAACAGAGAGCAAACCAGGACAGTGAAGGGTTTGCAGGCAAGCGAGCGGGCAGATAGGGGATGGGTGGGTGAGACTTAGAAAGGACCTGTACTTTTCATGCCCGGGGCATGACTGCTACCCTGTTTACTACCTGAGATGTGGACTCTTGCAGCTGAGTTAGAAAGCAGTTAGCCTCATTCTGGGTCTGTCCCACTTTCTATATGACAAGGAAAGCAACCACAGCGTTCTTGTGATGGATGAGCATCGTAGGAAGTTGCTCTAAACAGGCCACATGACAAGGTCTCACTGAGCAGAGAGAAAGGAAGAGAGAGGGCCAGGTGGGCAAGGTGACAGCAGTGACGTAGCCACAGTCTAGTCCAGGCATGTCATCTCCATAACAGGCTTTGTCATGGGAGCCATGTTATCCAAATGGTCTGGGGCTCTATCCTGAGCAGTGGGAAGCCTGGGTCTTACTTGGTTTCTTGAGCACTTTCTTCTCATCCAACATACTAGCTAATAAGAACTTAGGGTGGGGAGCCAGTTTTTGGACAGAATCTCCCCGATGCATTTATGAATGTTGGCATTAAGGCAGAGGTAGGGCTGGTGAGGTGGATTGTGGGTATGGCTGGTGAGGTGGATTGTGGGTAGGGCTGGTGAAGTGGATTGTGGGTAGGGCTGGTGAGGTGGATTGTGGGTAGGGCTGGTGAGGTGGATTGTGGGTAGGGCTGGTGAAGTGGATTGTGGGTAGGGCTGGTGAGGTGGATTGTGGGTAGGGCTGGTGAGGTGGATTGTGGGTAGGGCTGGTGAGATGGATCATGATGAGGTCTAACCTTAGGACCTTCCTGGGTTTGGTCTCTGGTGGGAGGAGACAATTGACTCCTAAAAGTTGTCCTCTGATCTCCACATGTATGATGTAGTTTTTACAAACACACACACACTTTTATACACACATACATACGTACAGACACACCACACACACAATATATATACCCATATACATACAAATACAGACACACACTCATACATGCATACACCCCACACAAATATACAAACACAGACAAATGTATATATACACTCACACTCATACAAACACACCACACACACAAACATACACATACATACATGCACAAACACAAACACAAACACATACATAAACATCTACCCAATCACATATATACATATATTCACACTCACACACACACACATCTCCCCCCCACATATACATACTCACTCACATACACACATCTGCTGTCACACACACACATACATACATACATACATACATACATACATATACATCCCCTACTTAAACTCAAACACACATGCATGTACACACTCACACACATACTCACACAAACATACACATACACTCATACACACACACAAACTCACACACATCTACTTTCACACACATAGATGCACACATACCACCACATACCCACTTACACTCATACCCACATGCATATACACACTCACACACATACTCACACAAGCATACACATATACTCATACATACATACACACACTCACTCAGACACATACCACACACACACTCACACAAATATACATGCGTTCATGTATACATACACAGACACACTCACATACCCACACACATATATACACATATACTCATGGATACATACACACACAGACACAATTATATACACTCACACTTGCATATATACACAATATACACACACATGTGCATATACACTCACACACACACAGGCATACGTTTGTGCATGCATGCGCATACACACGTACCCTATCCTTTAGATCTCTTCTGTCTAGGGATAAAAATTAATCCCCAACAAGAATGCTGAGAAGTGTTACTGTGCACATGAAATTAATGTATTGTAAAAGCAGGTTCTTGTATTTTACATTTGTAAGGTTTCTCCCTTTTTGCACTCACAAGAGAATTCGAGAATAAACCATGTATTTTGGAAATTGGGGCAAAAATAGTGAAAAATCAAGAAAGTGGCACAGAGATGGGAGAAAGCCAATATATAATTTAGAAACCACATTACCATATAAAGTGATTACCAAATGTAAACCAGGTCAGCCTAATCATTTTCTGAAACTATTGGTTTGTAATGAAAATCAAACATAAAGACGCTGGTTCAGCTGACACTTAGCACACCTGTGAAAAATGACAGTGTCCCCTGGGCACATGCGGTGGCCTAGAAAAGCCAGCTCCACGCCACCATACACTCATCTTAACAGCTGCATGCTGCAGGTGCTACTGTTGTCCCCATTGAAGAAATGAGGAAAGCGAGGCCCACAGAGAGAGCAGAGAGTGTGCTCAAGTTCACCACACCTGTAAGAGTGTGATAATCTGAAAGGGTGTGGCCGGAGTTGGGAGAGAATGCTCCTCCCTCCCCACCAGCCCACTTCGGTGAGTTCCAGCTCTGTCTCTGACAGCGACCTGGCTCTTCTGTATCCACACACCTTTCCCAAGAGTGTTCAGGAGGCAGGTAACCTGGGGTTTCAGTCCCAGACTCTTATTACACACAAGAGCTCACAAAACATTTCTCAGTCTCTCTGAGTATCCACGACTCCCCTTCTGAAACGGGGCTGGGCACGGCTCTCTTGCAGATGCTAGCAGATGTCCTCCTCGGTCTTCCTGGACACCTGGGAGGTGCTGGGCCTTGCAGAGGACAATTCCTCTGCTCCTAGGGCCTCTCCTGACCACAGTTGCTCACTTCCTCTGGCAGTTGGCACTCGGGCAGGCAGGGGTGTAAGAGTGATGTCTCCGGGGGGGGGGGGCATCCCTCAAGTGTAGGCGGCAACAATGAGTTCCCTGCTGCTTTGCTTCTGCCATTGAGCTCTGTGTTGGACTGTCTTTCAGAGCTCCAGACCCTCTTCTCCACAGTCCCAACCATCTCCTCAGGGCTCTTCTTCTGGCTCTCCCCACTTCCAATGTCTGTTTACCAATTCCTCCCCAAGTTCATAGCTTCACTTCCTTTCAAATTTGTTCCTTAGGGGAGAATCTCAAGAGAGACTCCAACCAACTTCAGGGTTGTTGTGAAAACCCAGTGGGTGATATGTGTCATGGGTGCGGTGTCAGGCATGTTTCGGGCACCAAATAATCATAGATGTTATTAATCATTGTTTTTTAATCAACATACAGAACACACCAATTTGAGATGCTGCCATAACACGTTGTTCCGTGTTCAATGCTGACAGCTTTGAGACTCATTCACTTCTCTCCTCTGTCTGCTGCACATCATGGAAAACTGCCTAGAAGACTCAGGCGACTCCCTGATTTGCCAGTAGAAAATATAAATGCAGAGGGAATCCCTCAACCATTACTACCACCATCACCTGCAGCCACTACCACCACCATTACCACCATCACCACCATCACCACCATCACCACTACCACCATCACCACCACCATCACCACCACCACCACCACCATCACCCTTCCAACCCCCACCACACTATCACCACCACCAACACCACCATCACTACCACCACTAACACCATCACCACCACCACCAACACCACTTCCACCATCACCACCATCACCACCACCAACACCACCATCACCACCACCATCACCACCACCAACACCACCATCACTACCACCAACACCACCATCACCACCACCAACACCACCATCACCACCACCACCACCAACACCACTTCCACCATCACCACCAACACCAACACCACCATCACCACCACCAACACCACCACCATCACCACCACTACCACCATCACCACCACTACCACCAACACCACCATCACCACCACCACCACCACCACCATCACCACCACCCCCCCAACCATTACCACCACCCCCACCATCACCACCACCACCACCACCACCACCACCACCACTGGCAGCCATCACCACTACCAAGAAAAAAACACCCCCTCCCACAGTCAGTCCCAACCAGTCTCCCTCTCCCACTCTCTTGAGGCACCACGGATCTGACTGGAAACTGTGGCCCACCCTGTTTCTGGAGGCTGGAGAAGTGACTCAGCTGCTAAAGGCTAGCCTCACAAGCAGAAGTGAGCAGCCTTTCATGTCCTCTCTGTCTGTGGGCAGTGCGAGTCAACCTCTGCAGCAGTTAATAGGCACCAGCCACTTGGCAGTGCAGACAAACCCTTAGGCACGCCCAGGAGCGGCTTGCTCCATCGAGCAAACTGAGATGAGAAAGGGGTGCCTTGCATGAGGGTAGCACCATTCTGTGGACTGGGGTCCTGGACTAAGTGGCGGAGGTAGGCAAGCTGAGCATCGTTGTCTGTGCCCCTGCGTGAGCAGCTGCCTTCCATTCCGCCCCACTTTGCCCATCATGATGGGGAACCAGAGCAAACTGTGCTTGTCATGTATTCTGCCACAGCTGGGACAAAAGTGGCTTCTGCTGCGTGGTCACAGCCTGAGGAATTCTACTGCATACCACAAAGCCACTACAAGACTCTGTAAGGTAACAAAGGCGTATTATTAACCTTTCTTGGCCCCACGACAACAGATTGTCTGACAAGATGACTTGAGGAAGTCAAGAACTTTGGTTGATGGTTAGAAAGGGTCTCTAAGACCTTAGTAAAGAATGTCTAACTGGACCCCTCCCATCTCCGCAGGAGAAGTAGAAAAGGCATCCTGGTTGGAAGTCTCAAGCTTAGTCTGATAGGCAGGCTACAGGTACATGAGGCTCCAGCACCTCTTGGAACAGCGCCACCCGCTGGGGACCAAGTGTTCCAACATGTAGCCCACGGTTGACTATTTTTACACTCGGATTCTAGGTTTAAAGCTTATGGGCAGTCCCCATGACAGTAAAGAGGTCAAAGGGCAGGAGTCTGAGGTTCGAGGGCAGGAACTGAGGGAACAGATCTGGACATGACTGTTGAGGATCAAGGTTGCTGAAGGTCGAGGCGCAATGAGAGGCTTGGCTTCATGTTTTGTCACCAGCAGTGATAATGCACACTTTGCCTTTGCTTAGAGGAAACCAAGCCCTCCTAAATTTTATCTTGCATGGGATTTTTGTGAGGAGAAGTGGTATTCTCGTCCATCCCTACCTAATTGCTTACAGCTCAAATATGAATTGGAGGCTTAGGATGGCGAACAGCTTAGAGTGCTAACGCTGACACAAATGTTCTGAGTTCATGCCGTGCCCTGTGTGGTAGAGAGAGACTCTCCCTCTGCTTTGTAGAGTTTCTGATGAGGTGATCCAATCCAGGACAGAGACACGGTTACATAACTCCCTGTCCCAGCCTCCCAACCGCTATTTATAAGTCAAGTGTTGGCATGTATCTGAGATTTAAAGTGAAGGCAGCTTCGCTCAAGATCTTGTGATGTTTAATTTTTTTTTTTAACCTTGATTTAATGAAGATCTCCCCACCAGTGCTTCTGAATGGGTGAGAAGGGGAGATTTGCAGGGCTGCCAAGTCTCAGTTTCCCTCTCTAGGTGAATTTGAAATAATAAAAACCCTTCGGCTTTGTCTGAACATTTAAGTAGAGACGTCCGCAGCCCAGAAGGATGTACAGTTAGTTGTTGCAAACAGCATGACATAACTTTATATATTTAGTCTGCACCTAAATATGAGAGAAGTTAGGCTGTTATAAAAGCTTCTCAATTTATAAAGATGCCTTTAAAGCAACCCATTCCTGCATCTAAAGACTATGAAAGAGATGCTGATGTCAGAGGCTACCTGTTAAAGTAGTCTTAAGAGGGGAAATGCCAAGGTTCCAAAGTATTCAGATTCTTTCCTTCTGCCTGTAATTAATTGGCAGTGCTCACTGGTAACATGGCATTAGTGCTGTGTGTGCACACGTGTGTTCATGTAGAGGTCAGAGGACAAGCTCAAGTGTCCTGATCTACCATGTCCTACTGAGGTGGTCTCTCATTGGCTCTCACCAAATCATCTAGGCTGTCTGGTCACTGAGCCCCAGGCATCCACCTGTCTCTGGCTCCCCAGGGCCGAGATTACAAACATATGGCACTAGGCAGGCCTTTTTGCCTCTTTTTAAATATGGCTTCTTGGAATTGGGCTTTGGTCTTCAGAGTGAGCACTTCATCAACAGATTCAACTTCTCCACCCAACATGGCGTTGGAAAGAAAATGGCATACAGAGACTGAAAAAAAATGAATTTGATATTACCTTTGAAACTATGTCTGTCTTTGGCCTACTTGCATCTCCTCTGCAAGCCTATGGCTCCTTAACTCTAAGGGAGACACAGCCGGAAGGGGTTTTCTTGGCACAAAACCACCAGGTTGACCCATGTGTAAAGTTTGGGGTAAATGTGTTAGACATCTAGTACCTCACATAAGAGACTTTTAGGTTGTGTGTTCTGTGACTTTGTTCTGTAACATTAAACCCAGATATCAGCTCAACCATGGACACTCAAGGTCCTACCTCTACCTTACCATCTTCTTCATTTGATCAATTTCTTGTATTTTCTGCAATAATCCCTTACTGAAACTCTAATTCATGGAGGAAGCCATCCCAAAATACCTCTACTGATGAGCTTTAATTCCTGTTCACACCTGTCACTCTCTTTCTCTTGCTGTGCAGCCATTTCCTCTTGGTTGAAGCCCTCCTAGAGGGCAGCAGGAAACTCACAAGACAGAGGAGGCTCTCCTGAAACTTACAAGACTCATGAGGCTACGCCTCTAGTCTGTTTAAGCTGCAAACAATGGCTGGGCAGAGGACTCTTGAGTGGAGCTGCCTGCAAGTTGCAGGGAGCTTCCATGATGCAGGTGCCTGGAGTCATCACTCGTGCTGGGATGGGCTTTTGGTGATGAGGATGTCCTGAGGTCACTTATGCTCTTAGAGCAACCCCAATAAACTCATTGGCTAGACTTGGGAGCAGAGTGCAATATTTCAATAGTCTCTCCACTTGCTGTTGATATTCTGTTGGAAGTGAATTGAGGACCTCTGTCTGTCCACAGGAAGAAACATACCACCTCTCTCCCTCCCTCTTTTCTCCCTTCCTACTTTCCCTTAGCTGTTGTTTGCAGTCACCATTTGAGGGACTAGAGAGAAGGAGTTACTTAGATGGCCCAGGGCGTTACTCTGTTCAATAATGTGAATCCATTTGAGATGATGACAGGGATCTTGAAGTCACCGGTCATCAACACATCTTCTCACATGAAACATGATTTACGAGTCAGAAGAGTCAATGCGGTTCTATTTTTTTTTAATGGCACGTGGTCCCTAAATAAAAGCCAAGATATGGATGAGATACTTCACTGAAGGTGCATTTTTTTTTTCTCTCCAACACAGGAGGAAACGCTAACTCTGACAGGCTTTCTGGGAGCAAGCCTGTCCATCAGCATTCTGGGTTTTTCTTAAGGGATTGCGAAGACTAATTTTTTCCCCCTACATAATCTTCTCAGACTGACTTTTCAGCCTGATTCTCATCAGATATGACTTGACTCTCATTATAATGCGGTACTGTAGAGACCTTTCTGGAAGGGGCTTGTTGATGGATACCGTGGGGTGCAGCGCCAGAAGGGGCTAACGCTGACTGGCTATGTCAGGGAAGGTTTCTCAGCGTACATGATGCCTGAGCAGGATTTTACAGATAGACAGATATTTGCTTAATGTTTGGGAGGAAGCAAAGAACATAGCTCTTAAGAGTCTGCCATAAAAAATGTCCACTTTGATTTCCTGATACCAAACCACAGGTTTGTGACCTCCACTTTCATCAAAAGATCAGACTGTGCTGCGTGACCCCTGGCGGGGAGACTTGGTCTGCAGCCTCTTCGATTTGAGTCATCTGCAATTTGCACAATGCACCCTGGCAAAGTTCTCCAACCCCCATCCCCTAGTTTTGTCTCCAAAAAATGCATTAGGTCATGTCCGTGAGGGAGTCCAGGCTCTCTGAGAAACAGATGTGGGGGAGGCGCTATGGATGACATCCTGAAGAAAAATATGGGGAGAGGATGGGTGAGTGGCTAGGTGCTGGTGTGCTTCTGAGGCTGGTGGAGAGCAAGGGGATGGGGAGGGTGGACACACTAATAGCTCTTCATCCTCAGTGCTTAAGGGCTTTTGCCAAGTCATTGGCTCAAAAGCCTGTTAGAGGCACAGTGTGGTTAGGCAGCACGAGCTGCTTTCATGTCCAAGTCCCTGGTTGGCAGCCACCTCCCAGACACACTGTCTCTCCAGCCTGTGGTGATAGACAGAGTCACAAGGATTCGACTCGTGTGTGCACCTCACCGATAGACCTGAGGTGTCCATTTTCATAGGAATGGCCTCCACTGTCTCCTATATTCAAGTGCTTGGTCATTAGAGAGTGGCACCACTTGATAGGGTTTAGGAGATGTGGCCTTGTTGGAGAAAGTGTGTTCCTGGGGGTGGATTTTGGGCGTTTCTAAAGCTCAAGTCAGGCCCCGTGGCCCACTCTCTCTGTCTGCTGCGTTTGTAGAACTCTCAGCTCTTTCTCCGGCCCCGTGTCTGCCTGCATGCTGCTGTGCTTCCAGACCTGATGACTATGAACACAACCTCGGAAACTGTCAGCAAGCCTCGACTAAATGCTTTCCTTTATAAGAATCACTGTGACTCTTCACAGCAACAAAACACCGACTAAGACGATTCTTAACGCTGCTTTCTTCCACCAACCTCTCTCTTTCCCTTTCCCAATTCTAGACAGGGTCTCATCATGTATCCCAAGCTAGTCTCAAGTTCACCATCCTTCTGCCTCAACATTCATCACACTAGGGTTACAGGCCTGTGCCTCATGCTTGACCTCTGGCTGCTAAAATAGTTTGCTTTCAAGGTAAATTGAATTAAACCCATACCTGGTTGTCTTAAAGTACAAAGAACAGGAGGACATTTGGAAAACAGGCACATTTTGCAAAAAACCTGGAACCTTTGTAAATCTAAATTTTAGGTCACTATAAAGTAGTTGTACTGGCACATGTGATCTCAGTTTTCAGCGTCTTTCAATGGCATGCCTTTTCCTCCTGGACAGGGTTGTTGCAAGGTTGTTTGCTTTACGATGTTCCGGCCATTCTATGGTGGGAGACACTATAACTTAGTTACTCATCCCTTAAACAATCCCCAGAGGACAGATCCAGCAAGGATGTCATTCTAGGGGGATGAAAAATATCGTCTTCAAATGGAGATGTATACCTTTTCCTGTCAGATAGAGACAAGCAGACCTGTCAGGATGCCTGCTGTGCCTTCTAGAATCCTTAGGGCAGAATTTTCCACTTTTATGGTTGCATGTGCTCCCAGCTGCCTACAAGAGTGTTTCCTACTTCCTTTAACAGATTTTTTTTTTTTAAAAGAGCATTAACAATTTTAGGTTGTGTTGGGTTCTACAGAGGCAAGCTCTATCAGCCCTTGTTGAAGAAAGTCTGCTTCTAGGCCACCATAGACCAAGTTTGGTTTTGCTATGATAATGAAATGACCTTTAAGGTTCAGTGGCTTGCCAGCACTAGACTTAGTTCTTGTCAGTGTTGATTTCCATTCTAGAACCTGAGTGGTCTGAAATTTCAATCTCCAAGGACCCTATCAAGCAACCACTTGGGTGTCCTTAGGACTAATATGTCAAGCCTCTTGAAAACGGTCACATCTAATAATTTTTAAAATAACATCTCTTGCCTATTAAAGATGTTTTAAATAGAATCCACTGGGTTAGGGTTCCCCGTCCCCCACAATATGTGTGTGTATCAATATAGCACACTTGTTCCCATTACGCTGGTTTTTAAATTTCAGTTTTAATTTTATGTGCATGGGTATCTTGCATGCAAGTATGTCTGTGGGCCACACCTAATACCTGACACTTGTGGGATCTGGAACTGGAGTTAACAGAAGGTTGTGAGCTACCATGTAGGTGCTGGGAATTGAACAGAGGTCCTCTACAAGAGCAGACAATGCTCTTCACCACTAAGCTCTCTCATCAGCTCCTGTGTCTGCTGAGAAAGCATTTAATGCAAGTAGTACTTTTTTCTATTTTACACCACTGGACACAAATTTCTATTTTCTTCTTTATGGCCATTATAACTGATGCAGCTACATATTTGATTTGTCCTCAGAATGGAATCACTGTTGGATGGAATGTATATATCTTTCCTATCTAAGACCTTCTGGACCATTGTTTTATGCCAGCAGTAGAGGAAGACCCCAGCTGTTCTGTGTCTTTCCTAACACTTGGGACCACTAACCAAACAGATGCCAGCTATCTTGGTGGGTGTACAGGGATACCTTCTCTTGGCTTTGGTTTGTATTTCTTGTATGACTAAGGATGATAATCATATTTTCATTCGTTCCTACACAGATACACAATTGCAACAAGTCTGTTCAATTTTTAAATAATTTAATTGGATTTTATTTATTTTTACCTATCTGTCTTTCTCATTTCCTCCTCCCTGTCTTCAAGGCCAGGGTTGCCTGTGTTTGTCACTGTGACATTGAACTCGCTAAATAATCCAAATTAGCTCTGATTTTATGACCGTCTTCCTGACTCAGCCCCTCAAACGCTGGGATGGGAATAGTGGTGATTGCCACTACCTGGCTTTGTTGTCTTCTTGTCATGTTGTTGCTTCTGTATTCTGACTTCAGGATGTATTATTTGTAAGTATTTTTCTCTGGTACTTTATTCTGGCTTTTCTTCTCTCAGTGTTTGACTCTGTATCTGTGGTAGTTCATTATGATGAAAGTTGAGACAATTGATTTTAGGTCCTTCTTCTTAAGCAGAATCACATGTAGCTATGAATTTACCTCTCTACTATACTTTGGCAGCAACCCACAAATGTCACAGTGCTGTAGTTTTTTTCCAGTTGATTTATAATTTAGTTGTATCCTGATCAGTTCCTTGGAATGTATTGAGACTTTAATAACATGGGCTCTATTAGAACAGTTTTCAGTTTGCAGAATAACTTGAAAGCACAATACAAAGTTCTCACGTACCCTGTAACCGTTTCCCACATTCATTACCATTGTGCATTTCTGTAACTCTAGAGGATAGAAATATCAATGGTCCCTCACTGTTACAGAAATGCCCAATGACCTTTTATAGTTTCATGATCCCACTAAAGAAAACATGCCTTGTGGGTCACGACTCCCAGGCTCTTCTTGAATGTGTCATTTTCTTGCCTTGTGTGTGTGACTTGAAAGTTTTGAGAAGCATTGGTTAGATATTCCGTAGGATCACCCTTTATTGAAATGTATCTGTCCTCTTTTTTCATGATTTGATGGGATTGTGGGTCACTGAGAGTGAGAGGATGTCGATCCAAATAATTTCCCATGATCTAAAGAATGTGTGATCACCTTGACGTGGCCTTTATCTACTACTACCTAAATTACATTTTTTAGACTCTGTGAAGTTAGTCTTTTTGTTGACCTCTGTAATGTCCTCTTTGGAGAGAAATCACTGAGCAGAGCCATCAGCTAGGGAAATGAAGTCACTTTTCTTTATGCAGAATCCTTGGTTAAATCTTTCTTCCCTCTCAGAGCTTTTCATATAAAATGCCATGTTTTGATAACCTAGGCACACACTGTACCATTAAGCTTTCCTTGCATCCAGAAAGATGCATTCCATTGTCACATGGCTACTGTTGCTTTGATGGGAAATTAGCAGTTGATCTCTTCTTTGTTCCTCTGTCTGTAGCAAGACTGTTTAATTGGTTTTGGTGTGTGTGTGTGTGTGTGTGTGTGTGTGTGTGTGTGTGTGTGTGTGTAGTTGTCGCTGTCAAGATTATCTTACATTATTAAAAAAGTTTTGTAACTAGAGAAATTAATTTTCTTTCAGAACACTGTTCTTACTCTGGCAGTCACGCAGACGGTTGAAGACAAGGGTGACATTATGTCATCAATATGAATGGAGAGTACCACAACTGGTGAGTGTTGTGGTTACTTTGGGCAAACCAAATAACCAACAACCAACCAACCAACCAACCAACCCCAACCCAACCAACCAACCAACCAACCAAACGAACAACCAAACAACCAATCAACCAAACAACCCCAACCCAACATAACCCAACCAACCAACCAACCAACCAACCAACCAACCAACCAACCAACCAACCAATCTCAACACAACACAACTCAACCAACCAAGCAACCAAGCAACCAATGAACCAACCAACCAACCAACCAACCAACCAACCAACCAACCAACCAACCAACCAGGGGAATTTATTACTGAGTTCTCACCCCTCCAGAATTTGTTCTTCCTCCCTCCCTCTCACCTCACTCCCTCCTTCCCTCCCTCTCTCCCTTCCTCCCTCCTTCCCTCCCTCTTTCCCTTCCTCCTTCCCTCCCTCCCTCTTTCCCTCCCTCTCTCCCTCCTTCCCTTCCTCCCTCCTTTCCACCTTCCCTTTTTCTCTCCCTCCCTTCTTCCCACTTTCTTGTATACATTTCCTTAGTAATTTCATTGGCATTGGCCCCTTTGCACAGTTTAGTTGACCTTGTATTTTAGCATTTGGTTTTCGGGCTCTGATGCCATTTTTTCATATATTGAACATATATATATACAATTCAAGCTCACATGGTAGTGAAGCTGTAAGGATAGAAGATTCATACTGACTGAAGTCCTGCTGTGCCTCAGGTGTCAAGGCAGAAGCTATACACAGGCACACCAGTGATCTGTTGGTGTTCAGAGCTCAGCTTTTTCTCAATCTGTGCTTTGATTTGCCCTTTAAAGAGATACATTTATTCCCTTCGAGGTATATTAAGTTATGCCTCTAGTGGCAATGTTGGGGGTAATCAATTTCTCTGATTCTAGGGAGTCTATTGTTTTATATAAGATGTGTGAAAGAGTTTAAAATTTCCGGGAAGCTTAGAGATGGGCACATATGCATTTGAAAGCTGGATCTGTCATGGCCAATGAAATAACAAGAATGTAGTTTGAGCCTAATTGTATTGTAATGTAATGATTGGATAACAGGATTATATTGACTCCCATATGGCAAACTTATAAATGGTAACTGCCATTATTCATCATCCCTAACTGATAGTATCCTCACATTAAAATGCCCTTTCAAAGATGCGTTTGATGAGGTATAACCTTGGAGGGACACTCCCCCAGAGGGAAGCACTTTGTGCTTCATGAGAATCAACCTTCTTTTAGCTACTTTGCTCTTAACCCTGAATATAGGTGCCTCCCATAGTTTCAGATGTCTTGCTTTCTTAAGCATGTTCTCCATGCTCCGTGTGGTCCCACAGAGCTGATGAGATCATCAGGGACGTCCAGGTCTTTCGTGAGGTCTCCCAAGTTTCACAGCACAGCACCCTCTATCTGTGGCTTTGCTTCCTGCAGTTTTATGGAGTTGCCCATAGTCTCTACATGGTCTGAAAAGGATTAAAAGAAACATTTCAGAATTAGCTGTTTGTAAGCTTTGAATAAACTAGATTCTGGTACAGTGTGGTCATTTTTCCATGCTAATATCAGGTATTAGCCATCTCATAATTTAAATACTGTCACGTCCTTGTGCATAAGACCTTGGCTTTCATAATTTGACCTTGGAATGCATTCCTGCAGAGGAGAATATAGCCTTTGCTATATTTCCTGATGCTTTTAGAGTCACCAGGAAGGAACTGTTTATAAGCAGAGCCTCATTATCGAAATGGTTGAGAACTCTCTGTTTCAGGCCCCGTGGGTCTGGATTCTAGGCTCCTACCCTATCAGTGGCTCTAAGGGAGACAGATGGGACTTCTGAGAAGAGGGTTCAAATTTTCTGACTTGTACATCTTGAGGATTTGCAGCAGGTCATAGAAATACATGAATTTTTTTTCTCTTCCAATGTGTGATAGACAAACCGGGAATTTCATTCTCATAGTAGATTACTTACTCCTGTTCACAGAAACTAATTCTGATCTGTGTGTTTGCAAAGTCTCCACTCTTTGTTCATTTACGGACCAACTTACAGAGAGCCTGTTCCACCCCCAGCCATGTGGCTGTGCGGTCCCTGCAAAAGTGGGCAGCAGGAGGTATGGCTGAGACTGAAACATGGGGTAACCTGCAGTGTCCAGTGTGAGAGTGTCATGTGACTATGAAGTATAAGTGTGTGTGGGGGAAACACAGGGATCACCTTTCATGGCTTCCAGTGGCTTCATGGAAGAGCGCAGATCCCGGATTCTCTATTGTGGTTTTGACACATTCCTTTTTGTTTTTGTTTTTTTTTGTTTTGTTTTTTGGCATGCATGTGTTTATACAATGCATACTTTGATTTGTGCGTATACACGTCTGTGCATTAAGCATGTTTTGTGTATGTGTGTTATGCATATTTTGATGCATGGGTAAACATGTGTTATGTGTATTATGGCTACTTTGATGCTCAGGTGAATGTGTGTATGTGTGCTATGCACACTCTGTGTGTGAGTGTGTGCACATGGGTGACTGAGCATGATACCAAGAATCACCCTCAATTGCTCATTTATTGTTTGTTGAGGCAGTGCCGCTTAATCAAACCTAGAGCTCACCGATATGATTAGTCTCACTAGCCATCGTGCTTTGAGGATGCCTACTAAGGCTGTATATGTACAAGAGGATTGCCACCCCCACCTGGCCTCTCTGTGGGTTCTGAAGATCTGAACTCTGGTTCTCCTGTGTATGTGGTGAGCATTTTAACCACTGATGTCTCCTCAGGTCCTGCCAGGTTTCTTCTGAGCCAGAGTGTCACTATGCAGCCCAGATTGACTTGAAACTTGGGACATGATTCCTCCTGTCACAGTTTCCTAGTGCTGGGATCTCAGACATGTACCATCACCCCGGCTGGACATGCGCTGACTTTAGTTTCAAGGAACTTCACAGTGCTCAGCCCCAAACCTCTCATCTCTAAAGGCAAGCACAGCAGTGGGGGATCTTCATAGCATTTGACCAGAGTTGATGGGAGAAAGAAAATAGCCTTTATGTTAATATGTGCTTATTTGTTAATGCCTTGGATTCACCACATTCTAGTGGTCATTCAAGCATCCTTTTAAGGGGCAATTTGTAAGGATTGGGTGGGGCCAAATCTTAACAGCATTAGAATTACCCTTTATATTTTTGTAATTTTAGGCAAATATATGTCCTCTTTGAGAAAACATTGTTTCTTTGTAAAGTACCAACTGGAAGGAAAATTCCCAGCTTAGGCCATTTACTGTGAGTTAAAAAAATAATAAATAAATAAATAAACAAATCAAATCCTTTTATTAAGCAATTTGCCCCAAATTCAACTACACTAATTAAGTCTCTAAGGAGAAATATATTCATAAATAGTCATGTTTTATCAAAGTCAAATATAGGGCAAATGCTTGAGTTTGTGCACGACTGAGCCTGGGTTATTTAAGAAGAGCCACGGCACACTTCCTAAGGATTCTACTCATTAATAAATGTTTAATAAAAATGTAAAGATGGAATATTGTTCACAGAGAAAAGATATCCCCAGCGTTTCTAGTGGATCTGGCTTAGTGAAAAGCAAGCTTTACATATTCCGATCCATCAGATAGAAATTTCACTATAAAAGGCTTTCATGGAAATCATAGCTGTCAACTATCAATTAAATCGCACAGTCCCATTTTCCTTAAGTACCATATTGAACTCTATTGGAAGGTCGCCTATTCTATCAGACTGCTTCATACGTTGTGAAGATTAAACTAAAGCACAAATTAACATCAGCATTCCATGAGGATCCGCCTCAGCGGCATTGGGAGGGTACCAAAGTGTGTCTGTTGTATGCCAGGAAATACACTTTCCGCCATATTTGAAAAACGCAAAGAATTCATTTTTTTTATTAAAAAAAAATCAGTGCAATCAGAAAATTAACTCGCTCCAAGATGCATGTCTTGCCTGTGTCTTTTGCTCCTGATTTCAGGATATATGGTGTCGGAGCATCATTTTCACACATGTCAGCAGAGCAGAGGCTTAACTAAGCACCTGCCAGCCAGCCTCGGATACAACTTTGAGACAAGGGCTTGAACCCACCGCCTCCAAGTTCAAGGTTCCTCTCTGCCATTCACTTACTGTGTTGTCACTTTAATCCGCTTGCCGAATTTCTGAGCTTTACATCTGTAGAGCGAGAAGCGTGCGGCATTGTTTGGGTTCTGCCCTGAGCACTGAGAAAAGACTGTAGATGCTGTTTGGAACACGCATGAGTGTCGGTCTTTCCGTTTGTATGGGAATCTGTCTTGGGACTTGGAAGCACAGGAACCACACTGCTCTGAGGTGAGACAGTGTCCCAGTGTTAGGGCATCTTGAGACATGGGATCCTAGGAAGCACACAGCTCTGAGGAAGCCTCCTCAGCAGAGGCCTTGCAGCTCCCCCGTGAGGGTATCCACAGCTGAGGAACTCAGGAGCCCCAACCTCCCTCCTTCTCTTTCCTTCTTCTCCTCATTGCTTCTTGTCTTCTTCCGATGAGAGAGTCATACCAGGCAGTGCATCTTATAAAAGAGATTTATTGGAGGGCCCAGGGTGTGGAAGGACAAATCCAGAAATGGCTGCCTATGCTCCCAGGAAGGAACAGACAGCAGTGTATTGGGCAAAGCACAATGCTTATGTAGGGGTCCTTGGGGATAGAGCTTTCCAGGATGAGGACTAGTGGGATTTCAAGTCCTGGGCTTGGGGGAACTCAGAGATCGGTGGGTTTTGTTCAGACATTTCACCTAAAATTAGCATAATCTGGGAATGGTCCTGTTGATGGCCTGAAGATGACTTTTGTGACAGTTACAGAGGCTGGAAACACAATCATGACAGTTAGGGAGGTCTGAAAGGAGAAGCCTGGCTGCCGGAGCTCCTCAGATTAAGGGTCCTGGACACTTTTTTGCCTTGGGGGTTTACAAAGTTTACAAAGGGAGTCCACAGCAGAAAAAGCTTTCCCTGACTCTTGAGTGGTGTGAATAGCCACCGATATGTAATTCTAGGATAGACCAGTGACAGAAAGGTAGGGCATGAAGCCCCTCCCTGTAGGCAAATGCTGTCTTCCCAGAACCAAAGTAGTGGGAGGGTCTGGGTGCATTCTTGTAGTGTCAACAAATTCGGTGTGTGTGTGTGTGTGTGTGTTGGTATATGTGGAGGTCAATGGACATCTCAAGGCATCATTTCTCAGTTGCCTTTTACCTTTGGTTGAGAGTAGGTGTCTATTTGGGCCAGGTAGACTAGGTCCAACTTCACCAGGTAGGCTTCTGTCTAGTAAGCTTTCAGGGGTCCTCCTGCTTCTACCTTCCATTTTACCATTTATTGGAGGATCCAGGGTGTTGAGGGCTGAATCCAGGAATGAGTGCCACCTCTAAGAATCCCTATGTAAGCACTGTCCTTGTCCAATTCATACCAAGGAGTAGCACTATCAGGGGTGGTCTTGTTAGAGGAGGTGTGCCACTATAGAGGTGGAGCTTTGAGGTCATATATGTTCAAGGTATGCTGGTGTGGCAGACTGTTTCCATCTGCTGCCTGGGGATTAAGACGTAGAACTCTCAGCTCCTCCAGCACCAAGTCTTTCTGCATGCTGCCATGCTTCCCACCATGATGATAATGGGCTGAAGCTCTGAAGTTATGAGCCATCCCAGTGAAATATTTTCTTTTGTAAGAGTAGTCTTGGTCATGATGTCTCTTCAAAGCAATGGAAATCCTCACTAATACTGATGTTTAATGCTTCCCCTTGAAGCAGGTGTACCATGAAGTGAAACGGTATAGAATGACGCTTATAGAACAAATCTTATAGGATCAGGAGAAGGAGCTGACACTCACTGAGGATGGTCCATGGGTAACCTGTCCCTTCTTCAGGGACATCATCTTTCTGGTCTTGGCTGGTTGTTGCTGGATCTGCTAGAGAACTCAGAAGTTTAGTCTTTGTGAGTAACTGTAAGGAATTCAAAGAAAAGGCCTGGGCTAGTCAAAGCCATCTCATCTCTACAAGGGTCAAACATTCGTCCAAGTAGAACCCTGGGTGATCTGTTCTCTGGAAGTCCCTTCCAGACCCATAGCTTCATAATTTCAGAAAAGCTTCATTTTTGTTTGACTTTCTAGCTTACAATCCTGGGGTGGGGAAAGTGGTTTGTAAAACTCAAATAGATTTTGGAATGAACTTAGCTGAAACTGACTGCCTTCCATCATGAGTTACTATTAAACAGAGCTTGTGCCTAACTATTTGTTTTAGGAATACCTACAGACTCCATTATTATTTGGGCTAAGCAGTAATCTTTGGTCTAATGGCTGCAGGGCATAGCATTGGATAAATCACACTTTCTGCGGAAGAAGGATGTTTGGGTAGTTATATACAGATGGAAGAATGTGTCAATGGATGCCCGAGTTTTGGCTTGCATCTCCTGTAAACAGAGGACCGCCTCTGCAGTGAGCCCATTTGATGGCTAAGCAGTCGCCACCCTAGACAGCTTGATGTTGCTGTGCTCAATCAGGTTCTAAAGATTTCAGATGCCCAGCATTAATGAACCATTTGCTTAATTGATAGAACACTAGAAAAAGGGCTTAAGGAATTGGAACAGAATCCTGGACAGACGATCACTCCTAGAGACAACCATCTTCAAGGGCAGGCTGGTGAAACCTTAAAGTAATGATGGCATTTGCTGTTTCCCAGTCCTTGCGGCCCCTCAGCCTGTGTAACGTGAGTGTTAATGAATGTCTAAGAAAAATAGAAGAGGAAAGACAAACAGTTGGTTTTATAGTCTTTCAGTTCAGGCTCAGTCTCTGAAGATGAAGGTTGCATTGGTACCAGGATGATGCCCCCTTTTTAGATTATGTATTACTTCACCTCTCTCTGGGCTTCCCTATTGAACTCCTGCATTTTATTAATTATGAAATGCACCGGCCATCTTAGAAACATGATTAAAGGCACTTCAGAAACAGAGAAGTAAATAAGCCAGGTTTCAATATACGATCGTGTAGGACTGATAGAAACCCCAGGGCGGCCATCTTTTAAGAGGTCCGTGTGAGGAGTTTAACACCAGCCCATTGCTGCAGTACTTAAAGTCTGGTGGCACGGTGAGTTATCGCCCTGCTGCGGATGGGGCTTTCAATGAATTTGTAATTTGAAAAGTTAAATTAATCCGGAAATATATTATTTGCTGTCTGTGTTTCCACTCAGGAAGGAGATCCTCCTGTAAACAGAGCCTCCCTCTCTGGCTGCCGTGAGGGTGAGCTGGGCATAGATACTTGCCGAATTTACAGTAGCTGTTATTTTTCATAGCACAGACAATCAATTTTTTTTATTATTAGTTTTTTGGAAAAGAGATACCACCACCATGAAAAAAAATATTTTCCAGTAGATTTCTGGTACTTTCGTCATGGTTTATGTAGTCCTGTGATGTTCTGCTCAGCACAGAATTGCAAGCTTTGTGAGCATGGGTATTGCCTTTTAGTTTAGGACACTTACCCTGCACTGGCCACAGGAATCCTGGCATGTAGCAGGTACTCCATATAGGCTGGCTGAGGAATAGAGAAATATGTATTTATTTCCAAGAGAAAATTATTTTGGAGATCTATACTGTCATTTATTGGGAATATTAGCAGACTCGGGTTTGCCTTTACTGCCATGTGAAAAAACTTGTTTGTTTATTCAAACAGTTTTTAATCGGGGGACCTGCTCCATGCCACACCCTGTTCTAAGCACCGTTCTAATAAGAATCTATAATTACTAATGCATAAATGCACTGGCCTCTCTCATTATTCTTCTTGGGAGATAATTTAGCACATGTGTGCATGTGTGAATGCTTGTGTGGGGCAGATGTGTGTGTGTGTGTGAGTGTGTGTGTGTGTGTGTGCATTGTGCACAGGAATTAGAGGTTAGAGGTCAACCTCAGTCATTTGTTTTCTCACACACCGTTCATCCATCTTAGTTATTTCTCTTTGTAGCAGGAATCTCACTGGCCTGGGGCTCATTCAATAGACCAGGCAAGCTGATGAGCACCAGAAATCCCCTCTGCTTCCCTAATGCAGGGATTACACTGGGGAAGGGCTGTTCACCACGGTGAGTTTTTAGAAGCATGACATCTGGAGACCAAACCCAACAACACCCCCCCCCCCCCGTGGTATCCCTTTTCACAAAACAAAACAAAACAAAACAAAAAACCAACAGCAACAACAAAAACACCCTAATAATAAAAAAAATTGAGTGTGTTCGGACAAGCAGCCACTGTAAATCTGGGGGACAGCTCTTTCTGTTCCCCATAAGGTCAGTTTAATTAAGAGTTTGTTTCTATTTTGAGGAAAAAAAATGGCACCCCAAATTTTAGGAGACAAAATTTTATCTGAGCTTGGAGAGACGGAAAAGGCCTTCCCTGAGACAGAAACATTGAATCCGAGACACACTCTGGTGTGCCCATCCTGGAAGAACAAAACTGCCCGCATTGGGTCACTTTGCTGTCTTAAGAGGATGGCAACTCTTACTCGGCGTAAACGTACTTAAAATTCATAATGTACGCTTAAAAAATAAATACCTGTGGAATGCTGATGCAACATTCATGCCCAGTTTCCTCCTTACAAATATTTACCTTATTATCATAGTATATGTATGGGTATGGTTGGGGCATGACACACGTATATGGACATCCGAGGACAACTTACAGTTGTGAAATCTCTATCCACTGTCTGGGGTCATGAACTCCAACTCATGTATTGAGGCTGTGTAACAGGCACTTGGCCCCTGGACACATCTTGACACCCCCAATTCCTCTTTTTTTAACTGAACCCCAATGTGTTGGGCTGCCAACCTTATAAACCCCACATTCCTATGAGCCATGAGGAAAGCTGACAGCAGAACCAATCAATTAACGTTTAGCCTTCTTCTGCAGTGACTGGTCTCATGTGTGTGAAAAGGTCAGAGGTCAACATGGGTTGTCTTTCTTTACTGCTCTTTACCTTGTTTTGTGAGATAGAATCTCTTCTGGACCAAAAGCCCAGAGGTTCAGACAGATTAGATGGCCAATAAGTCCAAGGGGTCTCTGTCTCCACATGCCCAGTGTTGGGGTTTATATATGCTCACCAATGCACCTGGCTTTTATATAGGTGCTGGGAATACAGAATCAGGCCCTCTGCTTATGTGACGGACATTTTCTCTCACTAGGCCTTCTTCTCAACCCTGGATACTTGACTTGTTTTTAGTGTTCCATGGTACTAATATCTTGCATTGAATCATCTGTTAGAACTGTTCTTTGTTAGTAAACTGGGAACAGACAACAGATTAGATGTGGGACTAACATCTCCAGGGCTTATTTTAAACGACTTGTAATTTCAAGGTTTTAGCGGTTGAAAACTATTATCCCCAGTCACCTCTACAATGTGCAGCTGTGTGCATCCTAATCCATCCATAAAGAACGTTAAACGTTTCTCTGTGAATTACCCCCATTGCCTCACATCTTGCAAAGGTAATTGGCCAGTTTTAAGAGATAGAAATTAATAACTTTTCATGTGCCAAGTGTTAGATTCCACAGATTTTATAGGCATGAGCTCATTTCACAAAACCCCATAAGGGAGAAAGGCTCCTCCTTACTTTTTGGGATCTGAGGAAATTGTGTCCTGGAACATTTAAGTAGTTCCCTGCTAGAGTGAACTGTATTTCTTTGTCGGTTCTGGTCTTTTGTTTGTGTTTGCAAACAAATAAAGTATCCACAAACCTGTCTCTGATTCCAGTTTAGTGTATTAACTGGCACATGTGTCTGTCTGCCTATCTGTCTGTCTATCTCTGTCTCTGCCTGTCTGCCTGCCTGCCTCTCTCCCTCTCTCTCTCCCTTGTGTGTGTAAGTGCCAGATACAGAAACAGATGATGCTTAAAAAACAAACCCAGTCACCATTACATTTCTTTATGGTTAAAGAGCATCTGGACCAATTTAAGAAGTTCGAAGAGCGATAGGATGTTTTACAACATAATGTGCCCCAGGATTGCCATCCGAGTGGGAACGTGCTCACTGAGTAATGACTTCAAGCATTGCTCTTTGGGTGTGCTTTCTCCAGACCTGTACAGTATGACTGCACTGAGGCTGGAGCTTTATTTATTTAATCTTTCTTCTTTCATTCTAGCATCCCAGGGGATAAAGTAGCACTCCCAATGATAACATACACTAAGACATGGGGGGGGGATCAGAACCATTGTGGGGGCAAAGCAAAGATAAAAAGGGAGTCATAAACAAGTAACAACAACGGAGAAAAAGATTGGAAATAAACTTGGGTGGTTGTGTGCCATTCAAGGAAAAGCACAGCCAGCTGGCTCAGTGCACATGCGTCAGCTCCACTAACAACCACTGAGACCATTGTGGTCTTTTCCTTACAGTAATGAGGAAGGCACGAGAGAAAGCACGTGTCATTTCCACCTATCTAAATATGAGCCAAGATGAACCAGCTCCTCCCGAGGGCTGCCACTGAGCCCAACTGTAGTTGACGTTAACCGATCAACTGCCCCTTCTTCTAAGAGATCAAGCAAAGGAGAAGTCCAGCAAGAAGTGCCTGGGCTGCCTTTCTGACCAGAGGGACAGCTCAGTCTGACCCCATCTGAAGAAACCCAGAATATGGACCGGTTTCTAATTAACTGAAAGTAATGATACACATTAGCAGATGATTTTGTTGCCCCTTAAGCTGATATTAAACATTCCATTGTTTGCGTTCTCCCTGAAGGTCCGGAGTGACTTAGAAAGGCACACAGCAGGAGGCCAGGGAGGTGGCTCCATGCATGAACCAGCTTGCTGGGGGCTTACTGACCTGAGTCCAACCTCTGGAATTCCAATGAGAACATTGGATGCTAAAAATTGGAACAATACAGAGAAGACCAACATGGCTCCTGCGCAAGGATAACACGCAAATTCATGAAGTGTTCCATATTTTTACATCAATGGACTCAATTCCACAATAAAAAGACATAGGCTATCAGACTGGATAAATAAACAGAATCCAGCATTTTGCTGCATACAGGAAACTCATCTCAGAGACAAAGACAGACACTATCTCAGAGTAAAAGGTTGGGAAAAAAACCTTCCAAGCAAACGTACCCAACAAACAAGTTGGAGAAGCCATTCTAATATCGAATAAAGTAGATTTTCAACCAAAAGTTATCAAAAAAGATAAGGAAGGACACTTTTTATTTATTACAGGGAAAATTCATCAGGAGAAACTCTCAATCCTTAACATATATGCTTCATACAAAAGCACCCATATTCATAAAAGAAACCCTACTAAAGCTCAAAAAATACATTGCACCCCACACAATAATAGTGGAAGACCTCAACACCCCGTTCTCATCAATGGACAGATCATGGAAGCAGAAACTGAACAAGGATGCAGTGAAACTAGCAGAGGTTATGAACCAATTGGAATTAATAGACATCTAGAGAACATTTCATCCTAAAACAAAAGAATACACCTTCTTCTTAGCACCTCACAGTACCTTCTCCAAAATTGACCATATAATCAGCCACAAAAAAGCCTCAATAGATATAAGAAGATTGAAATACTCCCATGCTTCCTATCAGATCACCATGGTCTAAGGCTGGCCTTTAATAACAACAAAGACAACAAAAAGTCCATACACAATTGGAAACTAAACAATGCTCTATTAAACGATAGCATGGTCAAAGAAGAAATAAAAAAAAAGAAATTAAGGATTTTCTAGAATTTAATGAAAATGAAAGCACAACATACCCAAACCTATGGGATGCAATGAAAGCAGTACTTAGAGGAAAACTCATAGCTCTGAGTGATTCCAAAAAGAAACTGGAGAGAGCATACACTAGCAACTTGATAGCACAGTTGAAAGCTCTAGAACAAAAGGAAGCAGATACACCCAAGAGGAGTAGACAGCAAGAAATAATCAAACTCAGAGCAGAAATTGACCAAATAGAAACAAAAAGAACCATTCAAAGAATCAACAAAACCAAGAGCTGGTTCTTTGAGAAAATTAACAAGAATGATAAACCCTTAGCCAGACTAACTAGAGGGCAAAGAAAGAGTATCCAAATTAACAAAATCAGAAAGGAAAGTGGAGACATAACAACTGAAACTGAGGAAATTTAAGAAATCATCAGATCCTACTACAAAAGCCTATACTCAACAAAGATGGAAAATCTGGAGGAAATGGATGAATTCCTAGACAGATACCAGATACTAAAGTTAAACCAGGACCAGGTAAACCATCTAAATAATCCCATAACACCTAAAGAAATGAAGCAGTCATCAAAAGCCTCCCAACCAAAAAAAAAAAAAAAAAAAAAAAAAAAAAAAAAAAAAAAAAAACAAAGTCCAGGTCCAGATGGGTTCAGTGCAGAATTCTACCAGACATTTATTGATGACCTAATACCAATATTCTCCAAACTATTCCACAAAATAGAGTCAGATGGAACATGACCTAACTCATTTTTCTAGGCCACAATAACATTCATTCCTAAACCATACAAAGACCCTACAAGAAAAGAGAACTTCAGACCAATCTCACTGATGAACATTGATGCAAAAATACTCAACAAAATCCTTGCAAACTGAATCCAAAAACACATCAAAAGGATCATTCACCATGATCAAGTAGGCTTCATCCCTGGGATGCAGGGATGGTTTAATATACAGAAATCCATCAATGTAATCCACCATATAAACAAACTCAAAGAAAAAAACCACATGGTCATCTCACTAGATGCTGAGAAAGCATTTGACAAAATTTAACACTCCTTCATAAAAAGTCTTGGAAAGAACAGGAATGCAAGGCCCATACCTAAATGTAATAAAAGCAATATACAGCAAACCAACAGCCAACATCAAACTTAATGGTGAGAAATTTGAAGCAATCCCACTAAAATGAGGGACTAGACAAAGCTGCCCCCCTGCCCACCTATTCAATATAGTACTGGAAGTCCTGGCTGGAGCAATTAGACAGCAAAAGAAAATCAAAGGGATACAAATTGGAAAGGAAGAAGTAAAAACATCACTGTTTGCAGATGACATGATAGTGTACGTAAGTGACCCCCAAAATTCCACCAGAGAACTTCTACAACTGATAAACAAGTTCAGCAAAGTTGCTGGATATAAAATTAACTCAAACAAATCAGTAGCCTTCCTCTACTCAAAGGACAAACATGAGGAGAAAGAAATTAGGGAAAAAATACAAAAAGACAATAGTCACAAACAATATGAAATACCTTGGTGTGACTCTAACTAAGAAAGTGAAGGAACTATATGACAAGAACTTTAAAACCCTGAAGAAGGAATTCAAGGAAGATCTCAGAAAATGGAAAGATCTCCCCTGCTCATGAATTGGAAGGATCAACATTGTAAAAATGGTCATCTTACCAAAAGCAATCTACATATTCAATGCAATCTCCATCAAAATTCCAACCCAATTCTTCAATGAGTTGGAAAGAGCAATGTGCAATTTCATCTGGAATAACAAAAAACCTAGAATATCAAAATCTATCCTCAACAACAAGAAAATATCTGCGGCAATCGCCATCCCTGAACTCAAGCTATATTACAAGGCAATTGTGTTAAAAACTGCATGGTACTGGTACAGAGATAGGCACGTGGATCAATGGAATAGAATAGAATATCCAGAAATGAACCCTCACATATATGGTCACCTGATTTTTGACAAAGGAGCTATAAACATTCAATGGAAAAAGGACAGCCTCTTCAACAAATGATGTTGGTTCAACTGGCACTCAGCATGCAGAAGAATGAAATTAGACCCTTTCTTATCTCCTTGTACAAAGCTCAAGTGCAAGTGGATCAAAGATCTCCAAATTAAACCAGGTACACTGAAATTATTAAAAGAGCAAGTAGGGAAAACCTTAGAACACATAGGCACAGGGAAAAGTTCCTGAACAGAACACCAATGGCTTGGGCTCTAAGGTCAAAAATCGACAAACGGGACTTAATGAGATCTCAAAGTTTCTGTAAGGCTCAGGACACTGTCAAGAAAACAAAACAGCAGCCAACCAATTGGGAAAAGATCTTTCCCAACCCCACATTTGACAGAGGCCTAATATCCAAGGTATACAAAGAACTCAAGAAGTTAGACACCAGAGAATCAAACAATCCTATTAAAAAATGGGGTGCAGAGCTAAACAAAAAGGTCTCAATTAAGGAATATCGAATGTCTGCCAAGCATCTAAGGAAGTGCTTAACATCCTTAGTCATCAGGAAAATGCAAATCAAAACAACCCTGAGATTCCACCTCACAGCAGTCAGATTGGCCAAGATCAAAAATTCAGATGACAGCAGATGCTGCCGAGGATGTGGACAAAGAGGAACACTTCTCCACTGTTGATGGGCTTGTGAACTGGTACAACCACTCTGGAAATCAGTCTGGCGGTTCCTCAAAAAATTGGACATAGTACTACCTGAAGACCCAGCTATCCCACTTCTGGGCATATGCCCCAGAGATGCTCCAACATACAACAAAGACACATGCACCACAATGTTCATAGGAGCTCTATTTATAATAACCATAAGCTGGAAAGAACCCAGATGTCCTTCAGTAGATGAATGGATACAAAAATTGTGGTACATTTACACAGTGGAGTACTACTCAGCTATCAAAAATAATGACTTTATGAAATTCCTAAGAAAATGGATGCATCTAGAGAATATCCTCCTGAATGAGGTAACCCAGTCACAAAAGAACAGACATAATATGCAGTCACTGATAATAGGATACTAACCCCAGAAAGCTCTGAGCACCCCATATAAAGCTTAAGAAAAACAAAGGCCAAAAAAAAAAAAAAAAATAGCCTCAGTTCTTCTTAGGGAGAAAAATGTATAGCTCCTTCTCAGAGTGTGGTACACCTGGACCTCAAATAATTAATAATCCCAGAGCTAAGGTAATAGCCTTGTGGCAATTTTTGCTATTCACAGATCATTATGCTTAATCTATGCCCAACAAGAAATCTGTTTCCATGTTACGTTCTGTCCTCCATGTACTTCATGCTTATGGTAACTAGTGAGATTTCTATGCATGCTATCAAACCTCTAAAAGAATTAAGTACTGACAAAATTATTCATATAATGTTATGCCAAAATGCCTTTAAAAATCTGTAAATGTCCCTCTTTTTTTAAAAATAAAACGGTAAGGAAATATGACAATAATAATAATAATAGTAATAATAATAATAATAACCTGATGCAGTGGCATCCATTCATAATCTCAGCCCTCCTTTGGCCAGATGGAAAGTAGAGGCAGCGTTAACCGGAAGCCAGCAGGACAGTTAGCCTGAACTGAGCATTAGCATTGATAGCTGGCTCTGACAGGTCAGGCACTGAAGTGGGTGTATGAAGTCCGTGGCTAATCATGCAGTACACCTTTTTCTCCTAGAGAACAAAACTTAATTCTTTGGGGCCATCGAAAAGAGAGAAACACACACACACACACACACACACACACACACACACATCTTATTGTTAAAGCAATCAGTTATTTTCTATATTTTTTCTATTTCAATTTCTATTTAAAATCTTTATTACCGTTTTTCCCTTACCCTCTTTACGCCACCTAAAACAAAGTTCTGTATGTAAGAAAAAAGATGGCCTCATAGCCACAAGTTACATATTCTGAAAAACAACCACCACAAGAAACCTTAGTTCTCAAAACAGATTAAAATCATTACACAAAGGGAAATTACAACCCGATTGCAGATTATATATTCTTCTGAGACTCACACCTAACTTAACATTTCCCATCTATATTTCCATAAATTTATCCCAACCCCAAAGCAATAATTTTTTGTCATTGATTAACAAAGTTTAGGCAAGCCAAGTTTATTGTAGTTTTTCCCTAAGCTAGGTAGATGGCAAATCACTTATCTTACACCTTTTTTTGAAACCTTATTTAGCTAAGCTGGTTAATTGTCTAGTCTCTATTCTTACAGTAGGACCATTTACTTTTTGTTCCTAACCCTGTGTTTATATGTTACATGCTGGAACCTGTGACCACATCCTTAGATCACACCAAGGAACATACATTCAATCTGGAATGAATATTTTCTTTGACCAAGAGCCTGTCTCAAACCCACCCCCCCACCACAGGTACAACTATGTGCCTGCAATGGGTGAGAGCACAGTGTCCTTCACTAGTCTCTGCAGCCCTCACTACTCTACAAAGAAGGCACTTTCCACTCGTAGCTCTTTCTTATATCTTCCTGGCAAAGCAGCCTAAACTATCTAGCTAGATCTTCCTTATCAACTACCCTAATGTCCTAAAACCATTTAAATCAAACCAGGAATTCTGTAAAAATCCTTCATTCATCCCAACAACATCAGTCTGTGAAAGTTCATCTTTATTTTGATCTGCAGGAAAACTGTTCACAAGAGTGAGCAGTTTCTCAGGAAGCAACCACAGCAGGCTACATAGACAGTGAGGGTCTGCCCTCGCCCGTTCACACCACGCCCTCGCCCGTTCACACCACGCTGGGTATATGAGGATGGGAGCAATGACAAACATGAAAAGGTATAGCAGCAGCAAGAAGCCACCCAGTGGGAACCTGCTGGGGCTGTGCCTGTCAGAGCTACACCCATTGCAACTGTGCAAAATGGAGAACTGTCCAGAAAGCTCACTTGTCCACTGCAGTTCCTGAAGAGAGACCCAGATGTTTCGATGAAAGGAGGGAACTGACTCCCAAGAGCCATCTTCTTTCCTCTCTTCCACTCTTCTCCCTTCTCTTCGCTTTTCTTCCTTTCTTCCCACTCTTTCCCTTCCCCTCTCATCTTCTCCTCTCTCCTTTCTCTTTTCCCATGTCCCAATCCACTGCGTCCTCTGCCCTCTCCCAGGTCCTGTCTTTTGTCCTTTGCTTTTATTTTTTGACAGGGGGACTCACCTTGTATTGCAAGTTGGCCCTTGCACGCTGATCCTTCCATTTCTAGCATTCATGTGAATTATAAAGTCAGTGCATTTCCTTTGCTTACTCAGAGCCTAAAAGTACTGATGTCACTTGGGAACTTCAGGACTGTTTCATCTAGATCTTTGAGACACTGGTTCATGAAACAAATTCAGTGTCAGTCTGATTTCTGTTACTGTAAGAAATGCAGGGGGTGATCAATGTGTAAAGAGAAAAGGTTTGGCTTTTAGCTCTGGAGGGTTCAGTCCATGACAAGGCAGCACATCATGGTGGGGTGAGCGTGGTGGGGAAAATCCACTTAACTTAGGACTGGGGAGCTAAAGAAGTTAGAGGTCATGGTCCCAATGTCCACTTCAGAAAGTCATCCAAGGACCTGTCCACTTCAGAAAGTCATTCAAGGAAAGTCATCCTATTAGGTTCTACCTCCCTAAAGGAGGTTCCATCCACTACCCTGAGGCACCCAAGGCTGGGCTCCAAACCTTTGAAAATATTGCACCCAGATGGTGGTGGAGATGCATCAACACTTCCACCACCATAGCCCCAGGATTCACTGGAGACTGGCATGCCAGTGGGTGTTCCTGCAAGCAGAAGCCCTCAAGGCCTTCTAATAAAAAAACTCAAATTCAGCACCAAAAGGTACACTGTTCTCATGCTACGTGGGCTAGACGTTCATTCTGTGGGCTATGAGCCACTCACTGTTTTATACCTTCTGCTGCCATGTTTTGCTTCTGCCTGTCTATTTTCCCTGTGAATCTACTTGAAGATTTCTCTCTCTGAAAGCAAGTTTTTTCTTCATTCACATATAATATTTGAACACTGTACTCACTAGTTTGTATTGCTAATTTGATAACTTGGGAACAGGGATTCACAGTTGGGGAATTGCCTTCATTGGATTGGTTTGCGGCCATATCTATGAAAGAGTGTCTTGGGTGATTGATATGAGAAGGGCCGGCCCACCATGGGTGACACCATCCCCAGGCAAGTGAGCCTGGCCTATAAAGAAAGCTAGAAGAGAAAAAGCTAGAGAGCAAGCCAGTAAGCAGCAGTCTTCCATCGTTTTTACTTTAGTTCCTACAGGAGTTCCTTTCCTGACTTACTTCACTGATAGCCCATGATCTCAGAACTGTAAGATGAAATAAACTCTTTCGTCCTCAAGTTGCTTTTGGTCATGGAGTTGAGTGTATTGGATGGCTGCATGCCTGCTCATTCTCGCCTAATCTGAAAGATGTTTACATGGCCCTCCTGCTCTCCGAGAAGTGAGGGATATAAATACTAGCAGAATGAAATTCCCATATAGAAAAAGCCACATACATGTTTGTTTAGGAAATTTGGGAAATGGAACATGAAGAATAATTTCCTGCATAATCTCACGTCATTAGTGTGGCATAAGAATATTTGTGAAAACAGGAAAAAGTGGGACATTGCTCAACATACTTATCAAGACAAGAGGTGGCAGCAAGAAAATGGAAAATTCCGGAAAGGAGAATTGCCTCCGAAATTGCCATAGTAAGAACCGTTTTCTGTGTCTTGGCCCTACTTTAGCAGAAGAGTTTTCAGGTCTATCCGCGCCCATGCAGATCTCAAAACTCCATTCTTCTTTGCAGCTGAATAGAATTCTGCTGCGTACAAACCACATTTCCACAGTTTGTCATCTGACAGTGGTCATCTAGGCTGGTTCCTTTTTCTTGTTACCATGGGTAGAGCAGCAGTGAACAGTTATCCTCCATGGCAGGATGCAGAGTCCTTTGGGTATGTTCTCAAGAACCTTCTAAGCAGGACCCCTACAGCCAAGGGAAAATTCCCTAGAACAACCAATAAGACTGCACACAATTAACCTGTCTCCACACAACAGAGAAAAGTTTCAACAGGAAAAGCAGTCCACAGAATACGACAAAATGTTCTTTTTTTAACTTAAAAAATTCATTGCGTATACTTATGGAACATGATACTTTGTTACATAGGATTTTCATAGAAACATTCCTATGATGTCAGCTTTTCTCCTCATACATTCAACACATGCCACATCCTTTATATGTCTAGTTAATGATCTACTAGGATGTCACTGTGATTCCACTGAAATTCTTTCAGGAGACATTCACAGTATTCTCAGGTTTTTTCCTTGATTGAAAATTAATTTTTCAGAGCTTGCCGTTTATCTCTTGAAGATTTACTGTTATTCTGGGGCCAAATGAAAGTGTCATTTTCAGGCGAATAGTAAGGTGTCTGCATTGAGTAACTAAGCTTCTGAGATGCATAAGTACATTCGTAAGAGCAAACAAAACAAGGCTCTCAAAACTGGGAGTTAGAACCAAGAGCCTGCAGAAGGTGCAATTAGATCCTTATCGTTCATCCTGTGCAAAAACCAGCTCAAAATGAGTCAAGTCGTCTGGGCTGGATGGCCACAGATCCAGGTCTGTCTCTGCAGCTCTGAGGCTTCAAACTCGTCCCCACACCCAAATTACTTTTAATATCTATTCTGGGGATGGAACCCAGTCCCTGCTTGCTTACTGACTGCTTTGTCCCCAGCCCTGTTGCAGAGGATGTTAATTGCATTTTCTGAACAAGGTGATTCCTTACTACGTCTGAAAGAAGAGGAGATTTTTGGAGAGTTGACTTTTCTAAAGTTAGATTTTCCACACTAAACAGAGTTTCATATACAGCCACCCCCCCCTGTTTAGCTACAGTATTTCCTCTGATGTGTGTGTGTGTGTGTGTGTGTGTGTGTGTGAGAGAGAGAGAGAGAGAGAGAGAGAGAGAGAGAGAGAGAGAGAGAGAGAGAGAGAAAACACCTATTTTTCTATGTCAATTTCTTTTGGCCAGCATGTTTCTGTTTGCTACTGGAGGTATCTGAAAACCACAATAAGGTTGTAACCAGAAATTGGCTTCGTGTCAATTGTTCTGGTTTGAGCTTGATGTTTACCAAGAGCTAAGCAAGGTCTGTTCAACCAGGACCTTGACAACCGTTCTTCCGGCACTTCCTCTCCGCTGTTCTTGCTCTCCTGTCTGTCTCTGAGCAGAATTACAGCAAGGACTTTGAATCTATATGCCCTCTGAGTCTCTGTTCATCAATGTTCGCTCCTCCCAAAGTAATATAAAGAAAATATTAAAGGAAGAAAAGAAGGAGTCTGAGAAAAATTTGACTTATTAAGAGACCCCCTTCAGTCCGTGGGGTTCCACAGAACCCGGAGACATCAATAAGTTCTTGAACCGCAGAAGTAATTCCTAGTCTTGTGAATTTTAAGATTTCTCTGAAGCCCAATATGGATCCCAAACATACTAATAGGATTAGAAATAACATGTCTAACAAAAATGAATGTGCCTTCCACAATGCGTTTCTCTCTGAAACAACCAAAGTACACCGTATGTACCTGGAAATATATACACGAAGTTAAAAACTATTCGGAAGGCATCATTTTTTTTTTAAAGCGTGTTCTCGATTGAAATTCCACTCTCAAAGTCTGTGCTGCGTGCTGCCAGCTGCCAGATCCCAACCCACCCCTAGCCTCTCGCCCGTTTCCCTCCATTGCCTTCCGTTTATGACCTTTTCTTGGCCACGCCCCTTGATTTATGGTCGTTTGTACGATGGCACCGCTTTGCAGTATGTCAGTTTATGTCACCCTCCTCTCGTCATAAATGACTACCATAAAGTGAGGTAAAATATCATAAAGCGTTAGTGAGTCCCTGATACTCAAGGTTCTTTCGCATCAGCCCTGACAGGTACCCACCATGGAAAAACAGATTCGGCCTTTTGAAGGGAGCAGGATCTGATGCTAACGTTTTTTAAAAGCGAAAACCACTAACATTCACTAAACTTGTTCTGTGTGCCCCCCACGGAGGAGAGTTTATTGTATGCGTGACATATAATCCTTGTTACTTCTCGGCTCAGGGTTTCATTGCTGTGAGGAGTTCAGCGCTTTCAAAACAACTCTTCGAAGGGAGACGTCTAGCTTGGCGTTGGCTTACAGTTTCAGAGGTTCAGTCTATCATCCTCACGGAGGGGAGCATGGTGGCACGCGGGCCGATTTGGTGCTGGAGAAGGAGCTGAGAGTTCTACCTCTTGATCGGAAGGCAGCAGCACGAGACCGTCTTCTGCAGGCAGGAAAACGAGGAGCGTGAATGCCCTGAAGGCAGCTGAACCGCCAAAAGGCCCGCACCAGAGTGGCCAGGGACTTTCGAAGGCTCCCTGGGAGCTACCTATTTGCTGACTGCTGGTATTTCCACGGAAGAGACAGTCTCTCTCCCATTGCTTTTCACTGTTATGGAACGGTGGGACTTCCGTCTATGTCATTAAGTCCAGTAGGCTCCTGGGTCAGTTCCTCCCCATTCTCCATGAAAGAATGCCTCAGTTTGGGTAGAAGACAATTACGCAGCAGGCTGTAATATGCTCGGTACGGGACATTCTAGCCTTCATTTCCTCTCTTCATTTTTATTTTCCCACAGCTCTATCACTGTGCTCTGCACCCTTTCCGAGTTTGGGTCATACTAGGGAAGGCCCTGTTCCCCATGGGATGGTGAGCTTCATGGGGACTGGAGCAAACCTCTCAAGTCTACAAACGCATCCCTAGCCGTCGGCCCAGGGCCGAGCGTGGTGACTTAATAGACATTTGTCCAAAGGATGCTCAACTCGTCTGCAGGGCCTGGGTGGACAGACGTAGGGCATCTTCCATTACACACGTTAGAGCATGCATGGGCTCACTGTTGGCCTGACAGGGTTGTTAATTTAACACACAGTGGTTGACTGAATTACAACCACCCCCAGAAAACCCTGGCTCACAAGACTGACAGTGAGCCGTACTCACTTTCCCGAATAACAGTGGAGGGGGTTCTAAAAAGTGGGCAACAGCCATAAGGAAAATTAGGACAGCAGCACCCGAGCTCGTGAAGAGACATGTTGGAGCTTCTTCATTGTAAAAAGAAAAACAGGAAAAATAGAGACCAGGAGGAAGCAGGATCAGTTTCTATTTTTTGCCCCGACATCTATGGTCTTTTCCAAAAAATCTTTCTTGGTTTCCTCTTTCACATCTACAGTGAAGTGGAAATTATAGTTTGCAATATAAATGGCCATTTCCAGCAAATTTTAGCAAGGAACAAAATTTTTATCTGAGACTGAAATTTGGCATTCTTTCACCTCCTTATGCTGGGAACAATTTTTTTTTTTTTTTTTTTTTTTTTTTTGTCTTTACAAACTGTGATGAGAAATATATCCAGTTGCCGTTATCTCTAGCCAACCCTATGCCCAGCTTTAAAAAAATGGCCTTGGAAATTGGGAATGTCTCTGAGGGAGGCCTGGTCTTTGCTACCCTAATGTTGAGTCACGTGCCTTATACCAAGCAGAACCAAACCAGGGCCCTATAAGCATGAGATGCTATTTTGAATGGTGCCCACCTCCAATCCTCTCCTCCTCTGGGCAATTTCTTTTGCCCTGGCACCTCCAGCTAACGCTGTGGCCGCTGGCAGGGCAGCCTGGAATATCCTGCTGCTGAGGTGGGAACTGAACTCTGTTTAGAAGGCTGGCAACTTCAAAAGCATATGGAGGTTTTCAGAGGAGGGTTGGGGACGGGCTGAGGGCTGCTCCTGTTGCCTCACAGCACGGGTTGGTTCTTTTGATTGGTTCTGTTGCTGCTGCAGTACTGAGAGTCAAGTCCCTGGGCTCACACCTGAGTTTGGCAAGTGTTCTAACCACTGACATATATACCCTACCCTACCCTGTCATGGCGGGGTGTTTAGTTTTCCTAGACCCTGGCACCATATGCTAACCTCCAAATTATAAAAAAAAAAAAAACAAAAGTAATCCCCCCATCCTGATCCTAGGGTGTTTGGGGAACACCCTACTGTGTTAGCTGGAAACTATAAAGAGGATTTAAAGCACTTTTCTCAGGGATCTCACAGGTTGGTTTCTGTATTTGTGGCCATGAGAGTAACGGCAAGCACAAAGACTTCTGTCTTAGTCCGTGTTTCATTGCTGTGGAGAGACACCGTGACCACAGCAACTCTTACAAAGAAAAACATTTAACCGGGGCTGGCTTACAGTTTGGAGGTTTAGTCCATTATCATCATGGTAGATGGCAGTGTGCATGCTGGCATGGGGCTGGAGGAGGAGCTGCACTTTCTCCATCTTGATCCAAAAGGTGGCAGTGTACTGTGTGCTACCCTGGGCTTAGTTTGAGCATATGAGACCTCAAAGCCCACCTCCACAGTGACATACTACCGAGTCTACAGGTGTGTGTGTGCTCCTCTTCCAACCACCACACCTTTGAAGCTCTTATATGGGGATGGAGACAGCAGAGAAAACCACTCTCTGAGCATCCATTGCATCCTGTCATCGTCACACTGTTTTGTATGTGTTCCATTATATGCACAGGGAAGGAGATGCCAGCATTACCATGAGATTTATCTGATGGTGAAACTGCCAAGTGTCCAAGAACCACTCAGGCTTGCCCCTGGTAACCATGGAGATATAAAACCACCAAGATCCTGACCAAATAAAGCCCCCTACCATTGATGCATCCATTTTCCCCCACTGGCTTCCTGCTCATCCTTTACAAATCAATTAGCTTATAAATATAAATTAGAATTTCTAGTTTGCAACTATAACAGGAACCAGTAGTGATAAGGGACAGCCACTCAGTCTAGAGGGTGCCGTGTGAGATATCTGGATGTAGAATTCACATGGACTTGGTGACATTTACTTTCTGATGGTGGAAAGTGAGGTTAGAGAGATAGAAAGCCATGTTCTTGGGTAGCTAAAGCAGGTTGACCAGGCCATCCCGTACCTGTCAATCAGAGAGAAGAGGTGGTTCGGGAGCAAATGCTGGGGTTTGAGTATCACACATTGTTTTAGATGTGAGTCATGATCCAAAAGACACTGGAGGCAGGTTTGAGGACTCAGGAGCTAAGATGTCCCCTCACAGGCAACTCCTCTGACACAACAGAGACCTCCATGTTTAACAATGTTTAGCAAGTCTCAGTTGTATGTGTGTATCAGGGCCTGTCCCCAATGATGGATGGAGTGTTTTGACTCTCCTGTTATAAGAATTTGCACAGATAAGAATTTTCTGTCCACTACAGGACAGCAGGCTTCTTCAGTCCCAGCACCCCTGGGAGTTGGAGCTAGAAAATTCCAAGTCTGGCTTCTTTAGGCACTGTAAGGCATTTAATAGCAATACTAGCCTTCACCTAAAAGATGCCTGCCTCATCCCCTGGGCCTGAAGACCAAGCAGTGTCTTCTAACATTGGCAAATTTTCTTTTGGGCTAAAATTATCACCTGGATGAGAACTGCTAACAGTTCTTTGAGTCAACTGGGTCCTCAAGGCTGATGATGCTTTGTAATCTTGAGTTGGTAGTAACACTTGAGGTGGCCGGTATCTGGTACGTACCATTTATATTTCATATGTCTTTGAAGGCTGAATGATTCAATAATTCTGCTAAGGTAGAGACATGACCCCAAAAGAGCTGTTTTCGATTCAATGTAAAGTGTTTCTCATGGCTCACATGTTTAAACATTTGGTCTTCAGCTGGGAACCTTTAGGAAGTGGGGTTCGGTTGAAGGAAATAGATTCTTGGGAGAGGGGCCTGAGGTGAGTGTTTATGGTCCAACTTCACTTCTGTCAGAGTTCTCTATTCCCTACTCACAGATGAGGTGAGAAACCATACTGCAAACATCCACTGCCACCAAGAGTCACCTCCCATTATGGCCAAGCCTTTCTCACCATGGACGCAGGGGACTGTGTTCCTTCAGACTGTGAACCAATGTAAGCCTTTACACCTTCTGGAAGTTTCTGTCACAGGAGCAGGAAATAAATCTGACTATGAGGGGGATGTTAGAGCTGCAGGATGAGGGGGTGGGTGCTAAGGCACTGCAGGTGAAGAGGCAGGGGTGAGTGGGGTGAAGCAGAGGGACTGGGTAGGATTCTGGGGGTGGTCACAGATCATCTTCTCATGTCCTGAGAGGCATTCAGAAGTGGGGGGGGGCAAACCTGAGAGGAAGACGGAGGCTGACTTATGGAGATACTTTTACATCATCCTAGGTGATTAATTACCATATTTACTAAGCACAGTAGGACTGGAGAGGAGGCTCAGTGGTTAAGTATACTAAGGCTCTTTCTTTCCAAGTTCAGTCCTCAGCAGCCATATTGAGTACCCACTGCTGCCCGTAACTCCAGTTCCAGGGTATCTGACGCCCTCTTCTGGGTCCCCTGAGCATTGCGTGGGTATGTACAAACTCACATGGAAAATACACACGTGATTTTTAAAATATTAAAAAGAACATCTTAAAATATATAAAAAATGAGCACTACAGTCAAACATAGAACGAGCAAGCGTGGTGTTATCTACATAGGGCCTGGGCTCAGGATCTTTCTCACCGGGACAATGTTCCTTATCTCTTAATAAATGGCTAAACATTCATATAAAAGTAAGACATATGGACTGGAAAAATACATACAGAGTTAAAACAAAATGAAGACAACCACTCAGTGTTGCTCTCAAGCAGAGACTTCCATAGTAAACTATTCTGTCTCTATTCCTATCTCTGTGTATCCCACAGGAAAACTGGGGCCAGGCTGTGCCTCGCGTTGGTGGCCGGAAGAGACTGGCTCTTCCTCCTGCTCTCACGTGGACCATTCCTCACACAACATGCGGGGACCCAGGAGAGTTTCCACGTTAGACATGGTTGCATTTAAAGTATTTCATCTATTGCATGTCTCCATAACCCAGCCCCAGGCTTCTCTCTCGGGTTTACTCCCCACTTCTGAATGCCTCTCATGACATGAGAATACACAGGGGGAGAAGATGACCTGTGATTCCGAGAGCCCTACCCGGCCTCCCTGGTCTATGCTCACCCTTCCTCTTTGCCTGCAAAGCCTTAGTCACCACCTCCTCATCCTGCAGCTCTAATGTCACCCCCATTGTTGTGGGGACCAGGTCCCACTCCAAACATGATACTCACTCCTTTATGTTTCAGATATACCTTATACACAATGCTCTGATAATTTTGCACGTGGAACGAAGTTTTATACTGTGGAATTTGGGTCTTGAAGCATTTTACACATTTGGGATTTCAGATTGCTGAGTTAAAAGATGCCAAAGAGGAAGACAATTAAAAATGCCCAGAAGTTCTTTTCTTCACACCCCTACATGATCTTGGAAAGACAGGTCTGAAGCTCAGGCTTACATTTAAAAAGTCATTTCATGCTCTGCACTGATGGTTTCTGTTTTGTATGACATTGCCAGAGATGATAAAGCTCTGTGGCTTTTCTGAAGGTTTGTGAGGATGCAGGAGGCATAGATCAACACTGAACAACCTCAGAGATAACACAGCCTCTCTACCCTGTCTGCCGGGGTCACCCTTCTGGATGGGTTCAGCCTTCTCCTTTCCCACATCCTTTCTGTCCATCTTTCTACATCTCTTCTCACTTCTTCCCAAGATTACAGCCTGCTTCCATCTTCTCTTTGATCTATTCTGGATGATCCCGATGCCTGTAATATTTTTGCTGTCCTGGAGATCAAACCCTGGACTTCTCATATGCTGGAGTAGACTATTTTCTGTTTCATTTTGTGTGACTGTGTGCATTCATGTGTAGGAGGTGTGTGTTTCTATGTGAACAGGTCTGCATGCATGTTTGTGGTCATGGAGGTCAGAGGTCCCCTTCAGTCTCAATTCCAGGACACTAACACCTTGGTTTTGTAAAAAAAAAAAACTATTTTTGAGATTATAATATATCAATTCCCTCTTTTTTTCCCTCAAGCCCTCTCACCTACCCTTGTTCTCCTGTAAATTCTTGGCTTCTTGTTGTTGTTGTTGTATATGCGTGTGTTCTTAAATACATACATACCACCTTCTCAGTCTATATAATGATATGTATATGTTTTCAGGGCTGACCATTTGGTACTGGAGAACCAATAGGTGTGTTCTTTTCTGTTAGCATTCTTCAGCTGCCTGGGTTTTTTGTCTGGGGTTGATGCCTTGTGGGCTTTCCCTTCCATGTTGGCATGTTCATACATGCTTCCATGTTAGCATGTCCATTCATGCTTCCCTTGATCAGGTCATGTTTAGGCAGACAGATGTGTTGGTGAGACTCCATGTGTGTAGCTTCTAACATTACAAAACTTGTCAGTCCTCTAGCTCTTAAAATTGGTCTGGCCCTTCTTCCAAGAAGGTCTCTGCTAGGTGCAAGAATTGTATTCCAGGGGTATCCGCTGGGACTGGATTCCACAACTGTTAGCTGTGGTTTTCCAAACGTTCTTCCTTGTAAAAAGAGGGTTTCTTGACAAGGGGAGAGAGCTGCTCTCATCTGTGGGCACAAGGACATGCCTGGCATCTACTTAGGGGCTTCGATTGTTTAGTGAAGTGGTAGCTGTAGGTTCTCTCAAGATTCCCGACTTCACTAGTCATGGGTACTTGGTTAGGTTTCCAGCACTAGGCATGGTCTCCCTCCTGTTGAGCATGGTCTTCAGTTCAGTGGGCAAGCTGTTGGTTACAGCTAAGCTGTGCATGCCACTACTGCACCCCGAGGGTTAGCTTGTCATGCTGGTCATTGTTCTGGTTCACTGGCGTCATAGCTGCATAGGAGAGTTGGTTGCTTTCTTCCTTTGGAAGCTTGCACAGCACCTTCTGGTACACTGAAGGATAGGAAAGGTCAAGTCCAGGAGCCTCTGATCTCATGTCTGAAGTTTATGGTGTCTTCAGAGTAGAGACGTAGCCCTTCCTCTTCCTGAGCCTGAGGGGAGACCAAAAGCTCCAGCAATAACCTATAATGTTTTTGGGAATCTTTTGAACAGCCCTGACCCATATAGCTCAAAATTTGTGCCTGGAATTGGGTATTTTGTTAAGTGTTCTTTGGCTCCTGGGTGAATCATTGTCAGCCCCAATGGAAAGTTTTCACTTAGACTGTAAATGTATTTTATATGCCAATGTAAATATATGAAAGGTATTTTTAGGTAAATAGTTAATAGTTTTTCTGTTTTTGAGATGGGGTCTTTCACTTGCCTGACCTTCCTGACCCATCCAAGCTGGCTGGCCTATGAGCGCTAAGGATCTTCCTGTCTCTGCATCCCCAGCAGATTATAGATGCACAGTGTAAAAAAAAAAAAAAAAAGGTTTTTCTTTCTATAGAGGTTCTGTTCCAGTTTCTGGGAGAACTTCCCCAATGCAAGTGTGACTGCAGGGGATGAACCATTTTTCTTAAACAAATATAAATCCTTCCTCTGTGAGACCTTTAGTTTTGTTGCTTGATATGAGAGTTTCAAAGTATTTGTGTTAATGCAGGAACTGTTTAGCAATGTTTAGAAGTGATATGAAAAGATTGTGCCATTCCAGTGTGTCCGTTCCAGATGCCTGACCTATATGACTAGAGGCATTTTGAACTTGTGCTAGACTAACAGACAGCTCCATAAAGAAGAGAGAGGCAAGGTGCTGGGGGCTCAGAAGTGGAAGTTGTCTCTGAAAAGCTAGAAAGTGCAGCCATCCTGTAGACACACAGATGGTTGGGCCATCCTCATGCCTGAAGCAGGGGGCGCAGAAGGGAGTATGCAGATGTTGGAGGGGCCACCTTGGGGTTCCTAAATGGCATTGTATGTCTTAAGGGCCCAGATAAGTGTCAGATCATTTCTCTTGCTTCTTTGTGTGATCTTTCGGACAGTCAATCTTTAACACTAAAGGTAACAGGCACATAGCTGAGTGGCTTCCCAAGAGGGGAAGATAAAGCCTTCTGATATAATATCAGCATCCTTCCATCAGTGTTGGTGAGGGGGATGGGAGAACAGCTAGCTTACCTTGCAGACAAATGTGTACTTCTTAAGGTTGAGGGTTAATCTGTTCAAGGAACTGGACTCCTTTGAGCTCCTGACAAGCCACAGGAGAGTCAGCGAGAGGTTGTGGGGATCTGAATAGACTCACAGCCACCTCTAGTCCCATCATGGCCAAGCGTGCAACCCAGGAGCAGGTAAGACTGACAATGAGGGAACAAATGAACATTGAGTTCTGGAGGCAGACCCTGTGCACAGTTCATCTCCTCATGCTAGGCTCTTCCCAATGTCCTCCGAGGGAAAAGCACTCAGTAAGGTCTGTTGGATGACACGTTCACTCTCTCCTATAACTTACCCTAAGTACTGTTTAAGGAGTACATAAGACTGTTCTAATCTCAGTCTAGGTTTTCTTCTTCAAAGAGCCCATTGATAAAGTACAGCTACTGATTTCTTGAGAGAGAGAGAGAGAGAGAGAGAGAGAGAGAGAGAGAGAGAGAGAGAGAGAGAGAGAGAACAGAGGGGGACCCCATGCTTGATTTCAAGCTTCTGTCAACTTTTTGTAAAGAGAGAGAGAGAGAGAGAGAGAGAGAGAGAGAGAGAGAGAGAGAGAGAGAACCTCTGTCCACCAGCCCTTGTATCATTTTTCAAGTTTCCCGTCATCCTCCTTCAGCTGGTACCCATCCATCATTTTAGGCAGAGAGTATCCATCACAGTGGGAGCTAAATAATTTTCAAAGCTGTCAGAGAGTGGACACAAAAAAGGCTCCATTTTGCTGGAACCCTGATGTCTGGGACTGGTGGTGAGGGGTTGTGGGGTGAAGGACCAAGGCGTCTTGGGAGCACACCACACATAAATTTCCAGTAGAACAAAGGAAGAGCCATTCTGGAAGTCAGACCCCCTTCTCTCCACATAAAAGTCCATGGGAGCTGTCAAAGGTCACAGCTTCATGGGTTTATTTGTGTATATGTGTGTGTGTGTGTGTGTGTGTGTGTGTGTGTGTGTGTGTGTGTGTGTGTATGTATATTCCTTCATATATATGTCTTCGTATATATATATATATATATATGTATGTATATATATATTTCTTAATTTTCCAATGACAGTATTTCTTATAAGCGATGCTTACTTGCAAGATCCAGGAAGACAATAAAAATCATGCCATGTTCCACTAGGTGTAGAGAACTACAGGTAATCTTATTTTTGGTGCATTTTTCTTGTCACACACGGAAACACATTACATATGAATATATACACATATTTGTGCACATAAATGTGTGTCTAAACTAGAATTATTTTTTGCCAGAATTGGTGTTACACTCTTTATGGAGTTTCATATCTTGCTTTTCTCACTGCATTATAACGTAAACATTTCCCTACTCTGTCAAGCTTTTGGCAAAACATGATTTTTTTTCCCGGACTACATTGTTTCTGATTTCATGGATATACCATAATTTATTTATTTGTTGTCAGCCTTGCTGATTGTTCTGCCTCTTTGCAATGTGGTATTTTATTTATTGTATTGTTTCTGTCTTTTAGCGATTCAGTTTATCATCGATATAATTCTCTAGAACCATAATCTTATCTTTTTATTAGAATGTCAAAGATAGGTAAATGGATTCATTTTTTTTTATAGCTCACAAAGATTCAACCTATGAGGAGCTTTTTGGTTGTCTCCTAAATCAGTAGAAGTGATTATCTATGTTCCCTTTTATTATATAGATTAAATCCTATCAATTAGACGAGCATGCTTGTATTTCTTCCCTGTTTGGTGATGTGTTGCGAGCTGACAGCTCCTCATTTTGGAGCAGAGGAGACCATGAACATGCATGGGATGGAGACAGAAGGATTCCTTAAGATAGGAGGAAAAGATGGTGTCTGCCCTTGGAAAATGTTCTCTGAGGTCCTCAACTTTCTCATGGATAGACTTGGTGGGGTAGCACTCAACCAAGACCACAGGCCAGTATCTGTGGAAACAATCACAGGTATATTTACCAGACGGCATGATGGCTGCTGCTGCAAACCTTATTTATATTCATTTTTACTGTGAGGCAGGTCAAGTGTTTTTCTTCTAGGAATAAGGATGAGGTCTTGTATTACCTTCTCAGGTAGTTAGAAACACTCACCTCCATGCCCCCCAACCCCCACTAATGTTAACTTCTTGGGATGCCACTTATGTTTTGTAAAACTGATTTCATCCATGGTACATTGAACTGGGAATGGTGTCTTACCATTCATATTCAGGAAGTTGAGGCAGGAGGATGGAAAGTTCAAGGCTGGGCTATGCAACAAGATGCAGGTTATCCTGGCCAATTTAATATGACTATCTCAACAAATCAGTAAATAAATAACAAGAAATAAAAGGGCTTAGGATGTAGGTCTTTGGGGGAGTGTCTAAGGTCCTGGGCTCAATCCCCAGCAATGGAAAAAAATGCAATAGAGACAAGACACACAAGTACCAGAAACCATCGACCGCATCATTCCCAATGATCCTTTGTATTCACGTAGAGCCATGCCACATTCCTACACCTAATTCCTGACACCCACAGTCTGCCTCTCTTCGGGCGGGCTCGCTGTTTCTCAACTTTTTGTATAGGGGGGCGCTGCAGGTGTGATGTTTGAGTACTTTTCTTGTTGCTAGGACAAAACAAATACCTGACAAGAAGCAGCTCAAGGGAGGAAGGTTGATTTTGGCTTTAGTGTGTGAGGGGTAACCTTACCATGGCGAGCAAGCCTTAATAGCTGGAGGAGGAGGGGAGGGAGAGGGAGGTGAAGAGAGAGAATGAACAAATTAGCTTTGGAACAGGGTTTTCAAACCTACCCACCTCAGCAATGACCCAAGTCCTCTAAAGGTTCTGTGGTCTCTTCAGCCATACCAGTGACTCTGTGGGGGCATTCCACATTCAGAGTAAAAATTTTAGAGCCACAATGTCGATTACCTCAGATGAGCATTTTATTCATTTTTGCTGTTCAGTAGTATTCTGTGGCATGGATATACCACGTTGTCTCTCCCATTTATTAACAGTAGTGTATCTGCATTGTGGCTTTTTCAGGGGTTATAAATGATGTTGAGTTAAACATTAAGTAAAAGCAACAAACAGAGTGGTGTTTTTTTGCATATATTCCCAAGAGTGGACCTGCCCAATTACACAGTGACTTATAGTTTGACTAAACATGTTTTCAAACAGTCTTAAGTGACTGCATTGAGTCATGTCCCACTAGCCACTATTCTGCATTATTTAGCATGAGTCTCTCTTAACAGATGCCCAGAGCACACACACTATTATCAGATTAAGATTTTGTTCCATACAAACTGGAGTATCTAAAACACAGCAAAACGAGTAGATAACGGTAGACATTCAAGAACTTGCTTTAGCCAAGACTCTCTTGGTTCCCTCAGAGTCTCTTGTCAATGCACAGGAATAACAGATATATCGTTGCTACCGCCTTTCAAATAACAGGCATAATATCGATACATTGTTGCTACCTCCTTTCAACTATAAAAATAACTCAGATACATTGTTGCTACTTCCTTTCACCACTGACCAACGGAGCAATCAGGATTGATGTAGTTTCTTGACTTGGGATTCTTTGAGTCCAGATTTAACAAAATTTGCTTAGTGCTGATTGGAAGCCTAAGACAGCATGCCGGGTAGTTCAGATCACCCAGCTGAGGCGCTCATCAGAGTGGGTTTTAAATAGCTGGACGTGGGTCTAGGGAGAAAAGCCAGTAAAATGCTTGTCCAGTGTCACAGATTCCATGTATAGCACTGAAAATAAGTTGGAAGAGATCAGTGGAGTGTGTGTGTGTGTGTGTGTGTGTGTGTGTGTGTGTAGGTTTGGAGGGGGTAAATGGAAGAAAGAAATAATGTCATAATCTCAAGAACCAAAAAAGAAATAAATGTGTAACTTCAATGAGCATTTTAAGTCTTAAATTTTTACGTACATGAGTATTTTGCTTACATGCACGGTCTATGTGCCACAGGTATGCAGTGTCACAGGGTCCAAAAGAAGGCATCAGATCCTGAGGAACTGCATTTCTGAATGATTGTGAGCTTCCATGTGGTGCTGGAATTTGCACTTGGATTATTTAGAAGAGACGCCAGTGCTTTTAGCTGCTGGGTTGTCTTTCCAGCCCCCAAAGTTGATTTTTAATGGTCCTAGGATTATGCTTTCTGCAACAGGCATGAAGTGGATTGGCATTCTCTTTGTGAGGTAGCCAGAATAGTTGTGTGTGTGTGTGTGTGTGTGTGTGTGTGTGTGTGTGTTTGTTTTGTTTTTGTTTTTACCACCTCTCTCTAAATCCCAGATCTACTGTTTTTTCCCCCTTCTAAAGTTATGTGTCTTTCAACCCATTGGATCAGATCTCTGAGCCTCATGTGTCAGCCCAATCTTCTGAGCTGGTATCAGGCACAGGGTAAGGCCACAAGTTGACCTGTGTGGCTCATCACTTCCACCACTGTGGATTCATCCCTTAGTCCTAAGCTTCCTGATAGACAGGTACTTACTCCTCAATGCCATTCCAGAATACTGCAGATTGCACGGCTTATGTGCCGCACTGTCGGAGTTCCGGAAGGCCAAGATCAAAGGACAGACAGATTGGCTGTCTGTTGGGGTCCTGCTTCATGGTTTGCAGAAAGCTTTATTTTGATGCATCCAGCATGGTGGAGGAAACTCTGTGAGATCGCTCTCAGGAACCCACCAGTCCCGTTCACGAGAATTCTGTTTTTGTGATGGTTAGTTAATATGATTGTCACCTAGACTTCTGTAGAAGACAAATTGCTTTGCACATCTGTGAAGAGATTTCTAGATGAGGTTATCTGAGGTGGGAAGACTGACCCCAACTGCAGGCAGTCCAAATACTGGACTGGGTTTAAAAAAAAAGGAAAGTAAGGTGAGAATCATAATTGATTTCTCTGCTTCCTTAATGTGGATACAATGTAACCAACCACCTCCTACTCCTTCTTCATGCCATTCCTCATCCACCATAATGAGCTGTATGTATCCTCAAGGCATGAGCCAAAAGAAACCCTTCCTTCCTTAGGCTGCCTTTACCAGGTGTCTTGTTACAACAACGAGGAGTTTGATATCCATCAATCAATCTGCTCCCCAAAGGCTCATGCCCTTACACCATGACCATGTGGGTTAGGGATTTAGGGGATCATGAGTGTCCAGTCTCACACACTGTTACTGCCACCAGCTCTCCTGAAAGCTACTCGTGAGTGATCTGAGTTGTAGAAAACGAGGAGCCAGACTCCGAGGAACATTTGTAATTGGGACCAGGAAACTCTTGGGGAACATGCATGGGATATTTATTTAGACCCATGGACCAGTAGACATGGCTGTAGGAAAGAGCCAAGACACTGCAGTGGGGGATTGGGGGTGGGGGTGGGGAGGGAAAGCACAGTCTGAGACATGGGAAAGCCAGAGATGGTGTTCCCTGACACCCTGCCCCCAACATCTAGTCACCCACTTGAAGCTGGGTCCATGGGCTTTGGCTTAGCTCAGCAGTTTAGCTCAGTGGTGACTGTCCTTAGCTTGCCGGTGGTTGGCTGGAAACATAGAGAGGTCTTCTATGAGAGATTTAGATCATGGCTCAGTAGGCAAAGGCTTCTCCATGCTCCTCATAGCAGTGGTGGATAAAAGAGACAGTCCTTGGTTCCAAGCTGTTTATCGACTGTTCGTTGTGGAAAATGGATGCACACCGACTTTTCAGGGTGGACCTGAGTTTAAATACCTTTAGCCCCGATGTTACACTGGCTTCCTTTGAGGGAAGGCAAAAGGTCAGAGATGTCCTGCATAGTGAACACTATGAACTCAAAGCAGCTGTAGATACCTCCCTAAGACCTTCTCTTGATCAAACCGGCCTCAGGCTTAGCATAGCCAGGGTAGACGGTCCACAGGGCCCACTGATCTGAGGAGATATTAGACGTTAATAGCTGCTGGGGGGGTGTGTGTGCTACCAGTGGGTGTCCCATACTCCACCTAGTGGCCCCCATACCAGGTGTGTATGTGAGCACTCCTTGGACTTGTCCGTTATCAAAAAGGGGGCTTGAGGCTAGAAGTGGAGACTCAAAGAGAGAGAGGTATTATTGGGGTAAATGGGAGCAGACATGATTGTATTTATTAACATGTATGCAATCCTCAGAACTAAAGGAAAATGGTTAAAAGACGGTTTCTAAGCCTTTTCTGTTATTTTCTTGTCTCTCTGCCAGAATATGTAGCAGGGGCAGTTTATTAGAGAGACACCTGGGCACTGTGATGGCAGCAGGCACAGAGGGATCATGGTGGCTGCAGTGTGTGGCAGGGACTCCTCATATCTTGAGGACATCAGGAAACAGAAATACTAATTTGCACCGATGTTGAGGAGGGAGAGGTTGATAGAGATTCCATTTGTCTTAAATAGTCTACAGTCTTCCCAAATAGTACTGTAGTTGGAGACCAAGTGTTCAAACCCACAAGCCTGTGGGGAAGGTTTCACACTCAAAGCATAGAATGGCCCGGCTCCAGCCATTCTACCCCGCTGGTGTGCGGGGCGATCTCACAGAGTACAAAAGCTGTTCTGTGATTCCGTGTGCCTCCCACGTAGGAACCACAGTCCCCTCCACTACCACAGCCCCCTCCACTACCACAGTCCCCTCCACTACCACAGTCCCCTCCATTACCACAGCCCCCTCCACTACCACAGTCCCCTCCACTACCACAGCCCCCTCCACTACCACAGCCCCCTCCACTACCACAGCCCCCTCCACTCCAGGTCCTCATTCTGTCGTCCTCTGTGTTTTGGGTGAGCTGTAGCAGACAGGCTCACACGCTTATGAGATCTAACTTTCGGATATCCAGAAAACATCCACTTCAGGGGCCAGCATGATGACACAGTGGATAAAGGAGCTTGCTGACAAATCTCAGGACCAGAGTTCAATCCCTGGGTCCCACATGGTGGAAGGGAAAAAGTGATTCTCACAAGTTGTGTGTGGCACAGATGCTTCCTTCCATAAACAAAAAACCAAGCAAAGAACACAACAAAGCCATTACTTAATATCATGAAAATTTATGGTTATATGAAGTAATAAATATTATAACTGGTCAAAATTTAATTCCTCCCTGATTATTTCTTGTTGTTTTGCTGTGACCTATGTGCTCAGGCTTAGTCCCTTGCTCTGTGTGTAGCACAGAACTCCATATAATGCTGTGTAACAGAGGATCTTTGTCCATTTCTGTGTTCAGCAATGTTGAGTCAGCAGCTTGAAATCACCCATGGTGGGAGTCTTTACACCACAGCCATTGGAAAATGTCACAAATCAAGAATTTAAAATTAAAAAAGAATTCTTTTACAGACTTACTACAATGTTGAGAAAATTAATTTAATAAACAAGAAATTATTAGACCATCTCCATGGGGACTGTGCATCACATATACATGCTAACACACATACAGACACACACATACATATGTGCACATATACAAGCATATCACACACAAACACAAGGATACACGTGTGCAAATACACATGCCATGTGATGCCCCCACTTACAAAATAACTCCAGTATTCAGAAAACATAACTAAGAAAAAAGGTCAACTCACATCGTTGGTGAATAACTGAAGTTCCAACATTCCTGTGTATCTTTCACTTTCGTGTTGATTGCAAACAAAAATATCAACAAGTAATCATGTTCCAGCTACTTTCACTCATCAACTATAGCCATAGGTTGACTATGAATAGATACAAAGTCTGGGAAGAAAATCAATGAAAGCATTATATGGGAATCAATGAAGGCTATGGGATTTATACTAAAGAGATATTGTCTATTCTATGATGATTTGTAAATATCAGTAAAATTTATAACAACCCAGCATGCGTGTGTATCCATTCATCTTGGCCTGGCGAGCTGGCTGCTGGCTAGTTACCAGAGCACTGCTCTCTCCCTCCGCTGTTTCTTCAATAGATCTTAGCTCTTCAATGCAATGATTTGCCCCATGAGCTTGATGAGCCTGGCCGCACAAATCCAGTGTTATAATCCACACAATGGAGCCCTCTCATGATGAGCGGTTGTGAAGGTGCAAATGGAACATAAGTGGTATGACCTTATTTTAATTGCTAGAGGATTTCAGTTGTGCAGAGAAGACATGTTGGCTTCCACACTCCCCTTGCTTCCCCTTGACTACCTAACAGGAAATAGTACCACAAGAACAAGTTGTGTGGAAACCATTTCTACTTCTTCCTCCTCTTCTCCTTCTTTTTGTTCTTTCTGTTCTTGTTCTTTCTTTCATTGTTTCTGTCTCTCTGTCTGTCTGTCTGTCTGTCTATCTGTCTCTCTCTCCACGTGAACCCACACATGTGAACCCATGTGTATGGAGGTCTGATATCATTCTCAGCTTTCATTCCTCATGTATTCTCCACTTTGGTTTCGAGACAGGGTCTCTTACATGGTCTAAAGTATAATGACTAGGCTAAAATGACCAGCCAGCAACCTCCAGGGACCTGCCTGTCTCTACCTCCCAAACTCTGGGATTGCAAGTGTGTAGCACAATGCCTGACACTTTTATGTGGGTGCTATATGTTCAATTCAGATGCTCATGCTTGTGAGGCAAGCACTTTGCCAGCATAACCATCTTTCCAGCCTTCCTTTCTTTTCTTTCACTCATTGTGAATGTGGGTAGTAATGGAAAATGAACAGAGACAATGATGACTGCACACACCTTCTGGGGCTTGGGTTTCCTTCTACACCTGCAGTGCTGTCATCTACTGATGAACAGTCAGTCATCTGAGTCTGAGACATGGAGACAGCACCACTTCCTCTAGGCTGGATGCTTTTGGCTGGAATGCAGCCACTATAAACATAAGGGATCCCAGGTCATGGGAAACAGCCACAAGGAATGATTCTGAAACCCCTGGTCCTCAGCTCTACTACATAGTAATGTGCTCCTGTGTGGCAGCCATTTCAAAATGAAAAATGTCTTAGGGTTTACTGCTGTGAAGAAACACCATGACCAAGGCAACTCTTATAAATGAAGTTTAGTCCGTGATCATTATGTGGGGAAAATGGCACTGTGCTGGCAGACATGGTGCTGGAGAAGTAACTGAGAATCCTGCATCTGCATAGACAGGCAGCAGGGAGAGAGAGGGAGAGAGGGGGGAGGGAGAGAGAGGGGGGGAGAGAGGGAGAAAGGGAGAGAGGGAGGGAGGGAGAGAGGGAGGGAGGGAGAGAGGGAGGGAGGGAGAGAGGGAGGGAGGGAGGGAGGGAGGGAGAGAGAGAGAGAGAAAGAGAGAGAGAGAGAGAGAGAGAGAGAGAGAGAGAGAGAGACAGACAGACAGACAGACAGACAGACAGACAGACAGACAGACAGACTGGGCCTGGCATGAGCGTCTGAAACCCCAAAGCCCACCCTCAGTGACACAGTTCCCCTGACAAGACCATACCTCCTAATAGTGCTACTCCCTATGGGTCATTCTTATTCAAACCACCACAGAAAGACTCAAAACAGCACAGCAACTAATATTTCTTCTGTACACGAGACTGCCATCTGGATGGAAAGGTGAACAAGAAAGGCCCCACTCCACTCCATGTATGTGACCACTGTAACTGGTGAACGGGGCTAGTGACCAGTGGGGATTCTGCATGGCTGAGAAATGGGATGCCTTGTGTTGTGGTGGCCAGGCTCCCACAATTAATGCCTCGAGCTAGGATGGTGCTGCTTCATCACCTCTGACTTGGACTCAAAGATAGGCAGGCAGGCAGGCGGGCGGGCGGGCGGGCGGGCGGGCAGGCAGGCAGGCGGGCGGGCAGGCGGGCGGGCAGGCGGGCGGGCAGGCAGGCAGGCGGGCGGGCGGGCGGGCGGGCGGGCGGGCAGGAAGACAGGCAGGCAGGCAGGCAGGCAGGCAGGCAGGCAGGCGGGCAGGCAGGCAGGCGGGCGGGCAGGAAGACAGGCAGGCAGGCAGGCAGGCAGGCAGGAAGGCAGCAGGTAGCATTGCTTGTTTTGGACTTCATTCTTTAAAGCAGATGAGAATATCCACCTTAGTTCATAGGGAGAAATGTCCTTAACTGCCTATCATGAGGGAAGATTGGAATGTTCTGGAAGAGTATATCAGGCAAAATATTTTATCACAACCCCTTTGTAGAAGTCTCAATCTATCACAGCTGGAAGAGGAAGACACGGGTTCTTTTCAAGGCACAGGGTTTTCCTGGCTTTGTGCTCCTTATGGGGGAAAGCCAGCGAGGAGGCCTCCTGACTTGTCTAGAAGTACAACATAAAAGGGTTGGGTATCAGGGTTCAGCTGAGGAAAGCAGGCAACTGTGCTGTGTTCCCAGACAGAAAAGCACCGAAGAGGTAGTACACCTCTTGTCATTCTCTAAACATCTACAGCTGGAAAACCATGGAAGCATCCATTAAGGAAAGATCTAGAAGCAGCTATCACAAGTACAACTGGGGAAGAAAGGCTGTGAACATTAGAGAAAGGGTTCCAGGCTGTTTCTAAACTTCAGGTCAGTGTGAGGCACGTTCTTCACAACCTTGGCAGTCTGTTCTTGCTCGTTTTCTCACTGTACTGGAGAAGCAATGAAAGACACATTGGCCAGTGTATTTGAACACCCAAGACTCAGGCTGAAGCTGACAGCACCATTTTAATATTCTTTCCTTCTCCTTTCTCCTTGCCTTTTTCTTTTCATCTTTCTATCTGTATGTCTGTCTGTCTGTCTATGTATCTATGTATTTATATATCTCTCTATATATATACTTGTATATCTATCATTTATCTATGTATATCTATCTATCTATCTATCTATCTATCTATCTGTCTATATATATATATATCCTCTATTTACCTATTTACTATCTATTTATCTTCTATATCATGTATCTATTTCCTATATTATGTATTTGTCTATCTACGTATCTATTTATGTATCAATGTATCTATGTATCTATCTTCTATCTATCTATCTATCTATTTATCTATCATCTATCCATCTTTCTATTATCTATCATCTGTTTCAACAAGGTCTCATGTAGCCCAGGCTGGTCTTGAACTATGCAGTCAGAGCTTGCTCTCAACACCTGGTCTTCCTGCCTCAGCCTCCTAAGTGGTAGAATTACAGACTTGGACCACTATGTCCAGCTTAAGAGTGCTTTCTTGACATTGAAAGATAGCATAATTGTGCATGAGCACACAGTCAACGCTAGAACAGTGTTTATTTAACATGTAAACCTAGACAGATATCAGGCATAAAGGCAGCTTTGGGCCACCTGAGACCCAAGACACTTTAAGGTAAATTCACAGGAGGTTGAAATTTTCTCAGAGGAAGCAAGGGCCTTTGGAAGACACAGGAATAGAGTGTGCCACTCAGGTACCAGTGGGAATTGTGGTGTCAACTGTCAACCACCATCAGTGTCTGCCTACTAAAATCTGAAGAAGTCAAACAGAAAAACCTTTTGAATGTCATAAGTATTGAGACAAGGATTTAAGTGCAAGAGGCCATCGAGGAGGAAGACATCTGAAGGAAGGGCAGGAGGGCAGAGAGCCGAAACAGGAAGGATGAAAACAGCAAAGAGAGCAAGTATTTGGCAAGTGTTGCTCATGGGCACCCAGGACTCCCACTCCTCAGCGGGAATCTTGTGAGTGGTGAACAGGGATCACAGGGCAACTCCAGCACAGGATCAAAGGAACCCGAAGATTTTTCAGCCAAATCCCATCCGTTATGAGGGGCACCTCTCCTAAGAGCCTCCTGTCTCTACGACCCTAGTCTACATCCTTGAGGGATCAGTTGTCTCTGGCAGCCTATGGAAATCATCCTAAAGGAGGGTCCTGTTGGTTGCAGCCAGAACATGTCGTGGGAGCCATGCGACAAGATGTTGGACTGGGAACAGTTTCTGCCACTTTTTCCTGTCTTACTATATACAATTAGATGTAAGGGAATGAGAAGGGTTTTGCAAATTGGATGGCTATTTAAGAAGAGAGGACCCACTAAGAACCATGCTTTAATTTTAAATGAAATGGGAGATTAAAGTTTCTCTTATGGCCGAGTCAGCCCAGCTTTCAGAAAGTGGGGGTGGGGCAAAATGGGCCTGGCCCTGGGAAGTGAGCACAGCCAAGACCAAGTACTCGAGGGAGCAAGTAAATCAAGCACCAGGGAGGGTGACCAAGGAGTTCCAGTCATTGATGGTTTTAAGGTTTTTTCCTTTGCACTTAGTTAAACACTCAACATGGTGGATGTCAAAGAAGCTGAGAGGTTGGTTTATACCTTTCCTAAGAGTCATGCATAACAGAAGAGAAAGATCTTGTATCTTCAAATGAGAAAGGCTGGCCTTGTGTGTACAATGCAGGGGAGAGTGTATGGGCGACTCTGTGTGTATTTGTGTGTGTGTGTGTGTATGTGTGTGTGTGTATGTGTGTGTGTATGTATGCATATGTGTGTGAATGGGCAACTGTGTGCATGTATTTGTGTGTGAATGTGTGTCTATATGTGCTTGTGTGTGTGTAAGGGCAACTGTGGGAGTGTGTGTGTATTTGTATGTGTGTGTGTGTGTGTATGTGTGTGTGTGTGCCTGTGTATGTTTATGTGTATGTGTACCTAAGTGCTCATCAGAAGAGGTGCACACATGTTGTACAGGCAGAGGGAAACTTGAAAGCAGGAACACTTAAACAGTGGAAGAGGGTTAGACTGTCTGCAGCCTGACAGCAAAGCTATGCCACTGTGTGGTAGGAGAACAGGAAACGTTCAAATGCAATGGAAAGTCAGGGACAATGTTGAAACTCTGCTCCATTAGTCTCTGAAATGTTCACTCATTAAAACAAACACATGGTTTTCCGATTTGGGAAAAAGACAAAAAAGGTAGAAATTTAAAGTTGACCTGCCCTCTGTGGGTTCTGGGAGATCCTCTGTAAGAGCGGCCCTGGCTCCTACAGCTGAGTCATTCCTCAGCCCCGGCACAATTTCAAACGGTTGATTTTATTTCCCGTGAACCCCCTTTCCCACAAAATAACTTACCGAAGGGAGTTCTATAAAATTCCCAATACTCTTCAAAACTGACAAGGTCACCAGAAACAAGTAGCTGTCACAGCCAGCAAGGTCCTGAGGGGACAAAACATCTAAATGTCATGTAGTCTCTCCCATGTTGCCTCCAGAAAAAAAAAAGGCTCAGGTAAAAACCAGGGAACTCAGAACAAAATGAACAAGACAACAGCATTAGTTTGTCAGTTAAACAGGTGTCATCTGGGGGCATAAAATGTCAAAGGAAGGAACACCGATGTAGGGTACACTGAGGCTTTACAGTATTTAAACTTTTTATTCAATTTGTTTCTATCCATTATCTATCTATCTATCTATCTATCTATCTATCTATCTATCTATCTATCATCTATCAATCATCTGTCTGTCACAGCATGTGTGGAGGTTAAAAGACAACTTGCAGAAGCCAGTTCTCTCCGTCCACCATGTGAGTCCTGGGAATGAAATCCAGGTCACCAGTCTTGGTGGCAAGTACCTTTATCTATTGAACCACCTCTCAGGCCCTTAACCTTATTGTCACCAGCTTTTGTGAGTTCTTTTAAATTTTCTATGAATTGATGCTCTTCTGAGATTCATTCATTCGTTCATTCATTCATTCATTCATTCCTTTCTGAGACCGAGTCTTACTATGATGATTAGGTCTGGTTTGTGCTCCTGCCTCTGCCTCCCAAGTATAGAGATCATCAGTGTGCACCATTCCTGGACACTTCAAAACCAGAAGAGTTGATTATAATGTTCCACGGTCTTTCCTTGAACATATCTCCACTATGGTGTTTGAGACAGGGTCTCTCACAGAACTGGGAACTTGCTCCACTGACTGGCCAGCAGAGCCCTGGGATCTGCCTGCCTGTCTGCTCTCCAGCACTGGGGTTACGGCACACCACTGCCTAATTCTTATGTCAGTTTTGGGGGATTTGAATTCAGGTCCTCATGCTTCCTCATGGAGCCATCTCTCCAGTCCAAGGTACCTCTCTGTCATATCATTAATCTCCATGGTAACCTGGAGAAGATTTTTAAAAGCAGAAGACCAGTGTGGGCCTGTGGCCAGGCACTTTGGGGTAAGCAACACTTGTGGTTTTCACATATTTCCAATAGCTCCCAAAGCATGACCCTGATCAAGTACCCCGGCCTTCTGTCCCATTTTGCAGGGAATGAGATTGAAGCTTAAAAACTGAAATCCATAGGTTTCTCAGTTTGGAAATGATGGATCTGGATTAGAACCCCAGACTGCATCCAAGTTTAAGTTCCTGGCAGCACATCTGTCTCAGCTCAGAGACGCTGTTGAATCAAATGAAAGAGTACAGTGACAGTTTGCTACCCAGAGGCACATTCTGGAACGTTCTCAGGATCCCATATCTGGGGCCAACCTCGTCTTCTGTCTATTGTCATATCCCCATCTAAAAGCTTGCCTTCTGCCCTGCAAGCTCCTCTCCCCTCCACTCTGGTTTTCAAGTTTGATTTACTGATATTTCCTTGTCTAAATGATAAAATAGAGAAAGCTTTTACCAAGTAAGTTTATCATAGAAACATAACCATCACACGCTCGGTGCGAAATGATTCTTTAAAAAAAAAAAAAGAAAGAAAGAAAGAAAGAAAATCCAGGCAAATACATTGGAGTCATTAATTTGAATACTAAGTACAAGGTTCTGTTTAAAAACCCACAAGATGAATAAGAAATCATAATCGCGGCAAGGCGAAGGCATTCGTCAAAGCCATCTCTCCTGTAATCCGTTGAAGATGCTGTGGTGGCTGATTTAGTGTCTAGCACCTGTGCATTACCTTTCTGGGGGACATATTTCACGCAGCCTCCCATTACGGGCAGTTCCTGTCTCTGAAATGGATTGGGTTACAAAAGTTCATGGGGACTGTATTGGTTGGAATTTAGATGCTGAGCACACTCTTACGAAGCAGCTCTCAGATGCCTGTCCGGTACCTGGCTGTGGAAACGAAGCAGTAAAAACACGCGGAAGGGAGAGTTCCCTAGTGGAGGAGTGGAGCTTTTCCTCAGCTCTCCTTGCTCGTCACTGTGATGCTTCCAGTGCATTCCTTGCTACACAGGCTGCATGTGCTCACACTTCCATTGGGCTACAGGGCTGGCCGTGTGACTTGTGTTTGGGTACTGATTTCAGATCCCAGCGCAGTTAGCTGTTTAGTTTAAAAGTTCAAATTTTGTTCGTAAGAGTGAGTGCTTTGCATGCGTGTGTGTCTGCACTCCATGTGTGCGGTGCCTGTGGAAACCAGAAGCGTATGCTGGATACCTGGAACCGGAGTTACAGATGGTTGTAAGCCGCCAGATGGGTGCTGGGAACTGGTCTCTAGTCTTCCGAGAGATCTTAACCTCTGAACTGTGTCTCCAGCGCCCAGAGAAGCTTTCTGCATACGTATTATATATATATATATATATGCACACATGTGTGTGTGTGTGTGTGTGTGTGTATGTGCGTGTGTATATAATTTTTTACTTGTCAGGTATCTGAAAGAAAACCACTCTATGTGAAAGGCATTCTCATAGGTCAGGAAGGAAGGCTGGGCGACATTGTGCTGGGTATTAGGGAGTATGAAAACGGAAGGACACGTTCCCGGGAGATCTCGGCACAGCTGGGATCAACCTGACAGGCACTCTTTGTTTGCAGATGCTAGTTCACCACGACTTCAGGGAACATAGGACTGAGTGAGATTCTGAGGCCTCAAAGGTCACAGCTAAGCATGACCCCTCCAATGCACGCTCACCCTAGTGACTCTGGTGCAGAACCTACGGCCTCAGTCCAGAACTCAGTCTTTTTCTGTTTCCTGTTCTCCCTTCCTGTGTGACTCCCTTCTCGAGTCCCGCCTCTCATTCAAACCAAATGAACACTGTGCTGGAGTACATTACCAGCATCCTCAGGTCCTGGGAATTCTAACAGGTAGGGATGCTGCCCCACCCCATAATTCCTTTTGTATTAGCTCTTCTTGGATCCATTTTGGCTGAGCGTTAAGATTAGGGTCAGGGCTCTCCTACCTGAGGAGGTTAGCATCCATCTAAACACTTGAGCTAGTGGACCCTTAGGAGTTCTCAGGAAGAAATGGGGAAGCTACTCTAAGGGGCTGGAGAGGGGGGTGGGGAAAGGTGACAGGCAGTTGCCAGGACCAATCAAAACAAACCAACCCCGGAACCAGAACTTCATCAAGGACACAAGAGATAAATATCGGTTCACCTCATACTTTCATCAGCAAACACCACTAAAAGTTTTAATTTTCACAGAGGGTCTGACAGGCACCTTTCTTCTGGGAGCCAATGACACTATCCGAGCACCTCTTCCCTGGGTATATGGCAGAGAGAAACCTGCTTCATTAAGCACAAGGTGGGTCTGGACTGTCTCATTCAGTGTCGGGATTTTCCTATTGATTTCTTTCAGGCATAAACAGCAGCAACATTCTCGGCAATGAAATATGAAATGTGTTTCCTTGGAAACTTCTGGGAATGCTCTTTCTTGTTTTACAAAATGCAATTAGGAGATCTCAAATGGAGCAAGCTCCTAGGCTATGGCCACACGGGAGACACGTTGAAATAACACTGGCTCTTGGAAGATGTTGAGGAAAATTAGTAGTGGGAGGGGCCACCCCAGGCCCCCAGTGCGTGAGAAAGCTGCCCCTCAGCTGGAGCTATCCTAGGATCTGCGGTTTTTTTTTTTTTTTTGCAGGGGCCATGCTCCGGAGATGCCAGACATTGAGATAAGACACAGGAGGGAAAACCAGGCTGAATGCAACTCATTACGGAAGCTCAGGGCCAGGAGAGCTGCATCCTCCTTCTGAGGAGGGTTTTTCTGTCATGCCTGCATGTGGGGAGTTATCTTAGGAGGGGAACCAAATCTAAGTACAGAATTCATTTGTATCTCATATGTATGTATATAAATGACCCAGCCTGAAAGCGACATTGTACAACCTTTTAAGTGGCTTTCTGTTTGAAATAAGGTTTTCTAGTACTGAGGTTTTCACTCCTGGTTTCACGTTGATGCTTAAAAGCCTCAGGGTTGGGAGCCTTTCAGGTTTGGGGTTTCAGTACTGTTGATGTTCAGTCTACAATCACTCTTCATGTGCTGTTTACTGGTTTGCAGGCTGGAAGTTTTCCTCCCTCCTTCCTTCCCTCCCTGTCTCTCCTCTACTCCTCTTTCTCCCCCTTCCTTCCCCCCCCCCCGTGTGTGTGTGTGTGTGTGTGTGTGTGTGTGTGTGTCTGTCTGTCTGTCTGTCTTTCTGTCTGTCTGTCTGTCTGTACAAGCACTCACTGGGGTAAGGGGCTGAACATCCACGTGCAGGTTAGAGGTTTGTATCAGGGGTCTTCTTAATCTCCTTTTTATTTTGAAACAGTGTCTCTCATTGAACTTTGTAACCAACTGCCTTGGCTAGGCTGGTTCCTGGTGAGTCTCCCTACTCCTGTCTTCACCTCCTCTGTGCTGGATGGAGTTCCTGCCCTCCCCATCACACCTGCTCCCAGGTTTCTTTTAAAAATAGATTTTAGGGGATCAAACCCCAGTCTTCAGTTCCTCACACTTGCCTGGCAAAGGTGAATCCTGTACCGACTGAGCCATCTCCAGAGCCCCAGAAGGGATTACAATTCTTTTTTAAATGTATTCATCCTTTCTCTCTATTAAGTTAACCACAGTAACACTGAGACCAACAAAGGAAAATGCAAGGTCAGACCCAATGTGCTATGCTTGGAGTGGTCTCTGAACACAGAGGCCCAGCAGGAGCAAAAGCCTCTTGTTTCCTAGAAGCAAAATTCCCAATGCAGGGCCCTTCCTTGGGGGTTGGGGCTAGGGGTCAGCAATGCCATCTTCACAGACAAAGAAAACTCTCATCTCTATTCCCACTTAAAAATACTCCAATTATGGGCACAATGAGGATCTGTGGAACCCCACCAGCATGGTGCAAATAAGGCACTTAGCTCGTGCAATCTTGTCTTTTTACTTTCAATATCACTTACAAATGGATAATTTTTTTAAAAAAAACAAAATCAAATCCTTTTCGTCCATGATGCGATTGTTCCCGGGCAGGCTTTGAAGAATCTGCTGTTATCAGCTTTGTACACAAACATTAGCAGGAGTCCTGCCAGGCAGGGGGACAAAAAAATAATTGTTCAGCTTTTATTTCCATTTATTCTTCTGCAAAACTCCCACTTTACAAAAGTTCCCCTTGACTCACCGGCATCGTATGGAGATAATTCATGAGTCAGTCGATTCTTGTGGGGACATGGAGAGCCCATGAGTCTCTTCCTCACCCCCTGTGAGAGTCCGTCCTGGACCCTCCACCTTTAATATAGGCATCTTGCTCTCCCCCCTCCCTGCTTACATCTGTCCCCTTGTCCCCTTAATGGTTTCTGGACAATTAAGGCATTATGGAGGTGAACATTAATGTGTCTTTGGAAATTTATGGAGGCCGTATATCTTAATGTTTGGGAAAGGATGTGGCCAACATTGTCTAGGAATGCAGGCACCCAGCTCTTTCAGCTGAGGTGGAACGGAGACCGAGTAATCTGACACAGATCACTAGGTAGAGAACTGTGTGAGGAAGGTAAGGGACTAGGAGGAGGGCCAGCCCAGCATAAATCAGGAGGGAAACGAGGTTAAACCATTTGGGATGCAGAGATGCTGGTTGGTAGAGTGGACCTAAGTCAGGGCCCTAGGATTCACATATAGCATCGGGTGGTGATGTATTTGTAGCCCAAATACCAGGAAGATAAAGACTGGAGGGTTCCAGAGGCTCGCTGGCAAGTCAGCTTAGCCTAAGTGGTGAGCAGCACATCAGTAAGACAAGACAAAACAAACAAAAAAGCCAAATAACAACAACCCCTAATAAGTCTCAGAAAACTAGGTAGACAACTTCCTGAGGAATGACAGAAAGGTTGACCTCTGGTCTCCATGTGCACACATGTGCACCTTGCAAACACATACACACGTACACACATACACATACATACACACACACACATACTCACACATACACACATACACATACACACACAGACACTCATGAGTGATTAAAAATGGTGGCATAAGTATTTAAAAGGCCTCATGTTTAGATTTCACCCTTTATACATAGGCTGGTGACTTTACCCAGCATTTGGTTTCTTATCTGTGAGATGGTAATGTATTTAGGATGCAGCCTCAGTTCCTGACATGGCCTGCCAAGCAGCCTGGAGCTGGACCCCACCTTGTTCTGAGCATTTTGTCAGGATGCTCTCTGGCCCTGTCAGTGGCTCCTTTCAGACCCCTTCCCCCCTTCCCTTCCTCTTCCTTTCCTCCCTTCTTCAATCCCTCCTTTTTTTTCTCCTTTCTTCCCTCCCTCCCTTCTTCCCTCCTTCTCTCCCTTTCTCCTTTCCCTCCTCCTTCCATACTTTATTATCTCCCCACCACCCTTTTCTTTCCCCTGATATATGATCTCACTATACAGCCCAAGATGGCCTCAAACTGTTGACCCTCCTACCTCACCTTCCTCAGGGCTAGGCTGAGTTTCAACCTCTTTCTTCAAAGGAAATTTGAATGTTAAAAAAAAAAAATCTGTGTTGTTGTATTGTGCATTGTGCTGCAAGCGTATACAAGTGTGTGCATTTGCATGAGTGTGAGTGTATATGTGGGTATGAGGTGTTGTGTGTGTGTGCACGTGCACAACTATGGACAGACACGTTCTGGGTTCCACTAAAGCCCTCCTGCCCCGGAACCTTTTCTGTGGGTTAATAATGGTTTCAAACGGCAAGGAGAAGCAGGCTTTGGACCCACCCTCCTTTCTGTGAGCTGAGCCTTGGGCAGGGCCACACATCACCTGCTTTGGGAATATGCAGATGAGCATTTCCCTGAGAGGCGAACACAGACAAGAATTATTTTCTCCCAAGATCAGCGAAGTGCCACGCGGCTGTCTCGGCTTCTCTGCTTGCCTTGATGCACACTGCCTGCCACTTAGAAGGGAAACAAATGAGGCGAGATGGCGAAGATTATGAAAGGGATTAGCGATAATGAGCCCGGGAACACAAAAAAACGTTATTACAGAAAATTGAGTTGACCTTAGATTCATAATTATTCACCTTAATTGTTTTTTTGGTAGTGTAATTTGAATGAAATTAAATAATGCCAATATTCCTTCTGCCGTTGATGAGGAATTGTGTGGAAAGATGAATAACTTTCAAAACTGGAGATCTGGCTGCCCTCCCAGGACTTGATGTCATTATTCTAGGAAGCTCCATGGCCTCTACGAGAAGGGAAGCCACAGGATGGTGAGCCACCTTGGCCAAGGCTATGATTTGTTTTCCACACGTCTGGAGTCGTTGACTTGTGTCAAGGTATGAGGGCACCCACTTCCAACCCTCCTATTACACACTCTTTCCTGATGACAGATTCTCCACTCTTCAGAATTTTCCTTCTAGAATGTTCTCAGCCAACTGGCCATAATCATTTCTCCATGTGAGGGCATCACACTTTCTATTTTTAAAGTTAACAGTAAGACATAATTTGAACACAGCGTTTGTAAAGTCCTTTACGCCATGCCTTGAGTGTGGCGTTTTCATAGAACCAAGGCTCACGGTGCTTCCCGCTGACTCATCATCCATCCTGTGTCCACCAGTCGCCCAGGCTGGACCAGGTAAGTCGGCTCAGTCTGCCTTCCCTTTAACTCCACGACAGGAGTTTGGCTGTCATTCCCACCTCATAGATAAGGAATGTGGGTTTGGAGAATTAAGCAGGGGCTGGAGCTGGGCCTGGGCTGGCAGAGAGGCACAGTGGCATCAAAGGGTAATCCTGTGCCTCCCAGAGGCTTTGCTCTGCATCACTTCCTCTCTCAGAGCTTGTCCTCACCACGCTGTGCTCTCCCTCACTTTGTCCTTGATAGATCCTCTCTGCATCTCAGAAGCTGTCACACCAGCTCCGTGGACTTAATCACTGCAGGCTGTGAGCCATTAGGAAGATATTTGTGAGCAGAATTGGAATTCACCACAGTGTTACCTGTACATACAGTACACACACACTCCCACATTATACACACTCCCACAACCATACACATTCTATACATACTCTATACACACTCAGACAACCACACACACCCTAAATACACTCCCACACCACACACACTCTAGACACATACACCATACACACACTACACACATACTATGCACCATACACACCCTGCATACACACTCCCACACCATACACACCCTACACATACTCACACAACCAAACACACACTATACACCCTATACACACTCAGATAACCACATACACCTTACACACACTCCCACAGCATACACACCCTACACATACTACACACACACACTATACACCATACACATCCTACACACACTCAGACAACCACACACACCCTACACACACTCCCACACCATACATACCCTACAAACACTCACACAACCATATACACACTACACACACACTACACACCATACACACTCTACATACACTCACACAACCATACACACACATGACACAGGCACACATGCACATATGGAGTATTTCAAGCATCTTACAGGCCTGGTGGAGAATGAGCTCATCCAAAGTGAACAGAAGGGAGGTTAATGGAGCATGAGCGAGAGAGAGAGAGAGAGAGAGAGAGAGAGAGAGAGAGAGAGAGAGAGAGGAAAAAAACCCAAACAGCTTTATATTAGTATCTAGTGTCTAATGGCTAATGACCTAATTAACTTGTTACCTAGTTAACTGTCTAACTAATGTTAAGGAGTATCTTTGACCAAATAGACTCTGAGTTTTATCTCAAGCAATAAGTGACCAACTTGAGGGATACAAATGCTTGCTAAGGGCATGCCCCTCCCCCAAGGAAAGCACATGGTAGAGTAGTAACTTTCTTGGCTTTAGATGAAGTTTCCCCATACTGACATAACACTAAGCCATCTGGGCCAATGTCACCACAGCCACCGTGTGAGTGTGAGCAACCACACCCAATCCATAGGACCCACGGTGGAGGCACTGACAGATCCCTTGCTTTGTAATCACAAGGACCCCAGTTGGATTTCTAGACTCCTTGTCAAAAAGATCATGAGTGGGCTGCTGGCTTGCAAACACACAGCTGAGGATAGAGAGATAGTTAGATCCTGGTGTTTGCTGCTCAGCCAGCCTGGTTTACGTGTGGAGTTGTAGGTCAACAAGAGACCTATTGTAAAAAGCAAAATTATAGATGGTTCTTGGTGAACAGGCCTCAAATTTGCCTTTTGTTTCAACATATATGCACTAATATGCATGCACACACTCACACACATACTCTCTCTCTCTCATACACACACACACACACACACACACACACACACACACACACACCCCTACATACTGATGTACCCCGGCACACACATGAACATATATACATACATGCAGCTTCTAAGAAAAAAGTGTTGACTCATGGATTAGAAACCTGGTACTCCTCAGTGATTTTAGGTGATCTTGTATTGGGACGCAGATCACCGACTGGCCTGCCTCAGTCCCCAAAGTCTTGCTTTTATTTGTAGACTCACTGAAATGCTGCTGGCCCTCCACCCCCTTGGGAGATTCTTTTCTCTATGAGGTACCTGCATCATTAGTGTCCCAGTTTGACACATTTCAGTATATTGTACCCCAGCCCTCCTGTCTTGGCCCGGAACTGCAGACTCATCAGATCCAGCATACTTTTCTTTTTAAAGAAATTCTGAAGAGTCCTTCCTCCCAAGCTGTTCCTAACCTTCACAAAAAACACCTGTAACGGTCTAGCCATACACAAGTGGAAATTAAAGTAGTAAGTAATTAGTACATCTGAATGATGGTCAAGGGCACATTCTAGAAGAAGTTCTGAATGGCCAAATTAAGGGGAGATCAAATGGGGCGCACAAAAGACTGTTAAAGAAAAGTGCACCTTTGGGGCCCCCATAACTCAGTGCAACCACGGGAGAGCTGATTGGTTAACTCATTTCTGCCAAGTGTGGCATCATTGTGCTCAATCCAATAAAGGAGCCCGAAGTCACTTTCCAGTGGAGGGAAGGGAGTTAGCACCATTCCCCCTCCAATCACTAACTTCACAGAAACACAAACAGCTCAGCAAAGGGTGGTATTGTCCACTCCAAGGCTTTCTGTGAACAAATCCGTCTGATAGTTGAGACGATGTCCAGGATGAAAAAATAGGCCCTGATTTTTAATGTGCCCTCTATTTTTTATTTTACTGTCAGTGGATTTAATAATTGTGTGTGTGTGTGTGTGTGTGTGTGTGTGTGTGTGTGTATACTTGTGTGTATGTTTGTGTGTATGTATGTGTATTTGTGTGTGTATATGTGTATATGTATGTTTGTGTATGTGTGACACACCATAGGGTTAGAACAATACCAAGATCATCTCAAGAGTCCTAAAGGCATAATTTGTGTCAAAGTATGTATTTAAAAAATTAAATTCAGTGCTATTTCCAAGCTAGACTCTCTGATTTAACGTCCCCCTATTTCTCATTTATTTGCTGGGATAAGCCTCTGCGGCCAATGTTCCAAGAATAGCATTGCTAGAGGACTTTAATATATGTATGTATAAGATATTAAATATATATATATATAATATATTAATATGCTGCTGTGGACTTTAATATATGCATGGTTGGCACTGTTGCGGAGACACACTGACAGAATATAATAAGCAACAAGAAGTGGGGTCTTCTTTATTGTCACAAAACATTTTCTTTCCTAGTTTTAGGTCAAGAATCGTAGCTGAGGACTACTGTGACTAACTAAAAGGGTTCCTGTAATTGTCCATGTATGTTCTGCTCATACTAAGCCAGAATGAACTATCTCCTTGGATAGAGATATGTTACCATATCCCATTTAAGCCTCATCATTTAGATACATTGGGAAAGGCTTTGCCCTGGATTATGGGTGTCTTTGACAATATCATGGTAGTACACTGTATTCTATTGAAGTTCCTGTTTATTGCCCAGTTTTCCAGTTGCCTGTGGTCTCGTACAGTACTATCTTAGGGCTTTGAGCTATATAGGTATTCCAGCTTGCCTTCTTCTGTCTGCAATAAAACACAGTGACAAAAAGCTACTCTCAGAAGAAGGGGTAATTTGGCTTATATTTCCCAGTCATAATCTGTCATTGAGGAGAGTCAAGTTGGAAATGAAGTAGAGACCATGGAAGAACACTGTTTGCTGGGTTGTTCTCAGGCTCCTGCTTGGCTAGCTTTCTTACATACCTTGGAGATAGTACCTAGGGAATGGTTCCACCCACAGTAGGCTGGCCTATGCACATAAAAGAACAATCAAGGGAGTCCTCACCATGACATACTCTCTTTCATCTAGACAATCGCTCAACTGACATTCTCTTCTTAAATAGGTTGTGACAAGGTAACAATTAAACCTAATTAGAAGATTACCTATTCAAGAAATTCTCGCTAAGAAAAATACACTACTTTCTCTCTAAATAAATATAGTTATGTATTTAATTTTAATATTCATAGGTTATTGGATAATTAGAATCTCTATATTGCATATGATCCCAGACCTACACAACCAAGATCTTCACTGATCCCTCAACTCAGATGATGTACACATTTATATTTGTAGGTGCAACCCTTCACTTGATCACCAGACTCTTTTTTTGTTGTTTTGTTTTGTTTTTTGAGACCAAGTTTCTCTGTGTTTGTCCTGGACTCATTTTGTAGACCAAGCTGGCCTGGAACTCACAGAGATCCACCTGCCTCCACATCCTGAGTGCTGGAATTAAAAGCATGCACCATTATACTAAATGGTGAATACCAGACTCTTAACTACCTTTACCATCAGTTCTGGGACATCACAGAGATGTTTCCAAGTTCAGTGTGGTCATAATTATCTCTATCATATGGTATTTCTGTCCATTCTTGACATGGAACTATGTTCTTTTTCTAGAAATGGTAAATTCTATTAGCAAACTGGTGGGTTAGGTCTCATCTTGAGCCTTAACTATTCTCACTCTTGTACTCATTCTTGGGTTCCACCAATTTTACCCTTTAAATAGCTCTGGCTTAAGACCTCATCATTGTCCTATGAGTTCCACCATCCTAACTTTCCCTGGTTTTATTTTTCGAGCCTTCAAATCCACTCCTCAGAGACTGCCTAGAGCCATCTTTCTGAAATACAAATCTAATCATATCAAGTTCCCTATACAAAGCTTTCAGTAGGTTCCTCAGTGCCCTCAACATTGCATAACAAAGATTCAACCAAGCATGATATGATCTGGCTGTCTCCCATACAGACTCCCCCACTTCCTTAGCACATTTCCATGTCAAAGGTCTTTACATGTGATTGTCAATGTCACCTCCCCTTGAAGCATTTATGTCATTTTACAAGTCCATTGATATGATGTTGTTTACGAGACTCCTTCCCTTTCTGAGTGCTTCATATCTAGTCCAGGATTTCAGCTGTGTAGCCATCTCCTCTAAGTTGAAACTTTCCACTCTGCGAGGAAGCTCCTCAAGAAAGGAACTAACAGGAGGCTAATAAAGACTCATTAAGTAAACAACTAACAAGTCTCAGAAAGTCCCTGAAATTGACCAGATGTATAAAGTCTTTTCTTTCTCAATGTTATATACGCAGTAAGAAATGCTGAGAAAACTTAGACCAGTGAGCAACCCAGAGGAAACTATGATCCCTTGAGCTACCAGCAGGACATGCAGAGAATACAAGGGGTCCAGCTTTTATGAGTTGTTTCCCGTGCTGTGTAGCTTTAAGTGATTCAGATGTTTTGAGTCATCCCTGTTCCTGTAAGTGACCCATTACCTACTTTACTATTTAAAAAACTAGAAAACCCATTTCTTAATCAGGCTGGATTGTGGTGGCATCATTATTTCTCAGTCTGAGGCTGTGTGTGTTCTGTCTCCCCAGGACAAGTGTCACACAACACTTTCAGTCCAAAAGACTCATTTAGCTCAACTGATGTGTTTTCCATCTTCATCTCCACTTGCTAATTTTTAGTGATTTTTACTCTTGGACAGTAAAGTCCATCAGGGGAAGGAACAAGCCTTTTCTTGTTGAACATTCTAGCCTCAGCATTTGTGTAATGCTGGTACATAGTCTATAAATATCCGCTGAAAGACTGAATTAATAAATGGCATGGAAAAATTTAGGTAGTGACAGAAGACAATTCCCAAGACAGCAATACCAACAACATTTAGTGTGACAATTTCAATGGGTTGGAGACTCTCAGAGCTGATCAGGAACCCTCTACTGACTAAAACACCAGACATGATCAGATGCGCAACAATTTCTGCAGGAGTCTTTTTCCTTCCTCTTCTCTGCTCAGCTGTCTCAAAGGAGGTCACTGATATCAGTCAAGGCTACAGCATGGCCATGATGTAGGGACTAAAGTTTCTTCTTGATGAGACGAACAAACTCTGAGAGTAGAGCTAGTTACATTGGCCATATTGGACTTCCTACCTTCTAGAAAGTTCAAACCTCATGTTAATACCACGCAGTCTGGTATTTTGTCATGGCAACTGGAGCATCCACAGCACTGTATACAAATACCTGAACCTAGCCAAATTACTATATTTGAAAAATAAAAAGACTGTGGTCTTTGTTGATTTAAGTTAGACTCTTTGAGACAAGAAATAATCCTGGGTTACTCAGGTGGGCCCTGAGATCATAAGAATTTTTATAAGAGAGATTAAATAGGCCACACACACACACACACACACACACACACACACACACACACACACACACACACACTTGCCTTGTGAGGGAGGGCTGTGTGAAAGCTAAGAGTGAAGTCACATGACCACAAATATCAGGACTGAGAATTGTCACTAGTCACTGAAGCTGGAAGAAGAGTGGAAAAGCTTCTTGCCCAAGCCTCTGGTGGGAGGTGGCCCTTGGCTGAGTAGAGTTAAGGCTCTTGGCCTCCAGGACTGTGGAAGCCTAACTTCAAGTTGGCTTATGACACTGTCACTGGTAAGTTGTTCTTGCGCCCACAGGAGTCGCTAGGACTAAAAGCGATGGCTTTATTTTCAGTTATTCATTTCTTGGCAGTTGCTCATACTCTCAAAGTGCCAAGCATTTAACTCATGTTAGGGGAGGAGAGAGGTCTGGGTTTCCTTCACAGTGAGGGCAGCTTCCTAACCCTTGTAACCTGTCAATATGACCTTATTTGGAAAAAGAAGTCTCATCTGGTGGCAAGCAGAGGGTTGCTCAGGGCTTTCTGCAGTTGGTAGTTGATGTTTCTTGGAACCTAATAAAATTTAGTAGCTGGGTTCAGGGTTGTGATCATCATTAATTGTCTCCATGACAATATGCTTATCTATATATGCGCAGTCAGACGTAGCATGAGTCCAAGCCTTAGCATCGCAAATGAAAATGAGGAAAATGGTCCGTTCTCCTTGGGGGTGGGCTGTGGGGTGAGGTAGTGTGACTTTAGGAGCGGTACCAAATAAATTGGGGACCCAAAGTTGTGGGGTGTAAGTTTTCACCAGTTTTAAATGTGCAGCTGCAAATGTATTTCAACCATGAACTGAATTAAGTAACTGCTTGGCATGCCCCGCCCCCAATCCTGGTACTTGGGCAGCAGAGACAACATGAGCATTGCGATTTTGCTGCCAGCCCAGCTGCATAGTGAGACCCTGTCTCTGAGAGAACCAAGACAAACAAGCAAACAAACCCAAACAAAAGCCTTTATTTTCATTTACCAATCTCAACTTTGGGGCCCATTCTAAGGCTGAGTGTGCAAAGGTGCTTGTCACCAGCCCTGATGACCTGAGTTTGATTCCCAGGTGTCATCCCTAACCCTCTATCAGCATGCCGTGACACAGGCATGTCCACATACACATACATGCAAGTAAAGAAATCAGTGTAAATAACTAAACTTTACTTCATTTAAATTGTGTTTCTTATAAATAATAGATATCCGAGATAAATTCTTCCCAGGGTCCCATACTTGAGAAGGAAATTTGAATTCCACTCAGAATGAGTCCCAGCCGCATCCCTAATGTATACCATTTGGTGCTAAGGAGACACTTCCATTATGTGAGTGTAATTTACATATACAAAATAACTCATTTCCTGATGAGTTTAAGTAATTGAGGTCCCTCTGCACATGCCATTCAACATCCTGAAATTTTTAGCATCTCTTTCTTTCAATATACTTCAATTTACTGTACCAGTCCCATTGAGCGGTACAGACTGCATTTAAAATGTATAGAATGTAAGCAAAAATTGTTAATTTATTCAACTAATAACACTGTTGGTTTGTATTTATACCTGTAGTTACTCTGTGAGTATGGTTTGTGTTCCGGGTTGGTCCAACGACATGGGTGGATTTACCATAACAGAGGAAAACTTTTAAAACTGTGCTCAGGACCAGTATGGTATATCTGGGAGGGGGCCAGCTGTGGTCCAGGCCACAACACATGATGAGGAATTTGAATCCCTGACCCTGGCCTCATTCGCACCTGTTGCAGCCAAGTGTGTTAATTGGTCACACATGGGAAAAATGGAGACAGGAAAAGATGCTGGTGAATTGGAAGGATCCCTGGTATTAATGTGCTTGTTTTGATCCAAGAGCAAAACCTTAGACTCGAACACAGCTTGGTCTGACACTTGACGTCATCGGTGAGGTCAAGCTGCCTGTGACTGAGTTTCGATGGATGTGTGCAGACATGGGGGGGGGCTGAGATGTGGTAGATGGAAGAGGTGATTGCATGGAAGGGTTCAAAGAAGCCTGGGAGGGAGAAGAGGAGGGAAGAGATTTCGAAAAAACAAACGGTCTAAAAACGCTCTAATGAAAACCAGCATAGCGTATGTGAAATCCAGCACTGTGCAGGCAAATTAAAAATAACAAAAGTATAGAAATGATCACAGGGATGGCAGCTTCAGGCTGGCACAGAGCGGGAGCTAACCCGCTGGGCAGCCTTGGCAACCACTCACCACTCAGTACTCTCGATTCTTCAGATATGAAGTGGCGTCATCATGGCTGCTCCCTCGGTAGATGACAGACTAATTTGCCTGACACGTGAGCAGTGCTAATTAAAATTGTCAAGTCCATATGCATGTACACACATGATCACACATGTTGGCCACATGCATGCACATACATGAACATACCTGTTGACCACATGCACACACACACACACACACACACACACACACACACACACACACGTTGGCCCCATGCTGGTAAACACATGATCACATAGTTGACCACATGCATACACATGCATGATCACACATATTGGCTAGGTTAGTTTTCATTGTCAACTTGACACAACCTAGACTCACTTGGGAAGAGGGAACCTCAGTGAGGAATTGTGTAGATCAGATTGGTGGCTATGCCTTGTGAAAGATGGTCTTGATTGAAGATTGATTCAGGAGGGCACAGCCCACCGTGGGTGACATCACTCCTAGGCAGCTACGTAAGAAAAGTAGCAGAGCAAGCCAGGTAGCTAGTAAGTATAGTTCCTCCCAGTTTTCCACTTGGATTCCTGCCCTGGTATCTCCAGAGTTATGATTTGGAAGTCCAGGCTGAAACACACCGTTTCCTAACACAGTACTTCTGGTGACGACACTTTGCATCATAGCATTAGAGAGTAGAACACACAGGAACATGCATAAGCAAAAAAAAATTTAAATTACAAAACACACTTATTTTTGGTAAAGGCAAAACAAAGTAAAAGCTAAGAGACAAGGCACTCAGAGGTGAAGATAGTCAAGTCACAAGACAGGAGACCATTATCAGTATTTTCTGGAGCTCTGGGCTCACCATAATAACATATACATTCACTAATCTATGTAAATAGACTGCGGTCATCTCTAGCTTTTCTGGCTTGTCAATCACACTGATCTATATTTAAATTATTTAGGTGTCTAGTGTGTTATAAATGCCTCCCTTTGGTCTATCTACCCTGACACAGGCAGGCCCCGCCCCTTCATTGCCGACTCTGGTTTCATTGAGTTTTTCCTCACTTGTAGATTTTCTGTCTTTTCTCCTCTCAAAGCCTTGCGCTTCTTACTTGCTTTTCTTAACGGATTTGCTGGAACCTTCAGAGCAGCTCTGCAGAAGCACTTCAGCCTTAGCTTCAAGAGTTGTTCTTCAGCCAGGCTTAGTGGCGCACACCTTTAGTTCCGGCACTCAGGAGACAGAAGCAAGCGTATCGCCGTGAGTTTGAGCCCAGCCTTTTCTACCTCCTGAGCTGCAGGACAGTAAGAGCTCCACAGTGAGAAAACATTATTGGAAATGTTCATCCTAACAGTGACCGAATGCCCTCTCTAAATTCAGACCCTGTGTCCCCTGCACTCATGACTGCTAATGTGAGGGTCACAGGAGGTGGGGATTCAGGGGAACAGCATGGGCTGAGGAATGAGCCCATCGGAGACAAGTAGCCTCATCGGAGACCTGGGGAGTCTCTAACTCTTCTACCACGTGAGGACGAGGGGACCTGGGGCTGGTCTCACTAAAGCCATTAATGCCCTAAACTCTGAAAGGCCCGATTTGTGAAAGAAAAAATGCTGCTGCCTAAGTAACCTGGTGTGTGTACATTATGGCAATCTGTATAAACCTGAACTGGTGGGCTGGGGCGATGTCTCAGTCAGTAGGATGCTCGCCTTGCAGTCATAAGGATCGATGTTTGGATCTCTGTGCTGGTGTACATAGCTGGTTACAGGGGGAACACCAGCAGTCCCAGTACTGCTGAGGGGGTGACAGGAAAACCAGGGGGTACACCAGAAGTCCCAGTACTGCTGAGGGTGTGACGGGAGAAGTTGGGGCTCTCTGGTCAGACAGTCTAGGGGAACCAAGGATCTCTATTTTCAGTAAGAGACCTGTTCTACAAAAGGACCCTAGAGAATGACTGAGAATACATTGACTTCTGGTATCTATATGCGCACATGTACACACACATACATAAATGCACACACACATGTACATACACACATATGAACACACACATACCCACACACATGCTCACTAATGTATGCACACATATACAAACTCAAGTTCATGCACACATGCATACCCTCACATGCACACACACTCTCTCTCTCTCTCTCTCTCTCTCTCTCTCTCTCACACACACACACACACACACACACACAGGATTTAAAGTCTCACTTGACCTTGCATTTCTCTGCTTTGATCCATGATGTTCTAGCTTTCCCAGAGGACTCCTAGGAGAGACAGCTATGGTCACGCCCACTCACTTCCCCCAGCAGCATTCAGCACGCTCTTGGAAGTATACTGGCTTAAAACCAATAACTGCTCAAAATATTGCTAGCATGACCTATTTAGACATAAGGTAGGAGAGAAAAAATATTTCTCATTTTCCATAAATATATATGTCTCCAGATGTATGTATTCACAGGGAGTCAGGGCTAATAGGATTACAAAATGTTCCATGAGGTCTCCAGGGCCATAAATCAACCAACCCCCACTGGTGGCATGTCTTCCTCAAGAACTTATCTTAGTCTTTGAATTTTAATATGAATAAAAAAGGAAATTATAGTATTTCACCATAAAACTTATTTTCTGAGGCTGAGTTCCTACACGTTTGCCTAGTTCAGTATGTTTGTTACCATGTTTTAGTTAAGTGACTGTAGACTTGATGGGACGTTAGGAGTCAGAAATTGCACAGATGTAAACTTCCCTGCTAGCACATTGGCACACAGAGCCCAGCACAGGGACCGAATACATGTTGCTGTGTTCACACCTGTCCGTGTCACCTTTTCAAAGCCTGTCCATGTGGTCACTCTGTACCGTTGCACAGTTCCCGCAGACAGCAACATGTTCCAGTGTGTTTCTTTGAGGTCTTCAGTGGCAGTACACATGCTGCCTTGGGACAATAATCCAAAGAGATGGCCAGTCATGAGGAGGAAAGTGCGCTAAAGGAACCGTCGAGTGCAGAGTAAGACAATGTTGACTGGGAATGGAGCTCTTAAAGACGCAGCTGACCGTGGGAATGTTGGCACTGCAGAGGCAGCAAAGGAAGTGGGCACGATAGCAACTTGCTTGCAAAGTTAATGAGAGAAGTGGTTGGGGAAAAAACCGACATGGTGTCTTAAAGGGGAAACAAAGGACAGACAGCTTCTTCCTAGAGGAGCAACTACTTCTCACGGCATCTGAAAGCACCAAAGTTGAAATATTGACTCTCCAGAGAGATGGCTCTGTGGCTAAGAGCACTTCCTGCTCTTGCGGAGGTCCCAAGATCAGTTCCTACCATCCATGTGAAGTAGCTCACAATCCAGTACCAGAATGTCAGACATCCTCTTCTGGCTTCCTGGAGCACTACACACACACAAACTCACACACATGAACACACACACACATACATACACACCACACACAAACTCACACATACACACACACACACACACATACACACAATAACAATCAACCTGAAGAAAATAACTCTTTAAAAAGAGTAGATTGAAATTTAGAAATTTAAAGGCAAATTACTGGGTTGCCACGTGTGGCTGACAGGAAAGAAGAGGAATGAACAGTTTTGGCAGCTTTTTCCCCCCACAAAGAAATAAGCCTTTAATTCTCAACATTCCCTATGTTTTAAATGATAGTATCAGAAATAAATATGATTTTATTATTTTTCTATATCCCCATGTATTTATAAACAAAATAACCTCACATTTTAAAATCATTTTTTACCAGACACATAAAATATATTTCTGTGGTTATGTGCTGTTTCTTTTTTTTAATTAAAATTTTTATTGATTCTTTATGAATTTCATATCATGCCTCCCAATCTCACTCACTTCCCTGTCCTTTCATATCTACCCTCAGCTCTTGTAACTTCCCCCTCAAAGGAAAACACATGCACACACACACTTGCTGTGGACACCGAGGCGTGTCACGGTGTGTCCCACAGCATACCTTTGTCTACACTTCTTTACTTGCAAATGCTCACTGCAGCGATGCATTGTTCTGATTTGAGACCACTGCCTTCTGCTACATGATCAATACTAGATTCTCACAGGGACTCCCTTTGGACATCTCGTGTCCTGCCCTGTGCCGTGGAGATCCCGCAGATTCGGATCTACAGGACTGGTCCCTTCCCAGGCTCCAGCAGCTCATAGATGGAGTGTGTGTTGGGGTGTCTCACTCAGAGTCTTGGGTCTGGGCCTAGGCGGAAGCTGAGTTGGTCAGCCCACCAGCTATCCTGAGCTGGCACCACCAGGGCCAGCTCTCCATCCCAGGAGCGGGTTGGGACCAGCCCTCCTGTTTTCAAGCCCTTCAGGCTAGCTTACCTGCCTGCTACATTTGTGTGTGTGTGTGGGGGGGGGGAGTATTTCTTCCTCACCTAAGCCACCACAGTAACATGGTATTTCTGTACATGTATACATCTTAGAATGTTTAAACTGAGTTAGACATTTGCATCCTCAGGCATTTATCATTTCTAGTGGAGAAAAGTTTGAAAAACGTGTCCTAGTTTCAAACAGGTACAATTCACCGTTGTTCCCTATGGCTATCCAGGCTGTGCGTAGGAGGGCGCCAGAACCTGTTGCTGGCGTCCGACTTTCTACCGTTATTTTATTTTCTCCATTGCCCACTTACTTGTTCATGAGCATTGGTAACAGGCATAGAGCAGTTGGGATGCTTACTGAAGGGAAAGGTTTCGAGAGAGACACCTTAAATCACTCCTGGGAGGCACTGGTAAATGTACACACACCCTTTACCCATAGTCTTTGACGGTATATGTGTGCATTCTTATGTATGTATATGTTATGTATGTACAATGTATTATACATATGTGACTACGCTGCTTACACACTTTGACTTCCTGTTTATTAACAGATTGTATTGTAGAGCATTGTTTGCCCTTTGGTTAGGGCATCTATGATAGTTTCATACACGTCTACAGTGCATTTTGATTTTATTCACCCTCCTCACCCTCTCTGACCCTCTCTCCTTCCCTCTAGACGAATTCTTTTCACCAAGTCACCTTTCTAATTTTATGTTTTTTTTGGTTTTTTTTTTTTTTTTTTTTTTTTTGAGTGACCCACTGAGTTGAATTAGGGTCAGCTGTAGAAGCACAACTAAGCGTTTATTTACTGGATCCTGGGCAACTTGCCAGTGGCTACACCACTCGAGAAAACAAGCCCCTCCCCCAGCAGCCACCAACTGCCAATAGGTTCTCAGCTGGTGGTGGGACCCTGTGATCTTTTCACTCACCCATTCAGGACCAGGGTCATGAATATTGACCATACTCAGTCTTGTGTGAAAAGCCATAGCTGCTGGGTGTTCATGTGCCCAGTGACTGGCTTTCCACCCCTCTTCTGCGATGTTCCTTGAGCCTTGTATGTAGGGTGATATGTATGTTATGCTTAGGGCTGAGAATTCACAATCACTTTGTTTTAAAAGCACTTTGGCCAGTTATGAGTCTCTGCATTAACCACTGACCACTGTAGGGAGAAGCTTCTCAAAGGACAGTTTCTCGTTAACAGGAAACGTGTGTGAGCAGGAGAGTTCTGAAAGGTCAGTCTTCACAAAGACACTCCTTCCTCACTAACCAATTCCTGTCCTGGAGAGATACGCTGAATACAATTCACAGACCTTGACATGTCATTGATACCCTAAGCCTACAGTCAGCATCACAACTCTCTCTTGTGGTATGTAACATGGGTTTGGAGAAATGTATCAGGTGATGTATTCAACCTATGGTATCACTCGGGAAATGTTACAGCTCTAGGAAAATCTTAATGCTCTGACTGAACTCCACACAGCTACATCCTATTCTCTTTTTACTATAAATATCCATATTAATGTATAGGGTTTATTAGCAATTAGTCTGCATCATACTACATGGATGAAAACACCGTCTTAGTTGAGATTATGAGATTAAGTTTTTATATAAAATTTACCACCACCACCACCATCACCATCGTCATCACCATCACCATTGTCATTGTCATCGTTTTGACGTTCTGCCTTCTTTTCAAACAATTAATCTTGAATGAACCATAATTGGCCCCAAATCTCAAAACGAAGTCATTTGTGCTAAATATAACTTGGATTATCTTGCTTTCAGAGAGCCAATAGTTAGAACGATTCACTACTAACACGAGCGTTTCCTCTTGAAAAAGTGGTAAGATGTGTTGACAGCAGGTGTTGGCATGCATCAGCAGGAAGCTTGGCTGGATGGCGGCTGTCCCTTTGGAAGGACAGTGCCCGCCCGCCCCTGAGCATTTGTTGATTTTCAGCAGCGATGATAAACCAGTGTTTTTCAAAGAAGGATACGCCTCTGTCATTTGATGCCTTGCATTTTTATTGATAGGCCAGATCGTTCCAATGCATTTGGATACATTGGCAAATGTGTCCAAGCGTATAAGGCCCATAGCAAGGAGCGACCTGGGCTGGGGAGCATGGAAGCCTACTTTGATTCTGATGTTTCTTTAGAAGAATTTTTGCATTTATTTATTTATTCTCTCTCTGTATATGTTATGTATGTGCACATCTGTATGTATGTATGCATGCATGTATGTATATATGAATGTATGCATGCATGTATATGTTTGTATGTATGTATGCATGTATGTATATATGTAGGTATGCATGCATGTATGCATGCATGTGTTTACAACATGGCACGTGTGTGAAGGAATCTGTGTTCTCCATCCACCACGTGGGTTCTTGGACTCAAACTCAGATCTACGTGCTTAATGGGAAATGATCTGGCTGGCTGCACCACACCAGCAGCCCTGATTCAAACTTTTTGTTTACTTATTTACGTAATCACTTTAAAAGCGGGTAGGCATGAGTTTTTCCTGGAGCCATGAGTCGCTGAGTGATTTGGTATCGTTACAACTTGAGTCAGAAATGTCTCCAGTAGGCTGGTGTTTTGGGCACGATATTCCCAGCTCATGGTTCTAAGTCACAAAACCTCTAAGGTGGAAGGTCACTAGTGGTGGGCCTTTGAAAGTGTTACCTGCCTCTCGCTCTGCATCTCTCTCTCTCTCTCTCTCTCTCTCTCTCTGTTGTCTGTTCCCCCACAATGCGAATAGCCTCTGCCACAGACTGAGCCACTCCACACTGCCCAGTGCCTTTTCCTTGACTGAAATCTCCCCTAAAGTGTGAGCGGAAGCAAACCCTTCCTTCCTTCGGTTGTGTCTGCTGGGTGGTGGTCACAGCAGCAAGGGAACGAATGTGATTTTAACCCCTTGCTGCCTCCTGTTCTTTTACTTTATGTGTGAGCTCCTGGCTAGGAAGCCGAGCAGGGGAGTTTTAGGAATTCTTCGTCTTAAGGTAATTTTGGCGGCTCGAACGATAGTTTACTCTCCACTGATTCTACTGCTTTTAAAAGAAACGAGGAAACAATTCAGATATGCCCATGCTCATTTTGTGTGCATGAGCACTTGTTGGGATGCATGAGTGTGTATCACATGTGTCACAGGTGCCCGTGGAGGCCAGAAGAGGGTGTTGAAGGTTGGGTATAATTGTCTCGAGCTGCAGTTACCAGTGCTTGTTAGTGTGGGCTGGGAACTGATCTCGGCACTTTGTGACAGTAGCCAGTGCTCCGAACACCGAGCTATCTATCTCTCCCACACTCCCACACGCCCCTCGGCTCCCTGTTGCCCCTGTTCTTTGTGACATTCCTGGCTACCGGCAGCTTCTCTCACTCTGACTTCAGCTACTTTACACTGTTCTTCTCACTCACCCACTGTATCAACTCTTTCCTACATTAAATACATTAAATGTCCATTACGAAGGCAACCACTGCTCCCACCCTCTAGGGACACTTTTTCTCCTCTGACTGTCCTTTGGACTCACTTCTGTCCTTAGTATGGGTTTTTGACAGTGCCACTTTATAACTGAGGTGTCTTGGCTTATCTCCTCTGTGAGAATCTTGCAGTAGTCTCTGGGCTTGGCTCACTAGGTAAAGTACTTGTTCCACAAAGGTGAGGATCTGAGTTCAGATTGAAGAATCTACATAAAAGCTGGTCAGGGTGATGCATGCCTGTGACCCCAGGAAAGGAGGTGGTGACACAGAAGGATCCTGGGGCTTGTCTGTCAGGCAGTCTAGCATTGAGGGTAGATTTATTTCTACCTAAGGTTCATGTCAACATAATGTTTCCGGTGTGTTTCTATGTCTTGCCTGTAGCTGAAGTACGTATGTATGATCGACATTTGAGAGAAGACCAGGGCTTTCTCATCCACATCTCCTGGTCCTGGAGAGATGAGGAAGTTAGGCTCTAAAGGAACAGATTAGGATGTCACACGGCAGTGTCATCTCAACAGGGACTGGAGGTAGAACTCCAAATGATGAGCAGGTTTGAAAGACCGGAAAAGACAAGGACCATGTCGGCCACATGGATTATTTTTTCTAACAGTCATGGTCCGGGAAGGAATCTTCTGGGTGTTAGACAGCAGGCTACACCTAGATCTCTTTCGCATTGTGATCCTAGCTTCAGAGACTAAAACTGATACACACTGGGGAAAGAGCAAAATGGGAAAATCAAGAAGCCAAAGAGATCAGAGGGCTGGGGCTACTTGAGTGGCTGGAAATTCACTCTATCCGTCAATCTGGTGAGCATTCTATGCACTGGGATTAGGTTCAGTTAAGAGAAACAAACATGTTTTCCTTTTCTTACGTAACGCTGAATCCAAAGACACGTTTCCACGACAGTACAATGCCTCTGCCATGTGCTTGTTCTTTAAAATCTTTTTCTGGGTGTTGCCTTTTGGTCACAAGGTGTTTGCTTCAACATCAATTTCTTTATATAACTGAAGCAGAAGAAAAAATGAGGGGGAGAGAGGGAGGGAGCGAGAGAGGGTGGGAGAAAAGGAGAAAGAAAGGAAGAAGATGGTTTCTACTGCAGATGGCATGTACCCTCTTTTCTCAGGAAAGCAAACACATTCCTAGAGAGCGGCTGGTCGACCACCCAGCTTGTCTTCTGGCCCCATTGCCTCCAGTGACTGTGTTCAAACACGTGGCTCATTCATCTACTGTTCTGGGGATAAGTGGATCCATTTCTATCAGTGTGGACATTGGAAACTCTCCGTTCTTACACAGGCCAGTTTGGCTTTCTGCACAGCCTCCCTTTCTGCTCTCCTCTTTGACAGCCACCGAGCTCCCTAAGCAAAGAGGCCTCCTCACCAGTGTAAGTTGGGTGGCTACCTCCAGCACAGAAAGCAGATTGAGACCGGATGCAAACCCTTCTTCATCCTCATTCATGAAAATAAACACACACTCTTTTTTGAATTCTATGAAACAATACATTGATGTTTTGGCTTCAAACGCTCAGGCATGTCAACATCAGACCTCTGTACAGGAACTTGGGGGACACCACGACATGAGCCTACTGATGTCCACTTGGCCACACAGACATGATTGATGGTCACCTCCACTCATGCGTCAGGAAATGCTGTCTGATTTCCCCCTAGCTCCAGGGATGGATGAACCCATATTCTTTTAAACCAATCTTCTCATTGGACACCGTTTGTGGCAGTGGCCGTGGGTAATTTCTGAGATGGCTGACTCCCAGATTCCCATCTGCTGGTGGAGTTCATACTCTCGTGTAGTTTTTTGCCACGGATGGAAGATGGATGTACGTGTTGCTGTCAACGAATCATATCTGATAAAAATGAGAGGACATCATGACCAAGATGAGGCTATCAAAGGCTGTGATTTCCCCTGCCTCTACTTCTGCTTGCTCGCTCTAACACCAGCTGCCTTGGTTTGATTTGACTGTGGAAAGTGTCATGTGGCAAACGGTGGCATTCAGACGATAGTCAGAGAAAAAGGGAAAACATCTGGAAAGCAAAACCTCTCACCTCAGCTGTAGGACTGAGTGAAGTCAAACTTGGGTCTCTGACCCACGGAAACTGAAAAATAGCATGGGTACTTTGTATTAAGCTACTGAAACTTGGCGACATTTTCCTACACCAATAGACAATAGAACAGGCTCATCCTTAGTTCCAGTAATTGGTGTCTGAATCTTCATGGTGGGAATTCAGCCAATGAAAGGCCGACATGCTATGCATCTGGTAGGAAAAGGGAGAGGCCTGGTGGAGGGAAAGCCTACTGTTTGCCACAAATGAGACAAGGGAGCTGTTGCTCTCTCACATGGCCACCCTTACCCTAAAAGATGTGGGCTTCCTTCTCATACGTGAAAAGAAACATTTCTTATCATTAACTGCTCAACTTCAGGCCTAATGTGTTCAGAAATCTCAGCTTTGGAACCTCCATGCAGAAACATTGGCAGCACCAAGCTGTAAAGCCACAACTCAATCTATATTCGCGTCTGTTACTGTCCGTTTGTCTGTGTGTGTGTTTGAGCCAGTCCTGACCACTTAAGACACTGGTGAATCCCACCATCCCCTCTGGGTTTCTTAAACCACTTTCCTTTTGTTCTTTGCGTCTCCTAAAGACTCCCATCTGTCCCAAACCACAGCTAAGGCTGAGAGTCAAAGCCCCAAGGGTCTAAGGACTGACTTGGCCCTGACTTTTCTCCCAAAAGACACAATTTTCAACCATGTTCATAGCTTTACAGAAGAAGAAAAGAAGAGATTTTTTTTTAAGTTTGTGAGCACAGGTTAAAAAAGTAATTGAGACTAAGTAAGCAAAAGAAAAAAGTAAAAAAAAAAAAAACAAAAAACAAAACAACAACAACAAAAAAAAAAAAAAAATCCAAACCACCTTCAATCAAAGAAACACTTTCTAAGTTGAAATATTGTGTATTTTTGTGATGGCGTGTGTATATCTTCATATAGAAAACGTCACTATCGTTAGGAAATGTCATGCAAAATAACAAACACACCTTTTTCAATCTGGTTATAAATATGCAGAATGGAGTTTATCTTACGAAAGCGCTACACGCTTCCAACTGATGATATATCAATAAAGCGCTCACCCCGAGATGTCATTAAAGCCACATTTGTTCATTTCTATTTATTACGGGGGGGAAACAAAATGAAAAAAAGTGGGTTTGAGTCATATTTCCTGTGAGTTCATCATCTCCTGGCATATAACACTTGTGAATTTTATTCAATTCATTTAAAATGATTTCTAACATGCAGCCAGAAAGTTAAGGGCGTCAAGGAATGCAAAACGATCAGCAGCCATCCAAGATTTCTCAGGAGACAGATTCAGAATCACAACGAAGGGAGGTTTTCCTTAAGGAGTGGTGTCTTAGAAAAATTACCTCTGATGAACCGGGACGTTTCCTCAGACACTTGGCTCGTTCCTGTTTTGATATCAGTACACTCCAATGACCTTCTGAAGGTTGGTTCTCCCCCCCCCCCCCTTCTATTTTTCTTATGAATAGGTCAGACCCGGGCCAGGATCTATGGGTCCCCCTCAGAACACACGTTTTCTTCTTGTTTATTCCGTAGCTGTGTGATTACGAAGAAGTCAGCTAGGTGAAAGTGTTGGGGGCAGATGGTGAATCTTCACCTGGAATTTGAACAAAGCCTGTCAGGGGTTGAGCACACGCAGGTAGATACTCAGGATTGGATTTTAAAAGAGGAAAAGGCAGCAGCCAGCAAATCAAAACAGGGTGAGAAGAGGCCTCACCTCCTTTTCAACAATCCCTCAATTGTCCCAGAGAACTGAAGTTCTACAAAAAAATACTTTCCCTATGCTGACTCTGTCTATTAGAGGGGACTCTTAGAGAAGGCAGGTAGCCTTAAAAATCTTTTCTTATAGAGTCATTTTATGAGTGTGGATGCCTTTGCCTTCATGCATGCCTGTGAGCTTTATACATGCTCGGTGCTTACAACGGCCAGAAGAGTGTGTTGGATGTCCTGGAACTGGAGTTATGGATGGTTGTGAGTCACAAGGTGGGTGCTGGGGACTTAACTCCAGCCGCTGGATGAGTGGCAAGTTCTCTGCGAGAAGCACCGAGCCATTTCTCTAGCTTCTGGAAATCAGGGACCTCAAGGGATGTTCTGGTTTGAATGTGACATGTTCTGCAAAGGCTTATGTCTTGTTAGCTGTATCTCCAGCCAAAGGTGCTACTCTGAAAGGGCATAGAACCTTTAGGTGCTGAACCTCGTTGGGGAAAGTGGGTCACGTGGGGGCTTTGTTTGTTGTAGCTGCTCCCACTGCACATGTTCTCATGAGAGTAGATAGATGGGACTTTCAAACCATACCACCCTAAGCTGTTTTTTGCTGATCACTTGTTTACAGAGATTGGGGGGAGGGAAAGCAAAAAACCAAACAAAAACAAAACACCAAAATTCAACTACACCACCACCAACAACAGGAAAAACGGACACACAAGGTTATAGGCATGTTTGGTTCACATTTCCTGTGAGTATGAGTTCATCATTTGGAGGCATAAATCACTTACTCACGGTATTCAAACCTTTTAGTTTAGTTATTGGGTTTTAGCTAATCTGAAAGACAAAGCTAAAGACCTAGAGGTCCAGAAGCAGCAGCGCATTTCAATGAAGGTACATTCCATTACCAAACCCATGAACATTCTCCAAACCATGGGGACACAGAAGCTTTGGTGCTAGGCACACACCCCCATTTCTTACACACCGCTTTCCACGTTTTCTCTGGAAAGCCCAAAGTCTGTGTTTCCTAGATTCCCTCACAGCCTGAGTTCAAGGTTGGGATTAAGTCCTCTTCATCATTCGCTCTTAGGGGACATTTCGATGGGGGTGGGGGGGTATGAGCCAGAGATGCTTCTTTGTGACTAATGGCTGGTGATCTGGTGCTGTAAGGTGACACTGCTTCAGGGTCTTGTTGAATGCATGGTGAGGGCCAGTATTGGTAGTGGCAGAAGCTGTTGATGAAATAGCAGTGGGGCTGTTGTCAAGGTAACAGTCTCTCCTTAAACTTCCCAACAACCTTCCCTCAGCCCTTTGGGTGAGGCTTCCGTTTTTCAACTGTCCTTCCGTTCATATCCTATCACCTACTGACGCCTCTTCTCAAAGTTTCTCCACTTGGGAATTCCAAAGTTGGGAATGTCTTATTTCCAGGGAAACACTTGAGGGCTTAATAATCAAGGACGATTGATCTCCCGAAGAGCTGGTTGTCGGAGATGAGGAATTCTACCTGTTCCATACCTTGCCTGTGGATCTAGCACGCACCCTCCCTCCCCCAGCAGGATAACACACGTTACTGAGGGGAAGAGAATCACTACTCTAGAACCAGAAGGCAAAGCCGTGAGCTTGGATCTTCCTTAGCTGGACCCTTTAAGGGGTTTGCTACCTCTTCACTCAACATCACTGGATCTGGCCCTGTTTTTCGATTGACTCTTTTCTTCTATGGTAAGATATTAAGCAAGAATCTCAGATAAAGACCTACTGATCTGAACAAAGGGAATGTGCCTCACTTGGACCCATTGTAACCAATTCCTATTATAACCAACTTTCTCTTAACATGTGGACCCAACAAATGGGAGATGGCTGTGTAGCTCGAACAATGAAGTTGTTAGTTAACGGAATTAGCAGTGTGTTGTCTTACCGCGATGACAGCGGTAAAACAGGAGACGTACAGCCAATGCAGTCACAACTGAATCGGAACGGATGAGATATTTACAGCAAAGCTGTTCAAACATTGAATAAAATATGGGAAGCGCTAAAGCAGATGTGTTTTTATTCTTCTGAGTTGAAGCTTGGGAGGTAGAAAAGAGAGTTGGAGTAATAATCACAGGTTCTGATTCACACGAGTTAATAAATATTCATATGGCAGCAGCCGCTGAAACTTTCCAAATGCAGAAATAAAGTGAGAAAGCCCGCGATTGCCTTACACTACACGGGGCTAAGTTTAGCTTCCCAGACAGACGTGTCAATATCTCCATTAGTGTCTCATGAGGGCTCATTGACTTCCTACAGCCATCTGGGTCTCGCTGGCTGGTGGACCAGCACTGTCTCCTTTTCCTTTCTCTCCTTGGCCATTTTCCTCTGTTCCTCTAGAGTCCCAGGGCCTTTCTGACTCCAGCCACCAGGAAGTAGAAAGAGATGCTGACCTGTTCATACAGAGGGGAGCTGCAACTCAGGGGGAGGTAGAGATGGGGAGACATGAGTGTCCTTCTCTCCAGTTAGGTAAATGAGCTCTACATCTTAGTGGGAAGCCCAATCTCTAGTGCATCTGAGCTGTGGGATGCTTGATTTCTGCAGAGGCATGAAAAAGCTCTGTGCTGTCTTTGTTTTTTAAACGAGCAGGGCATCTCTCTCTCTCTCTCTCTGTGTCTCTCTGTCTCTCTGTCTCTGTCCTTCTCTCCCTCTCTTCTCTCTCTCTGTATCTCTGTCTGTCTCTGTCTCTCTCTCTCCCTCTTTATCTGTCTTTCTCTCTCTCTCTCTCTCCCTCTTTATCTGTCTTTCTCTCTGTCTCTCTCTGTCTCTCTCTCTCTCTCTGCCTCTCTCCTCTCTTGGCATAAGAGAAAGCTATACTTTGCCCTGATTAGAATAACTGGGGAGGTATAATCTGAAATATGTGACTTTGGGTCCAGGTTGTGTTTGAAGGGCAGCTGTCGGGAAACAGGGGAAACTTTGTGCAAAACTGGCTTGAATCTGGAGAGAGAGAGAAGGAGGGAGGAATGAAGGAAAGGAGATAAGTGTGTGTTGCAGAGGCCTGGATTCCTCTGGCTAGGGGGACACAGCCATCCTGGCACGGACGTGTGTTTGGGTGTGGAGAGCCTTTGATGGATGACCGTTCGTGCTGCAACAGAACTCTCCCGGGTTGCTATGACGCCCTTTGTTCCTCCTTTCTCTGCTTTTATTGGCATGTGTGTGTACCTTGGCTTGTATGTGGAACCACGGGGCTTTGTGTCGTGTTTTCATTTTCTCTTCTGCTTTATTAATGCCGCATTCTTTTGTCTCCTCCACAAGCCCCACACCTATTCCCCGCGCTTGCATCGAGCCTTTCATTTAGATTCTATTCTTTGCGTTCCTCCATTGGTTCCAAATGAAGCCTCACTGCTTCCTCCCGACCCCACCTCTGGCTTTGACCTCATTATCTTTTTCTTTCAGTAAATTCCATCCCCACAGACTTACAGCAAGTGTTTCCTTCTCTTGTGCTACTGTGTTTTCTCTGAAAATCTGAATATGATGTTTTGAGCCCTTATCTGGGACTCAGAGTTCTAGCATTCCGGAGATGGAATAGTCAGAATAGTCGTGTCAGATTGGCAGGCCTGAGAACTAAGCAGGAGGGGCAGCCCAAAGACAGGGCTCTGTGGGAGCTTCTCCTCACCCAAGGGCTCTTGGCAGTCATTCCCTGGAGACCTGGTCCTGGAGTAAGCAGGGCTCCCTGGGGGCAGATGCCCTAACAGTCTGCACTGGGATTGGAAGAATACACACAGCAGAGATAGGTCAAAGAGTTATAACAACGGTGTATTTAAAGGGTTTAAATGTGTGCTGTTCATGACCATAAACCCAATACTCTTGAAGCTGAGGCAGGAGGGTAGCCTGGGGTACATAATGAGTCCCAGAGTGAGAACATGCCCCCAAAATCCCAAATCAAACCAACCGAAGGTGAAAAAAAAAAAAAAAAACCTGTTCACAACGAAACAAACGCTTCTCGTACAAACCCAAAGGAAACACACACATGTATCATTCATATTTTATTTATATTCATAACTGATAGATAATCTTGCAAAACAGGATGTAGAGAAATTTCGGCCCCATGTGGCATCCCAGAGAGCACACGTTGTGTGGAAGCTGGAGGCACTCTTTGTTGGCAAGAGCCCAAGGAGTTGTTCGGTTGGTTCACCGACTGGATGAAGCTTTCTTTGCTCTCTGAACAGTTAACAAGATCCCTTTTTCTTTAAGGGGGTTGGGGGTAGTACTATGAGTTTTAGAAGGCACACACATGTGTGCACACACATACACAAACACAAACGTGAACACACAAACACATACACACACACTCACAGACTCTACGGAGGAGTTATTACTCCGAAAGTCAGTTCGTTGGAAAGACTATCTGGGGAATGTGTCTCGCTTCTCTCCTGATTTCTTTCCCCTTTATTTGGGACGGCCTCAATGTTAGCTTTGCGGAGCTGAACAGCACAGCCCAGGTAAGAAGCAAGCACTCACAGGTGGCTGGATTTCTACATTAGGACTAGAATGGACTCCAGAGCGCAGCCAAACATGCTCTAGTGCAACATGAAGCAGCTCCATGAGCCAGTGATAAACTTCCTCAGAAAGCACAGGAATCGAAAAGAGTGAGCCAGGCAGGGTGACTGGCATAATAAATGAAAAAAAAATCACAGCATGGCTTCTGGAGGCAGCCACTGGTACTTTGCTGACATTGTTGCTGTTGTTATTTATGGGGCAGCACAGATTTGTGCAGAGGGGTGACCGAGACTCAGGACAGTGAGCGCTTACCCAGAGGTCGCTTCATAGAACGAGAGCATATGTAGAAATACGGAGTAAATGCATGACTCTCTTTAGGGGAGACTGGGTTGTAATTTTATTCCAGCTTCAGTCCTTGTGCTGTGCTCCCATGACCTCATTCTTGTGAGGAGAATCTTTTCTCATGGATGAGATTTAGTTTGAAAAAGTGAAGCATTGGCCGAAATGGATGACTTACTCAGGATTGCGTAGGAGGTCCAAATTCCATCTGTGTAGAGGCTTCTAACCCTACCTACCGTCCAGAAACTGGTCTCTCTCCCTCTCTCTCTCTATCCCTTTCCCTCCTTCCCTCCCTCCCTATCTCCCTCCCCATGTGTGCATAGGCCATAGAACAACTTCAAGCATCTTCCTTAAGCATGGTCCTTGTCTGTTTTTGAGACAAGGTCTCTCACTGGCCGGGCTTGCTGACCAGTGAAACCCAGGGATCCATTGTCTCTGCCTCCCCAGTGCTGGGATGGCAAGCACGTAGCACCAAGCTCAGGGTTTCTTTCTCAGCGAGGACTCTGGGATTCTATTCAGGTCATTGTGCTTGTGAGTCAAACATTTTTCCCCCCTGAGATCTCTCCCCAACCCTAAGAATTCATTTCTTATCACCGATAAACAGATTCTGAGCTCTGGGTCAGACATAACACCACTAAACACATTTCCTAACAGCTACATCAAAGACTTAACTGAGTCCCCGAGTCAGCTCCAGAGCAATATTTGCACACCAGGTGTGGCAGGGGGTGGGTACGGGTATGTGTGCTCCCCGGCAGGCCAAGGTGATACTGATGCTCCGACTCAGTTGGATTTTCCTGACAGGCTTGTCTGTGCAGCTCTGGTTAGTATGTGAAATTCACCACTCAAAACTGGACCCATGGCTCTCACAATGAACCCAGCAACCTGACCAATCAGCTCTGAGTCTACATGTTGCCAGGGAAACCAATCCATAGTCACAAAAGCAGAATGATCACAGTGGGGAAAAATATATAAAATGCCACCTTTTCATAGTCAAAGGGAGAAAAGGGATAGCACAGGCTGACCGGATGTAGCAGAGAATGACATTGGATTCAGGGCAGCTTGCGATATGGTTACGAATCTGTGGCAACGGACAAGAAAAAGAATGGGCATGTGCGTGTGTGAGGAAGAAAAGAACTTGTGTAAGACAGTCAAACAATGAGAGGAAAAGATAATAAAACATGTACGCCTCAGCTTGGAGTGAACTCAGGATGGCAGGAAGATGGTGGACAAATGTCTGTGGTAGAAAGACCGGCAGCCTTGTGGATTTTGAATATGTTTTCCCAGCAGCCCCAGCTCTGTAGGATGCTACCATGCCCAGTTAGCTGGTAAGTTTCTCCACCTATCTAAGCACATTGATGCATCTGCTCCCAGATATCAGACCAGTCCTTGCTCTTGGTGATCCCCATCTTCAGGCTCATAGGCACACTCACCGTGTTCTGGGCCTCTTGTCATAATTCCCTAATGGCACTGAGAAACCGGAACCACAACAGACTGCTGCCCTGCCGGGAGTTCCCATCATACTTCCCGTTGCCGGGTGAGTGGTGACCATTGTCCTCCTTGGCTGAGCAGATGCTGTCCCATTGGACCCCCAATGGGACAACTCCTTGTCCTGCAGTCCACCGTCACGGATTCTTTAGTCCACTCTTTGAGAGTACCAAATGTATACACACTCCAGTTTGCTCACTATTGCTGGGATACCAAAGCTCCTTACTAGACGGTGTTCTCTCACTCACCTGGAAGCCAGCTTCAAAACCGAGGCATCTCAGTGTGGTCATCCCTTCAAAGATCTCTGGGTGTCTGCTCCATGTTCTTTTGTAAGCTCCTGGTACTTGAGGGAGTCCCCAGTGTTCCTTGGCTTGCAGGCTTGTCTCTGTGGTCTGTGTTCTGGTTTTTAACCTGGTGCCCCCCACCCCCAGCTTTTGAGTTCTTTCTCCTATTCTCAGAGCACCAGCCTTCGAATTAAGGAGCACCAGAAAGGAGTAGGACCTCTTTTTTGGAGCGAGCCACAAAGCTCTGTTTCCATACCATGTTCATGTTCATGCTCCCATTCCCTGGCCCTCGCAGACAAGACTCCCATGGGCCTTTGCGGGAGTCTCAATCCAACCATTCTTTTCTATAAGAGCAGCAATAGATGTGGTTCGTGAGTCTTGATTTCTGGGCATGAGTAAACTGAGGACAGTGGGGAGCGGGAGCTCTGGGGTCCGGAGGAGCACAGCGGTGGTTATCTAGGGCTAAGCTCTGTCCCATTCAGTCACAGAGCTTGGAGCTCCATCTTTTTCAGCAGCACATTTGGTGTCAAGTTGCAGGTAACATTGGGGGCAGGAGGTGGGGGTTGGGGTGGGGTGGGAGCCAGCTCTGTAGGTAAAGTCCTGCTGCTCAACTGTAAGGACCCAAGTTTGATGCCTAGAACCAACATAAAAAGCCAGACACAGTTGTGCCAGCACAGTGGGGTTCCTGTTGAGAGGTGGAGAGGAGGGAATCCTTGCATCTGCTCACGTCACACAGACCCCGAACCTCGTAGCAAACAAGGTACAAAGGTGAGGATCGCAGGCTCCTGAGCTTCTCCTCTGAGCACTACACACACGCCAGGGCACATAGACATCTGTGTTCACACACGTGTCTTTGCACGCACATAAATAATGGAAACTTAACACAGTTGAATTTCTAATTTGTAGTGTAAGAGTCACGTTAGGATTTAGTGATTACCAGCCCTGGCTGGTTTTGCAGAGGACCCAGGTTCAGTTCTCAACACCCACACAGTTAGTGGCTCACAACCCCCTGTAACTCCAGTTCAAGGGGATCTGATTCCTTCTTCTGGCCTCCACAGGCAGCTGCACACATGGTACATAGACAGACAAGCAAGCAAACACATACCAACACATAAGTAAAAAAAATAAAAGTTGAAGAAAAAAGAATTAGTTTCAATAGATTAAAATTTATTTCCCACTTTGGACGGCACAGCTGTTGAAAAATACCAGAGAACATGCCTTTGTTCCCGACCAGTTAAAGATGACAAAACTTCTGGATAGACTGGTGGCCCTGCAACAATCCCTCCTCCCAGACCCCCCCCTCCCCCCAGGTCTGCAGCTGAGCTGTGTTCCTCAGGAAGGAGCCCAGCATACAAGGCTGACTAGAAAAAAAACAAACACATCAGAGCTCACAGATCTGTGAGGTGGGGAGCTGTCCTTTGTAACCCTTTGCTTGCTCTGCGTGGAGACTCTTCAGACAACCTTACCCATCTCCCTATCTCTGCTAGAACGGCTTCGGTTTCTTCTCTCACAGTCTCTGCGCTCTGAGGAATCTATATTGTGCGACAAGCCATCTCAATGCAGCTGGCTCTGGAGATGATCTTGTTGCCTGAGGCCACTGGCATTTGTTCTTGAGCAGATGCACCGCACCGGGGCTGGCCAGTGTTATTGCTCCCAGAATCCATGTTAAACTGCACGAAGCCACAGGGAGTCTCTCAACTGTGCTGTGAGCTCTTCCTCGACTGACGGCTGTGCTGGATGAATGACACATGTGGATAGCAGTCAGGCATGTCTTTGCTGATGCTCCCTCTAATAGCACCAAGTGCTTAGGAACTCGGTGCTTCTTCCTTTGCCGGTACTGTACTTGGTAGTCACATGAGCTCCTTGGTGCAGAGAAATCAAACAATTGTATAACAGGTGTCTCTGTCAGGGAAGAACCCCCACTGTCTAACTCTGGGGGAACAAGTTTAATCAGTGATGTCTATGGATTTGTGATCTATCAGACAGTCACACGGGCTAGTTTTACTGGCTTGTGACAGTCCCACCCCAATGTATATCAAGCATTTCCAGGTACTAGAGGCAGAATTTTATAAAGTGACCTTGGTGACCCTTGCCCTCATTTAATCCCTTCCCCCTTGGTTGTGGGAGAAATCTGTCACCATTGTGAGATATGGTCTGATGAGTAAAGGACCTTGCCACTGTGATTATGACAATTTATTAGTTGACTGATGGCTGGAAAGATTATTGGAAGTGGGTGAGCCAGCCCTGATCAGGTGGCCCCTTAAGAGAAACAGAGCCATTCCCGAAGAGAGTCCCAAAAGCATACAAGGGACAATCTCCTGTTGCTACAGAGCTGGCAGAGATGTGTGACAAGGGATGTGGGCAGTGACATAAGCTTCGAGAGGCCTGGGACAGACATAAACCAAAAGGAAAAGGGGGCCTCAGTCCTTCAACCTCAGCGGGTGACTTCCTTCAACAATCTGAAGGAGCTTGGGGGCATATCTATCCTTGGTTCTTGGATGTAAACCCTGCCCATGTAAACCTTGCTTTCATCCCAATAAGATCCCAAGGAGAGGATCTCCTGGAAAGAGGGCATGCCTGGACTCCTTACCCGTGAGCTCACAGTAGTGAGTGGGTACTGTGCCAGGATGCTGCATTACTGGCTGTCTGGAAAATGAACGCTAGAAAACCGACATATTCTCAGACGTGCCCACACTATCCTATCGACTCACCCACGGGCCATGAAAAGGTTTCTATCTTTTTAAAAAGTCATCTCCTGGGTCTGGACAATGGCTCAGTTGACAAACTGCTGCCTGATAAACGTGGGGAACCGAGTCCAGCAACCCCAGAACCAAACCACATAAAAATGCAAAGGTTAGTGGTGTGAGTTTATCATCCCGGAGAGAGGAGGAGGCAGGGTTTGCATGGCATCCAGTTTAGCTCTTTGGTGAGGGCAGTCTGTCTGAAGGGAACTTCTAGCATCCTGGAGGAAGTTCTCCACTGGCTGAGTCCTTGAGGCTGGGTCTCCTCCCCACACTCTGGCTCTCCCATGTTCCCAGAGTTAACAATTCTCTTTTCCCTCATTAGGCTCATCTGCAATGGTGTTAAGCGACCATAGATGGAGCTCTCCGAAACTGTGAGCCAAAATAAGTCTTCCCTCCCTGAAATACAGTTTGTCTCAGGTATTTGTCTCAGAATGACAATTCTGGCCGGCACAGTGGCCTTTTTTTGCACACAGCTCTCCTCATTCACTTTGCCTGCTCAAGGCTACCTGCTCCCTTCTGACCAGAGGATGTTAACAGCCCCTTTGAATAATACAGTATAGTGTTTTCCTGAAAACTTCCCCAGGGTGATGCGGACCCTGTGGTCTTTTGTGGGTTCCCCTGAGAATTGTGAATGGGTACAGCTTGATCTTTAGCAAAGTGCTCGAATTTGGTCTTTTTTCTAAGCTTCTCAGAGACGCTTGTGTCTGGTTCTGGGTCTAGTGAAGCAGTTCTCAACTTGATTGGTTGTGACCCCTTTGGGATTGAAAGACCTTCTCACAGGGGTGGCCTAACACCATCGAAAACACAGATGTTTGCATTACAATTTATAACAGTAGCAAAATCACAGTTATGACGAATCAGCGAAAATAATTTTACAGTTGGGGGATAAATGGATTAAATTGTCGCAGCATTAGGAAGTTGAGAAGCACTGGTACAGTTGGAAGTGATAGGGAAGGAACTCATTATCAGGAGAGGCGTGCTGGGAGACCTTCGCATCAGGGTATCCCACTCAGAAGTATTTCATTCTGAAGCAAGCTCAGGTCCAAAGTCCTGAAATAGGCTCTGTTGTGACGACGGAGCATATTTTAAAGATTTGTTCATGTCGCCTGTGAAACTAAACTTCCCCCTGAATTCCATTTTCCCGCAGATTATTTTTTGAGACCTTCTGGAAAGGGAAGGTACGCTCTGTTCTGATGGGGAGTGATTCTGTTTTGCATACTGACATGCATTTTAACAAGGAAAAGGTCGAGGACGGGGATGCTTCAGCTTGTTGGCTTGACAGCCGACATTTACCTGAGGCTTCTCGATAGACTGTGGTTTAAAATAATTTAGTGAAATAATTGTCATGATTGATTTTATATTTCCTTTTTGGACCCAGAGTCCACCTTTGTTCCTCTTGGGGTGGGTAACTTCCCAGAGCAGAGCTTTTTCGTTGACGGGAATCCACTTCTGAAGTTCTGGATGGATGGCAAACTTTGATTAAAATCACGAACTCTCTTATGATCTCTTAGCAAAAGCTGGTGAACTCAATTGCTGCTGACATATTCCTTGACCAACATCTGTTCTTCTAGTGACATTAGTGCAGCAGGAAACAAGCAGCTGGGATGTTTTCAGCATAATATTCTTCCTTGTAAATTCTACATCTCAAGACTTTCAGAAGGGCCCATAGTGGATGGTGGACATTTAAACACATGGCCATCACATAGTGGTCATGTGTCTTGTCTGGGCAACAGGGTGACAGACTTCTGACAAAGAAGAGGGAAAAACAAAACAAAACAAAAACAAAACAGTGAAGTGGTTAATTTTAATCGTTGACTTGACACAACCTAGAATCATCTGGGAAGAGAGTCTTACTGAGGGATTGACTGCACTAGATTGGCCTGTGGGAATGTCTGTAGGACATTGTTTTTATTATGTGATACAGGAAACCCACTGTGGATGGCACCATTCCTTAGGTAAAGCATCCTGAATTATGTAAGAATAGATACAGTGAGCTGGGCATAAGCACCACCATGCATTAATTTCTCTCTGCTCTTGACTATGATGAACCGTTTAAAGCTTCTTTCTTCATTCCTTGCAATGATGGTCTACAACCTGGAATTGTAAGCCAAAGTAAAACCTTTCCTCCCCTAAAGCTGTTTTGTTGTGGTGGTGGTGGTAGTAGTGGATTCTCTGTTTTCTGTTTTTGTCAGTGAATTTTATCATTGAAGCATAAATGAAACTAGAATAACCTGGGTGTGTTTTGAAGAGTTGTTATAATGAAAGAAAGAAATGGATTTGATGACACCTGCAGTTCTGGATTCCACTTTAGAGAACATGTTACAATGAACACAGCCTTGATTTCCTAAGGTCGAATTCTAACTGTGATATACCCCTTAACATGCAAAGCAGTACTGTAAGTGTGAAGATCTTGAGATGAAGAGATTAATGGGGTGAGCCAATGTAATCAGAAGCAGAGAGGGGGGAGGGGCGGAGAGGCAGGGCGAAGGAGAGAGAGAAAGGAGGGGGGATAGGGTGGGAGAGAGGGAGGGGGAGGGAGAGGTAGGGGAGTCAAGGACTCAAGGAAGCATGGAATGAAAGCATAGATGAGGCTTTGAGAGCTGGGTGATAGGCTAAGAGTCCAGGAATACAGGTCACTGCAGAAATGAATGAATGAATGACGAATAAATGAATGAATGGAAAAGACACTGATATTTTCTAGAGTTTCCAAGAGAAACACAATCTTTACAGATTTATTTGTGTTTATTTATACGTGTATGTATATTTGCATGTGGGTGGGGTACCCACAGAAGCCAGAAAGGCTCATCAGGATTTCCTGGACCTAGAATCCTGGGCGGTCACAACCTTTCCTACCTGGTTGTAGTAGCTGAGTCATGGTTCCAGCCCCGAGAAAGATGTTATTGATGATTTTGTGTGTGTGCTTGGGGTCTGTAAGTGTGTATGTAAGTGCACATTTGCCTGACTGCAGGTGAGCATGCAGGTGTATGTAGAGTGCAAAGTACAATCATGGTATCTTCACTCTCTCTGCTCCATTACCCAGCATGCCTCCCTGCTCACACTCTGACCTCTGTCATCTTGGCACTGAGTTTGTTACTTCTTAGTTTAGCTCATGCTGGAGAGAGATACATTTACATATTTTTGTAATATAAACACTCAACTTCGGGGGTTTGGTGCCACATGTGGTGGTTCTAAGTTGTCTCAGAGTTTGTTATTTGGCGATCTGGCTTCCACTAATTTTAGGGCTGGACTGAGGAGAGATGTCTCTGCTGTGAGCAATACCTCACAGCCCTATTCTTCATCTGACGCTCACACACCAAGCCAGTCAGCCCAAGGCTGAGACCAGACAGCTAGGGAACAGTTTCTACAACCCAGAGCTCACTAGAACCATTCCTCTAGCGGTACCCTGCTCTTCTTGCCTTCCCTTGCAGAAACCAAGAGGCTGAGGCCCATGTGTCATCTTATTTACTTCAGCATCCAAGATAGCCTGGTGCAGCTCCTTCCAGCCCTGCAGGACATGTCTCTGGTTTCCTTAAGTGGAGAGTCAGTCAGCGACCTTATCAATAAAGGCTGACACAAACCACCCACTTGACCATACTCTAAGTTATGGAAGATGGTTAATAAGAGCGGCAGCAGCAACAAAAACAATAATCATAGCAACAATAACAATAGTCTAGTAAATCAGAGCATAACTTTAGAACTTGGGAGTCATTTGAAGAAGGTAAACAGGATGATGTGATAGTGGTCCCCGCCATAGACGTGGGGTGGGGATATTGCTATCTTATGGTTGGTGATGAATCGTTCCAACCTGAATGTTGAAGGGTAGGGAGTGGGTGCTGTCCAAGTATTTAGGGCACAAGGCATGGGTGTGTGCACAGAGGCTGGGGAGCTAGAGGAGTTAGAAGTCCAGGTGGTTGGATCATGAGGAGGCCATGAGAGAGACAGAGAAAGTCAGATGGAGCCAAACTAAGGTAAGAACTCTAGCTTTGTACCTAGGTACCATGGGAAACCACTGGAGTCTTGTGAGTGGACGCCATTGGCTCTAATGTATGAGCTACAGAGATCACTTTGAATAGTGCCATCTTAAGCACAGGGAAAGAGGGCCTGCCATATGGCATGGCCCAATTCTGTCACGCCAACTTTCAAGGGTCCCTCATGGGGTCTTAAAAATTATATTGTAGCTGACTACTAATGTGCACAAGAGTTATGATCTGGGACACCCAGAGCCATGCAGCTTGTCTGTGTCTGCATGGTGTTTGCATCAGATGGGCTCTTTCTGTGAAGTTGATAAATATAAGTACTTGGAAGTATTTTATGGATCAATGAAATAGCAATGAAGTTGGAGGTGCTTTAAGTTTATTTATAAAGCTGGGTCATCCAGAGGTCAGACACCATTACGGCAAATGCAACTGTAATGAATATCTTTGATAAATTTGGTTTTTAAGCCCTAACCCATGTCCTACTGATTTCACATATTATGAGCTATAGACCCACAATTTTTCAAATGCAATTCTGGGGGGTCTGGGGGGTGGGAACAACAATAAAACAAAAGAATCCTACAACCAAAAGTATATTTTCAGATTTGTGCCATTCATGTGACGGCTAAAATTAAACTAAGGGGATAAACACAAGAGAGAAGTATGAACCAAGACACATCTATTTATCTTTACCCACCCTGTTGAATAGAAGTGTGTAAATATTGGCTTCTATGGCACATCTGCATAGAACTTTGGAACAGTTATTTAATGCATTTGAACCAAATTACCTAAGATCCGAGGAAGACTTGAGGTCAGTAATAAATACATTTGAGTAACAGGATTCTAGATGGGAGACTATTGTCTGCAGTACCATGAGAACAAGTGACCTTTGTGTGGCTGGAACCAACTGATGCATGAGCCAGCAGCCCCCAAACCATAAGGCTCGGAGAACATCATGGAAGGGTGGGTAGGAAGGTTGTAAGGACCAGTGATGTAGAATGCTTGCAGAAAGATGACGTCGTCTAATTGTGTCAGGGGAGTTGCATACAGGAAATCTCAACAATATGGTCACCTACACAAGACTTGCACATGCCTGCATAGATAGGGGTGGGGTGGAGATCTTGAAAGGCCACATCCCTAGATGAAGAGCTACAGGTAATTAACAGCTGTTGAGAAAGGATCAGTGTTCTCTAAGAATGAGTCACCTGACAAATTATTTAATCCCAAATGGCCAGCCTTAAACACACACACACACACACACACACACACACACACACACACACACAAACACCACATACACACACACACAAATACTACATATACACATACACACACACACACACACAAACACTACACATACACACATACACACAAACACACCCATACACAGACATATGCACTCACAGAGACACACTACAAACACATACATACACACACATATACATTCACAAACATACCACATACACACAAACACACATAAACATACACAAACATACCACATACACATAAACACACATATCCACATACACACAAACACACACATACAAGCTCACATACAGAAACACATGTACTCACAAACACACATGCACACACACATACATTCACAAACATACCACATACATATACACACAAACACATACATACATACACACATGCATACACAGACACACACACAGACACACACACATACACGTTCACAAACATACCACAATCACACACACATACATACACATATGTGTACACACACGCATATAGACAAAGACACATGCACTCACACAGGCACATACCACAAATCACATAGGTACACAAACTCATACACAAGGACACACACTTTTTCACATACACGTACATAAACCTGACAATAATAGTTTAAGGTGAGGTCATTGATTTACGATGGAGCGGGGAGAGCACAGGAGGAGTTGGAGGGTGAGAAGTAGGGACGGAAATGATGGAAGGAGTGCTTAGGCATTAAATTCTAAGAACAATTTTTTTCGAAAAGTTAAAAAGAATGAGTAATCATACGTAACTGTTTGTGCAAAATACATAAAACACACACTTGAGTAGCAATGGGCAGCATTAGAAAGAAGGCAGACATTTTCAGAATACAGAGAAATTGAAAAAAAAAAAAAAAACCCACTAGTAACACATACTTCTGTTTTACCCAGCCAATTTTACAGGTGTCAGAAACTGGACTTTTATAATTTATTTAGTCGGAGACTGGAATGGGCTTGTCTCTAACCTCACACCTATAACGGAGCCTGGCCGGCAGTGGTCCTGGTACGGATCTGCAAGTACTGAATCGTTACAGGAGCATGAGAACCGGATGCTGGGACCCACCCAAGTGCGGGGTGGGCAGAGTGGATCTCAGCTCCCTCGGCCCCTCTCCGGAGCTCTTGTTCCTCCTCCTATCTCCGTGCCTGCTGAAACAGACAGACAGCGGAGTCCTCTCTAGATAATCAAAGGCTTTGGGAGCGGCAGGATGGAGAGGAGTGTAAAGAGTTTTTGTTTCAGTTGGATAAAGCTTTAGCAATCTGTGTAAACAGCCAAGAGCCTTGTTTCTCGATAAAAGACTGTCTAATCAGCTCTAATCCAAGAGCATCGTTGGCACTGAGAGATTGTAAAGGCAAAATATTCACTTTGAAAAATGAAACCTATTCAATTCAGGGCATTGTAATTTCCCATTGTGAGGCTGTGGTGCCAGCGATTAAATTCTATTGTGTGTCTGCAGCCCTCGTTAGCGGCGATGTTTGCTATTATTAACTGATATTCAAAGAACATCCGCTCTCCACAGTGAAGTGACGCCTGGCTCCTGAGAGATCATTTGCATATGTCTTGAGTTTGCCCTTCATGGTCTTTTCTTTCTCATTCTCGGTACTATATGTATCTGGGATCGCATCTCGTAGGGTCTGCCCCATGGCGTACTCCCTGAGCATGCTCAGTTGTCTGGCCTTGTCGTTCACATCTGGATAACCCTGGAAACTTATGCATGGGTCTATCAGCTACTGTTCCTCATGTGACGGGAAAAACTATTTCTGGAAAAACAATATGCCTTAGGTTGTGTTCCCAGCAGCAGAACCCAAGGGGAGAATTTGTGTCAAACCACAGGTCTACAGGTCCACAGGTCCGATGGGGTGTGCATGTGAAACCTGTGCATCTGGAAGTGTCCCCACATCTGGAGGTTTCTATTTTTACTTCCAGAGTTTGGAATGTTTATAGAGGTTTTACCAGTTGAGCATCCCTAACAGAAAAATCCAGCACCCTCTGAATTTTGAAATGTTTGTCTCTGATAGGGCACCAAAATTTGTTCAATTCTGATAGTCACCAAAGAAAGCTATCAAAGTGTAGCTCTGTGAGCCAATAGGGTTCAAGAGGACAAGAGCAGGGGTGAGGGTCACCCACAGGAGCAAATTACAGGAAACGGCAACATTGAGGAAGACTGTCTTTCTACCCCAACATCTACGTGGGATTATTGTGCCCAGTTCTGCAAAGGTCTCACAGAAACCATCACAGCTGCTCGGGTCTCATGACAGCAGGGGCCAGGCTACTGCATGCCTGGTTGTCACAGCCCTGTCATGGGAGTGTGTCTGATTTCATATATTTAGAACAGAGACTCTTGGTATGTAACTGACAAGTGGTACCAGAAAAGACTAAGATTGAAAGAAAGTGGGAGCAGGTAGAAAAAACAAGCACACAGGAAAATCACCATATCAGGGAAAGGTGACCTGCCTCAGCTCCATGGCGGAGTCTGAGACTACTGGCCAGTCTGGAGCAAGGTCACTGGTTTTTAACTCCTGGTGATGTAAGGCTGCAGCCAGGATTATTAATTCCTTGATGACTTGGGCTCTAAAGATGCAGACAGGAGTCATATATTTATTTATATAATTTAATATATATATTGTACATAGAAATACATATTCTATTAATAACAAATACTATATGTAACATACAAACTAAATATATGTATATAATACAGCACATATTATATATAACATTTGTGAAATATTTAATTATGTATAAAATAACAATTTACTTTCCGACCATATTTCCCCTTCCTCTTCTCCTGCCTGTGCCTCCCCCCACCTCCCCTCTGCACCCCGTAACCCTTCCTTCTTAGTTTCTATTTTGAAAATGGCAGGGCTCCCATGGATATTAACCAAACATGGCACATTCGACTGAAATCCAGAAGAGGGTTCTCAAGGGAGTCCTGGAAGAAACTTCAGCTTTCAGGTTACTAACAAGGACCCTGATGCACAGGGTGGCTAAGTGGCTTGCCTATGACCCCATCATCAGGAGCAACAAATTGTGAACATGATTTTTGTGTGTGTGTGTATGTATGTACATATGCATGTATGTGTATGTTTGTAATATGTATGTATGAATGTGTATATATGTGTATATGTAGGTGTATGTGTATATATGTATGTGTATGTATGTATATGTATGTATGTACATAAGTGTGTATGTGTATGTATGTGTATGTGTGTATGTGTGTGTGTATATGTATATTGTATATGTACATAAGTGTGTATGTATATGTATGTGTATGTGTGTATGTGTGTGTGTATGTATGTGTGTCTATGTGTATGCATGCATGTGTGTGTATGTATGTGTATATATGTATGTATGTGTGTTCATAAGTGTGTGTTTGTGTATTGTATGTGTGTATGTGTATGTATGCATTTAGTATGCATGTGTGTATGTGTGTGTATGTGTGCATGTGTGTATATGTGTATGCATGTGTGTGTGTATATATATATATGTACATGTGTACATAAGTGTGTATGTGTGCATATGTATATGTATGCTGTACAGTCTGTCCACAGCTTCAGGGATGCTTGTTCGTGTCACAAATACTAATATAACAGTGGGGTCAATGAAGTCACATACAAAAACTACAGACTTGAGGCCTTCCAAGGTCTAAGTTCTAAATGTCAAAGAACAAGAGTGACAAAAGGCTTGGGGTGGAAGAGGGAGCGGAGTGACTTTCTCTGAGGGGGGTCCAGGCGTTAAGTCCAAACTGTGGACCTCAAAGAAGCAGCATAAGGACAGAAATGATGTCAACTCTGTTCTTCAGTAGTGATTAGGGCCTATTAAGTAGAGAAAAATGAAAGCAGGTGATGAAGAAGGGGCGACTGTCATGAGTCATCAGAGATGGGGTTCAGTGGAAGATTGAGAATAAAGTTTGGAGTTAAAAGTACCAGTGACTGTGGGAAAAGGTGAGAGGGAAGTGAACGATGATTCCCAGGCTTCGGCTTCAGAGAGTCAGTGGTTATGGCGGTGGCTGGGATGCGGAGGCCTTAAGTCGGACAGGAGGGAGCGAGGTAGTTCACCAGGCTACAGGAGCACGTCTTTCTAATGGGCAGTGACCTCTAACACGGCAGCCCATTGGTCAAAGAGCTCTTTCCTCTTCAACCCCGATGCTTCCCTTATCACAGAGCTGAGGTCACGTGTTTCCAGCTCTTGGTCATTCGTCAACAGCACTGTTTACAAGTGTACTCACTTGCCTAGCAGAAATAACTTCCAGTTCTTTCCAGCTGAGCCCTCCAGGAAGAACACGTTTAAGGCTTGTACATCAGGAAGCAGACGCCTATACTCAGTTCCGGAAGCAGAACTGTCTCACAACTGGCATAGGTCAGAAGAAGGTAATCTTCCCCATGCATAGGAGGGCCGAAGAAACATACAAAAGTCTAAACGTTCTGCGTCACATGGGAGAAAGAGTTAGAATGTTGCCACGGTGAAAGGAAATCAATGGGGCGACTTTGGAGACCCGTTTCAATCTGCCGTTGACATTGTTTTCTCGTAGTAATTTTCTCACAATGTTAACGGTATTGAGTTTGCCTATTGATTCTATTATTTTTGACCTTGCATTAGTGTGGTCTAATCTTACATGCCATAAAATTTCCTTTCACAGCCAAAATTATTGTATGACTCTAGAGGAAACTTCCAATCGGGCCGGGTACCCCCCTTAGGATTTTGATGGGCTTATAAATGACTATAATGAGTTGTGTTGACTTCCAATACGCTTTCCAGTTGTTTACAATTTATTAAATGCTTGAAGTGAGGTCATCATACAAATGATCAACTGTATTGATGGGAACACTCAAGACTCGAAGGATTGAAGGCCACCGACAAGCCAACCTTATTGGCCAACTTGAATTCCAGTCAATAGCATAAATATATATTTGGCTCCCAAATCGAAGCCAACTTCACATTTGTTATTCTGAAAACCCTGTTAAATAAATCTCTCCCTTTGGAAAACGCCCTCTACTTACCCCATTAATTCCCACAGTTAGACCTCTTCTGCAAGTCAATAATCCAAGCTGAAAGAGTTCAGAAAATTGGGAGGAATTCGGTGAGAGCCCAAAAGCTCTTGAATATTTTTCTTAAGAAAAGAATAGATTTATTGTTAGCTTTCGGGGGGGGGGGGGATTTGGCAGCTACCCTCTCCAAGGGCTTAGGAAACATAGTCACAACACACCATTAGAGATGCTACTCACCCTCCAATGCATCTCTGAAGGAGGTCACACCACCTAGAAAGCACACCTCCCATCCGGCCTCTGAAGCAGCTTTGGCTCAGTCTGTAGGCAGAGGCATTTTGGGGATTTACTGGCATCTTGCTAATGGGTTTGCCCACAAACACTTAGAAAAGCATTGCTAGAAGAGTTAATTTGCCTCTTAATGATTTAATTATATGCTACTGCTTTGCTGTAGAAGTATGAAAATGCCCCTCTCTTTCCTGCTGCTGGAGGAGGCTGATTCAGGGGGACCCTTGGAAAAGCATGCTATTAAATTTTCTCAGAGAGTGCAGAATTAAGTCACAGGGATGGGGTGCAGGGGGACATTTTCTTAGCCACTAATAACTATTTCTGACACTGATGGGCATTTAAAATGCAGTGTGATTAATTTTTGCATAGTATTGATATATCGCACAGGTTGAGCCCAGAGCTCCCATACAGGACAGACAGGCAGTCTTTACTACCTTCTCTGCTCTGTCTCCATGATGGTGTCACCTGGGCCTAGATGGCACTTGGCAGCTAGAAATGAGACTGTATGCCCCACAGAGGACAAGGCCAGATCTGAACATGGTACCCTGTGTTCAGATACAGCTATAGAAACACTAGCCAGACCCAAAGGGATGGGTTAGCCTGTACGTTGTTTGCTTTATAAACAAAAGGATGGAAGTTTGATCCCTGATCTCATGATTTTTAAAATAGCCTGGGGGTGGTTAGAGCAATGGCTCAGTAGATAAGAGAAACCATAGGACCTGAATTCAGTTCACAGCACCCACATGGTGGCAGACAAGCATTTCCAATTCTAGTTCCAGGGGATCCAATGTTCTCCTTAGGCCTCTGCAGGCATCAGGCATTCATGTGGTACACAGACATACATGTAGGTAAAATGTGCATACACATAAAATAAAAAGGTGAAAATACATACATACATAAATACCTACCTATCCAACTACATGTATGCACATATACATTCCTGGCTTTGGTTGTCAGTGGGGAAGCGGAGCTTTCTAGGCAGCCAGCCTAGCCTATGTACTGAATTCCAGGACAGTGTAAGAACTGCCACAAACAAACACTAGGTAGTGACTGGAAAATAACAGCAGAGGTTGACTTCTGGCTTCCACATGCACATACACACATTCACACACATGTACACACATGCACCTTCATGCAAATGCACACACACATGCACACACATGTACGAACATACATTTTCATGCACATGCACATACAGGCACACACATGCACATACATGCACACACTTGCACATACATGCACATGTACATTCACACAAACATGCACATGCATACTAACCCCACCCACAAACCATTAATTACAGAAGGCCTAGAGTAGCTTCCCTAACTCCATCTCTCCTGAGCTAGAGTGCTAGAGAAGATGAGCTAAACTTGAACATCCAATCTACAAGATGAGGATAATGGGATCCTTCTAATCAATCCTGAGAGCTTAGAATAATTATCTGGATGGGGAACATTCTCATGAACTTGTGGAGAAAAACCCTGTCCTGGCCACCCAGCGGTCTCTCCGTCACACACCACACTTCTCATCTCAGTTCTTAGGCACCCACTTCCCGTTCAGTGCACCCCAAATTTCTCCATGAATCTCATGCACCACAAGTGGATTGGTCTGTGTCCTTGACTGTAAGATGCCATCCTGGAGGGGCCACAGATGAAGATCAGACACACACCGGATTCTGCCTCTTGTCAGTCAGTGGCTGTGTGGTTCACACGGGTCCCTCCTGGAACCTACTGGGAAAACTAACCAGCATTCTTAACTTGCCCTCTGGGATACAAGAGAGGAGGTGGGACGGGTCACCAAGGAGCGTTTGAGGCCACAGATGACTTCATTCACTTTCCAGACCCAGGTGAGAGCAGACGATCTTACAGTGCTTATTATGGGCTGTGCACCAAGGGGAGCCGTTTCTTTGTATTTCTTTGCAGTACTTCGAGGGGAGTGTTATCCGGAGGCCTGTTTTAGTGAGAAAATGGAGTCTCACAAATGAGGAGGGAACTTCTCCAGCCCCCACAGCTAGCTCGGCTGGATGTCAGAATGGAACAAATGTAGTCTGACACTAGACTCTGAGTGTGAGGCAGATGGGTTCATGCAGGCAGCTTTCACACATCCCCTCCAGAGGAAGCTGTGAGGATTTGCAGCCATGTTTGTCCCAGCGTAGTGGCACGTGGACTCTTCTCACTTTTCCCAGTTGGGATACGTTTACCTCCAAGTCTTTTTTTTTTTTTTTTTAACAGTTCAATTGCACTTGAGTTTAATTTCAATTTTCTGGCAGATTAGCTCCCCCCAATCATTGTGTTGTAGGGCATGCATGTGCTTGCAAGTATACAAATGGGACATCAATATTAGTATAAAATTATGTTATTTTCTCTGCATTTGAGATCAAATTTGAAAGGACAGAATCTTTAAAAAAAGAATTTTAAAAATTGTTTTTTTGAGTCTCTCTCTCTCTCTCTCTCTCTCTCTCTCTCTCTCTCTCTCTCTCTCTCTCTGTGTGTGTGTGTGTGTGTGTGTGTGTGGTTTGTTTGTGGGTATGCCCATGTGTAAGCAGGTGTCTGTGGAAGCCAGGAGCATCAGATCCCCTGGAGCTGGAGTTACAGGCAGCTGTAAGCCGCATGACCAAACTTAGTGCTGGGAACTAACTTAGGTCCTCTGCAGAAGCCATGGGTGCTCTAAAACTCTGAGCCAGCTCTCCTGCAAACAACAGAACCTCTGATGGACAGTGTTATTAACAGCTGGCCTCTAGTCATACCTACATTCCATAGAGTGTACCCCAGAAAAAGAAGTCAGGTGCTCCTGGCTTAAGTATTCCTGGTCATCTGTGGATATGTGATGTGGCCTCTAGGCATTTAAAAAAAAAATTCCTGTAGAATTTTGGGATTGCTTGTGTAGATTATCATACCATCAGCAAACGGTGATACTGTGACTTCTCCCTTTCTGATTTGTATTCCCCTTGATCTCCTTTTGTTGTCTTATTGTTCTGTCTAGAACTTCAAGTACTATACTGACAAGATAGGGAGACAGTAGGCAGCCTTGACTTGTCCCTGATTTTAGTTGGATTGCTTCAAGTTTCTCTCCATTTAATTTAACGTTGGCTGTGGATTTGATGTGTATTACTTTCATTATATTTTCCAAGACTTTAATATGAATGGGGTGTTGGATTTTGTCAAAGGTCTTTTCAGCATCTAATGGGATGATCATGTGACTTTTTCTTAGAGTTAGTTTGTATAGCATAGTATGTTGATGAATTTTTGTGGATCGAACCATCCCTACAACCCTGGGATGAAGGCTAACTTGATCAAAGTGAATGGTGTTTTTGATGTGTTCTTGGATTTGGTTTTTGAGAATTCTATTAAGTATTTCTGCATCAATATTCATAGGCAAAATCGGTTTGAAGTTCTCTTAGTTTGTTGGGTCTGTGCGTGGTTTAGGTGTCAGAGTAACTGTGGCTTCATAGAATGAATTAGGTAGTGTTTCTTCTGTTTTTGTTCTTGTTGAAGGTCTGGTACAATTGTGCACTAAAACCATGTGGTCCTGGGTGTCTGGGTGGTTTTGTGTTTTTGTTTTGGTTTGGTTGGGTTTTTTGTTTCTGTCTTTTGCTTTTTTTGAGGGGGTGATTGGGAGGTTTTTAATGACTGCTTCTATTTTCTTGGGGGACATAGGCCAGTTTAGATAGTTTACCTAATCTTGATTTAATTTTAGTACATGGCATTTGTCTAAAAATTATCCATTTCCTCTAGATTCCCCAGTTTTGTTGAGTATAGCTTTTTGTAGTCATATATATATATATATATATATATATATATATATATATATATATATATATATATATATCCTCAGTTTCTGTTGTTATATCTCCCTTTTCATTTCTGATTTTGTTAATTTGGATACTGTCTCTGTGCCTTCTAGTTAGTTTTGCTAAAGAGTTTTTGTTTTGTTTTTTATCTTACTGATTTTTCTCAAAGAGATAGCTCTTGGTTTTGTTGATTCTTTGTATTATTCTCTTTGTTTCTAACTGGTTGATGGCTGTATAAAAAAATAAACTCAAAAAACATCAGTAGCCTTCCTTTATACAAATGATAAATGGGTTAAAAAAGAAATTAGGGAAGTAACACACTTACAATAGCCACAAATAATATTAAATATTTTGGTATAACTCTAATGAAGCAAGTGAAAGATCTGTGTGGCAAGAACTTCAACTCTTAAAAAAAGAAATCAAAGAAGACCTCAAAAAATGGAAAGATCTCCCATACTCATGGATCTGTAGGATTACAATGGTAAAAACGACCATCTAACCAAAAGCAATCCAAAGATTCAATGTAACCCCCATTAAAATGCCAACACAATTCTTCACAGACATGGAAAGATCAATTCTCACCTTCATATGGAAAAGCAAAATCACAGGATAGCCAAAACAATTCTGAACAATACAAGAACTTCTGCAGGAATCACCATTACTGACCTTAAGATGTAGTACAAAGCAAAAAGGATAAAGCCAGGTATTGGTACAGAGACAGACAGGAGGGCCAATGGATTAGAATTGAAGACCCAGAAATAAACCCAAACACTTATGGGCACTAGATCATTGACAAAGAAATCACAGCTACACAGTGGAAAACTGAAAGCATTTTCAACAAATGGTGCTGGTCTAACTGGTAATCTGCATGTATTCTTGTAGAAGACTGCAAATAAATCCATATTTATATCCACTCTGCACAAAGCTCAAGTCCAAGTGAATCAAGGACCTCTACATAAAACCAGGTACACTGAATTTAATAGAAGAGAAAGTAGGAAAGAGCCTCGAACGCAATGGCACAGGGAAAATTTTCCTGAACAAAACACCAATGGCTCAGACGCTAAGATCAACAATTGAAAACTGGGACCTGTTAAAGCTGAAAATCTTTTTTACTGCAAAGGACACTGTCAGTAGGACAAAATGGCAACCTACATATTGGAAAGAAAATATTCATGGAACCTACATTTGATAGAGGGCTAATATCTAAAATCTATAAAGAACTCTAGAAGTGAGACTAACAAAACCAAAAACAAACAAACAAACAAACAAACAACAACAAAAAAAAAAAAAACAAAAAACAAACCAATCAAATATCCCAATTAAAAAAATGGGCCACAGAGATAGAGAATTCTCAACAGGAAATTCTAATGGCCAAGAAGCACTTAAAGAAATGTTCAACATCCTTAGTCATCAGGGAAATACAAATCAAAATGATGCTGAGATTCTACCTCACACCAATCAGAATGGCTAAGATCAAACTCTCAAGCAACAGCACATGCTGGCAAGGATGTGGAGAAAGAGGAACACGTCTCCATGGCTGGTAGGATTGCAAACTGCTACAATAACTCTGGAAATCAGCCTGGTGGTTCCTCAAAATATTAGAAGTAGTTCTATCTGAAGACCCAGCTAAACCACTCTTGGCCATATACCCAAAAGATGTTCCACCATACCACAAGGACACTCCACTACATTTATAGCAGCCTCATTTGTAATAGCCAGAAACTAAAAGCAACCAAGATGTCTCTGAACTGAAGAATGGATCTAGAAAATGTGGTTCATTTACATAATAGAATACTATTTGGCTCTTTAAAAGATGAGAACATCACGGATTTTGCAGGCAAATGGATGGAACTAGAAATTATCATCCTGAGTGAGGTAACCAAGACCTAAAAGGACGTGAATGGTATGTACTTACTGATAAGTGGATATTAGCCAAAATGTACAGAATACCCAAGATACATCCCACTGACCCTAAGAAGTTAAACAAGAAGGAAGGTCTAAGTGAGGAAGCTTCAATCTAACTTAGGGGAGGAATAAAATAATCACAGGAGGCAGAGGGAGGGGCCTGGGTGGGAGTGGGAAAAGGGAAGAAAAGAGGGGGCAGGATCATGTATTCAGGGAGACAGGAGAGAAGGCACAGAGGGCTAGGAGAATGAATAGAAATATGTGGCTGTGGGGTGGAGGTTGGAGGGAACCTCTAGAAAGTTCCAGAGACCTGGAATGTGAGAGGCTCCCAGGACACAATGGGAGTGACCTTAGCCTAAATGCCCAACTGTGAGAAGATGCAACCTGAAGAAACAGTCTCCACTAGTTAGAAAGGGTCCCCAGTAGAGGGATGGGGTCATCAACCCACCTGCAAAACTTTTGACCCAGAATTATTCCTGTCTAAAAGAAATTCAGGAACAAAAATGGAGCAGAGTCTGAAGTTGGGATCCATTTCATGCACAGGCACCAAACCCTGACACTTACTGATTCTATGTTGTGCTTGCATACAGGGGCCTAGCATGGCTGTCCTCTGAGAGGTTCTACCAGCAGCTGACTGAGACAGATGCAGATACAGGCAGCCACTGGACTGAGGTTGGAAACCTCTACGGAAAAGTAAGGGAAAGGACTGAAGGGGCTGAAGGGGGTGGCAATCCCATAGGGAGATTAACAGTATTAACTAACTTGGACTCCTGGGAGCTCTTAGAGACAAAAATCAGTAACCAATGAACATACAAGGGCTGGTCTGAGACCCACCCAGCCACTCACCCACCAAGCACATAAGTAGCAGAGGACTACTTTGTCTGACTTCAGTGGGAGAGAATGCACCTAATCCTGTAGAGACTTGATGCCTCAGGGAAGCAGGATGCCTAGAGCTGAGTGGGGGGAGAACCTTCTCAGAGGCTTAGGAGATGGGGTGAAGAGCCCCCACCCAGAGGAGGGACAACATTTGGGATGTAAATGAATAAAATAATTAGATAAAAACAAAATTTAAAAAGTTTCTTTTACACGTCTCTATCTGCAGATGGGCTCAGCACTACCCATGTCTTGGATGTGTTGAGTGAGGCTGTGACCTTAGCTGTCCAGTTCCTAGCATGTGCTCAACAAATACTGAATGCTGCATGATCCCATGTGGCTGTGAAAATGTACCTTACTCACAGGATTTGCCCGGCTGTTCCCTCGCTGCCCAGGTCATCAAGAATAATTATATTGTGAGAGTAACTTCCCACTAAGTTCAAGTTCACTAAGCAGCTTAGTTGGGGTGGGGGACAAAAACCCCAGGACCTTCTCTTGGGTCTGGTGACTTGGCTTCTCATTGGGAAGAGACTACTTTTCTAAGGGAAAGAGACATTGGGTGATAAATCAAACTCCTCCAGACATACCTGGCCCTAGAGGAGATCACCTACTGGGAGGCCCTCTTGGATGTGTCTAGGCTGGGGCTTCATTTGTAAAAAACCCATTTTCTTGGAAATGAAGTAGCTCCCTCACAAGAGGCACAGGTGCCATGAAGCTCTGCCTCATCAATTCTGCAGTCTCCTTTATCCCCATCTCAGACCTGAAGGCAGTTTGTTTGTTTCATCCCTTTGAGGGTAGGTAGATGCTCTTCCTTCTGCTTTTCACTCTGTAAAACCCAAATTGACTCTTATCTATTTGAGGCTCCTCCCATTAATGAGACAAGAGATCAGGGATCGGTGCAAAAGCAAGAGGTTTATTAGTCCAGTGCACTGGGGTGGCCTACATCCAGATGAGAGGTACCCCCAAAAGATTTTTACAAACAGTTTTTATACTTTTTAGGGGTACAGGTTACATCAGAAGGGTTACAGTTTAAACTTACTGGCTAAGTGTAATGGTCTTTGAATCTATTGGCTAGCAAGCATATGACAGGCCTTCAAACTCTATCTGGGACCAGAGGGTCAGGCGACTATCGGTCAGTACATTCTTTGGTTTTTCAAGAATGCTCCTGCTCCTTCCATGAACTGTGGGTGGAGAATGGAACCTGCCCTAGCCTTGACCTGAGGCAGTGGGTGTAAGGCTGGTGAAAGCCCCTAGGGTTCTTTAATTCCAGCCCCTGATGTCTCTTTTATGGTAACACATGCCCACGAGAACTGAACAGAGGGGTCTTCCCAGTGAGCACTATCTCTGCGGTGTGACTCTTTTTCTCTTTATCTAGTACAAGAGAATATTTTCACTGTGGTCATCACTTTCCCAGAATGCATGGCCCCTGTTACTCTGCTGGATCAGAGGTATCTTCCTGAAGCATTAACTCTGAAAGCCAGGCTCAGAGATGCCTGAGGACTCCTGAGAATGGCAGAAACCCAAGGATGCTCAAAACCCTTATAACTTTAGCATAATGTTTGCATATAATCCATTCACATTTACAAACATGCTTTAAAGATCTCTTATTTATAACATCTAATAAATTTAAATGCTGCATAAATCTACATAGCAATACATGAACTGTTAAAGCACAGTGATTAAAAAAAGAAAGGTTCATACATGTTTAGCATGTATGTCATTATTTTGGGGGCTATTTAATCCACAGTTGGTTGAATTCATGGATGTAAATAACTCAGGCGGGAGATAGAGCAAAAAAAACATAACAGAAATGGCAGCAACAAAAAGATATGCTAATAGGTTGGGTGGGGAGCAACTAAGGCATGCTGGGAAGTGGCTTGCAGCCTGGGAATATGAGGCATATTCTTGCTGTGCCCTGCAGGGCCAACACAGAGCTCAATGAGTGTGATCTGTAGAAGGCAAGAAGACACCAGTGTGCACACATCAGTCTCTCTCATCTATGGCCTGAGGACTTCTCCCTGGGCAGTGGTTTCCCTTCCCTTCAGGTTTGCTGTCACATGCTCAGTGTGAGCATCAGTAAGAACCAGTAGACAAAGGAGATGTCAGGCCATCAGATGGCAGGAATGGAGCAGATCAAGGCAGGCACCAGGGACAATGGCTGCAAGGGCTCTCCATGAATTCACTTTTTGACGTCTAGTTTCTCTCAGGTCTCTTTAGGCTCTGTGCACGGTGTTGAGGTAAGGCACATATGTGATCAAGGCTCATTTCTGCCCTGGGAGTGCTCAGGAGGTCATGAAGGAGCAGAGGAGACCAGATAAAATGATCCCCAGAGAGAGAAGAGGATTCTCTGACACCAGGCAGCCATTTTCTCTGGGTTGGACATGACCACTTCCATTTTGATCCAGAGAGACTATGGTCACATTTAGGAGATTAGACGTAGTGTGTACATATTCCTTATGTGTACAGATACATAGTTTAGAAAGGCAGAAGCCACACTCCATGTGCTCCACCTCAGGTGCTGTCCACCCTGTTAATTGAGACAGGGACTTTCACTGGCCTGGAGATCACCTATTATGCTAGATTTTTAGTCACACTTTGGTCAGCCATTCATAAGCACCCAGCACTCAAAGGTTGTCCCTTTGAGACTCACCAGGGAAAGACCTTGCCACTCCCATGGGACTAAGGCACTGAGTTAGTGATGAGGTAGTGTGCAATCCTTATTGCCTCTCAGGACAGCAGCAGTGTGTTCTTGGCCCCCACTTCTGGTTTTGTTCTTTCAGAATTCTGTTCTACCCTCCCTCCCTTCTTTTAGCTTAAACTCCTTGTCACCTCCGTCTCTAGCCTGTTGGTGCAGTTTCTCTGGTGAACATGACTAATACTCTATCTAGAGTAAACATAATACAGCTAATTCAAGTGTCTGAGGAAGCAAAGGGAGGGTATGGCCAGCCACAGCACACAGTGGAACAGTGGTTATCTACCTGTGGGTCAAGACTCCTTTGAGGTTGATCCTTCCACAAGGGTTGCCTAAGACCATCAGAAAACACAAATATTTACATCACTATTTACAACAGAAGCAAAATTACAGTTATAAAGTAGCAACAAAATAATTTTATGGTTAGGGGTCAGTACAACAAAAGGAACTGTATTAACGGTCACAGAATTAGGAACATTAAGGACCAATGCACCAGAACAATGCTTGCTTTGTCTGGCTAAGAACTTTCAGTTTCCTCTATGACATCTTAAAAAAAGAGAATTTAAACTGTCTTTTAAGTCTCACTCTGTAGGATTAATGTACAGCCTCATGTTTACATCTCCTTTCACGGACGGGGATAAGTACGACTGCAATGCTTTGGAAAAGAGGAGCGACATATTCCTACCACTGGATTCTGTCACTGGACTCAGAGAAGGACCCAAACACAGGAATTATCAGAAGCTTGAGTCCCTCCCAGGCCCTTTATGGATCTGCACTGTCAAGCACAGATCCAGGGACCATTCTACTGGTGCTTAGAAATCACAGAAACATTAGCTTTCTTTCATCCATTATTCCCCCTCACATTCAACCAAAGCGTGGGTGATGAGGGCTGGGATTTGTGTGGGAAGCAGAGGCAGGGAGGTGAGTTGGCCAGAAGTTAATATCTATCTTCCTTAATAACTCTTCTGTTTAAGTTTTTGATAGCTCTCTCTTGTAACCTGGAGCTCATCAATTCAGCTAGCCTGATTAACCAATAATCAAGCCTTTCACCAAGAGCTGGCGTTGCAGATGTGCACCTCCATGCTTTTATGTGGGTGCTGGGGGTTCAAATTCACGCTCATGCAGTGGGAACTGACTCGCCCATGACTCCCCCTCTGGACCCATTATTGATCGATTGTTCTAAGACACTTCCAGTGGGTCCTCATCTGCCGGGCATCGACAGATAGCATCTTTGGATGACTTCCAGTGACTGAGTTGCACAGCACATTTTCAAAGGGTTAGAGGATTGTTCCTGTCCTGGTACTCAATGCTCCAGTGCACACAGAAAGAATTCTAGGCCAAGCAGGGCAGTCCTTCCCTAGCACACTTTCCAAATGCAGCTTCCTCATATTAAAGGTCATGTCCATCTTACCAAACCACATTCCCAGCGCCTCAGACAGAAATGGTACTCTTAAATATAGGAGGTCCAATATAGGTCAAGGTTATATCCTAGAAAAGACAGAGGGTAAGATCCAGCATCTCTCCCATGAAACTGAAGTCAGAAAAAAAAAAAAAGCAATTACAATAAAAAAATCACTCGCCTATGGATATGATTTAATCCTTGATATGAGCTGAGGGCAAACATGAGGGAAATACAACTTCCGATGTAAGAATTTATGCATGAGAAAATTTCAGGAAGATTTAATACAAAGTAAAATAGACGAGCCACATTCCCGGAGTCTAAACGTGTAACCCATCGGATTTGATAACCCTGCCTTATGCATGTCAAAAAATATTTAAGATAAATTACATGAATAATAAAACACACTATGTGATTACTGCCCTAGGAGAGATGAGCTTTGATTTGGGGGCACGGTGTTCTTTACTGGCTGGCTGGGAACCCCAGGCATCCCCAGGCTCTGCCTCTCCAGCGCTGGATCACAGGTGCCAGCCACTATGACCAGCTTTTCTGTGGGTTCTAGGGAATCAATGGCAGGTCATCATGCTGTGTGACAAGTACTTTACTAGACTGCGACTGCCCTATGTCCGCAGCTTCCATGTACTTCATCATTAATGGGGGTCTCATTAAGGTGGTGAGACATCATGTGGGTGTGGCTAATGCAATCAACCTCACTCTTTCCCTGTGTTGGAAGTTGGGGTGGAACTGCGGCTTCTGAATTACTTGCTCATTTGGGTGGCTGGTTCCTGTCCTAGACCTGTCTACTTTCCTAGACCCTGCCCTACTTTCATCTTAGTTGCTATGAGAACATATCCAGGTACAAAATACCATAGAAGAGGAAAGGGTTCACAATTCCAGCTCACAATTCATCATTCAGGGGAGTCAGTGTAAGAACTCAGACAGCGGTCAGATCACATCCAGAGTCATGAGCAAAGAGGGTAAGTGCATGCCTGCGTTGCCTCATTCTTTCCCACTCCGCTGGCTTTCTCTACTTTTAGAGAGTCTAAATTCTAGTCCATGAAATGGTGCAGCCCTCATTGAGGGTGGGGCTTCTCACCTCAATTAACAATAAAGATGACCCCCCCCCCACCAACATGTCCACAGACCAGCTTGGTCTGGATAGTTCCTCTATTGAGGTTCTCAGGTGATCCCAGGTTTTGTCAAATTGACAGTTAAAGTTAACCAATGCACCTCCTAACCCCCATAAGTTACCTCTCAATAGCAAGAGAAGTGCCTAGCACTGCTGTCCCCGGGAAATGACAAAGAGTTCTTCAGGATCCAGAAGAAGGATGGGACTATTTTCCTAAGACCCCACAGCAGCAGAGATAAGAGCAGCCAAGGAACAGATAATCCACAGGGGACATGAGGTGTCCTGGTTGAGTTTCTATTGCTGTAATAAACACCTGACCACAAACAGCATGAGGAGGAAAGGGTTAACCTCAATGCACAGCTTGTAGTCTATCCTTGAGGAAAGGCATTTTAAAGGGTTGTATGCAAGCCTCTTCTCTTCTTTTGCTGCAATGAAATACCCCAACAAAAACAACTTAAAGGAAAGTTGTTTTCACTTATAGTTTCAGAGGGATAGAGTCCACGAGGGTGGAGCAAGGAGGCAAGGAAGACACAGTGACAGGAACGGGGAGCCCAGCAATCACATTGCACCTGTTTTCAGGAAACAGAAAATACCAGCAAGACCAGAAGGCAACACCCAACCCTTCCACTCCCACACCCCCACTTCCACAATCTCACTCCAACCCCTCCACTCCCCTACTCCCACTTCCCCACCCACACTCTCGCACTCCTCCACCCCCTATCCCCCACTCTCCACACTCCTACAATCCCCACTTCCATAACCCCTACTCCCCCACACCCCCACTCCCCCACCCTCACTCTTTCACCCTTACTCCCCACCCCCATTCCTGTACCACCCCTCACTTCCCACACCAAATGACTCACCTACTTCAACAGTGTTCCATCTCCTAAAACTTCCACAATTGCCCCAAACAGCGCCACCACTTGGTGACCAAGTGCTCAAACACCCAGTCTCACAGAAAGACTGTTGGTGAATCTGGAGTCCGCCAGGGATCTACCATGGCCATGGATAAATTTTAATAAGAGGAGACCCTTTTCTCCTTTACTCCTGGCACCTGGGCCGATTGGTTACAGGTCTGCACCTGAGAGTTCTGAGCTGCAGCACCTAAATCTATCAGCCTGGGCCTTACAAAGGCAAAGCCCACAGAGTTACAGGTTTGGGATGTGTCAGCTTAGATCCTGTCTTTTGAGAGCAGAACTTAACTTTGCAACAGATAACTCTGTCAGTTATCTTGAACAAGCAAGCAAGTTTATTTTTAGTTTTTTTTTTTTTGTTGTTTTTTTAATTTTATTTTTTACAAAAATGGAACAGCACTTAGACCCATTATCTTGCAAGAACAGTTGAGGCAGCAGGAGATTTTTACCAGACTGGGCAGTTCAAGAAAATGGAAGGGGCTGACAGTATACAGTTTGTTCAAGCTAGGGGTTTACATGGCCAAGGCATGTTTGCTTGAGATATCTCTCTCTCTCTCGCTCTCTCTCTCTTTCTCTTACCCCCCTGATTTCCCCCTCTCTCTATATGCTTAATATATATGTATGTATAACATATTTGTATCATCCTATATATGCATTTATAATATATATGTATAGCATACACACATATCTATATAAAGCATAGTGACTGAAACCTCATATATAATGTTAACAATCACATACATTTTATTTTTGAGCCACAACAGGACTCAATCTGGTTTAAGACATGATTTATATTGAATAAGTCCACTCTTTGTGTAGTGTATTAACAAACAAATTTCAGACCATCTAAGATAGTAAAAGAATGGTCTGTCCCAGAAGGGCTAGGTGTGGACAATGTCAGCATTGCACTATTTCCCCAAGATAGGATTCCCATTTATTTTCTCTCTGAATCCAACCCCTTTGGGGACCATTTTATCCATCTCAGTTCTAGGATCATTGTGTTTTACCTTCGGGGGTCTTTTTCCCCCACCCCCAATGTTTGATTGTTACTGACCTGCCCTACTCTGAGAGCTGTCAATGTTATTTTCAAAAGGAGCCTCCAGGTTCTTTATGTAAAGTTCCCTCTTCTTTGGAGCCCCAACTACGAAATGAAGAGGCTGCCACCCAAAGAGACCAGTATGGTTCAATTTCCTGAGAGGTTTCTGTTTCAGCACTGAAGGTATCAGAGAGAACCAATATGTGTCAGTCCTGGGCAGAGTGGAACACAACCCACCTTATTGCCATGGGACAGAACAGTAGACGATAATCTTACCACGAAATTTCACAGTGCAGTCATCATCAAAGCATTGTAAACTGTTGGCTTAAACCAGTGGAAATCAATGACATCACTGTTCGGAAATTCTGGTGTATGACAGCTACTCTCACCAGGATCAGGCTCCCTCTGTCCACTCCAGAATATTCTTTCCTGGCCTCCTCTAGATTGTAACTAATTGTTCTAGTCTAAAAATCTTTGTGCTCTTTGTCTTGATAGAAGCATCCCTCCGATCTTTACCTCCATGGTTACAGGGGCATTATCTTCTTGTGTGCCCCCACATAGTCTGCTCTATGTGCTGTGTTTGTCCAAACAAGTCAAAGGTCATGTCCTAATGCCTCATTTAACCTTCGTCAAAGACTAGATGCAAAGTAAGATTTTTGCCAAGACCTTATTTTAAGATGAGGTCACACTGGATTGAACTGAGGAATTACAGTTTCTCTGCATCCCTTTTGGAGAGCATGGCTCACCTCATAAAGCCTGATGTCTCATCTTTTGATAACTTCATAATGAACTCTGGAGCATCAATCAGGAGAGCTTGTTAAAACAGACGGGATGTCTATACTTCACGTGCTGGGCATCAAGGAGTGGCGGATGGCTCCCGAACAAAAGAGCGACATTCTGTTAGAGTCATTTTAATAATATTAACAAGGCAAGAGTATGCCTGATGGATGGGAGCAGGGTAGAAGAGAGTGATTAGGACCATGAGAAATCTCCTCGGCTTAGTGCCCAGCTACCATCTGTCTCCTGCAGAGCTTTTGGTTCAGGAGCCTTTGTACACCTTCTCAACAAAGGTGTTGTATAAATGTCCTCTCCAGCAGTCAGAGTGTCTTCTCAGTTGAGCAACTACTCAGTGGTTCCACTGGGATTGCTCTCTTATCAGAGATTTCCTTCTCAAGTGATAGGCCAGCATTTTGTCTCATCCTTCCCACTCCAGACAATCTACATGTTAACATCTTTCTAGTATCTCTGAGTGCCATTATTGCCTTCTATCCCCTACAACCCAGCCCCACATCTTTACCAACAACAATCCCCATCCTGGGCCACATCTAGCTTCACATTTGGGTTTATATTCTCTTATCTTTTTAGTCTTCATGGCTGCACTCTCCTCCCTGGTTCTCCTTTGGTTTTAGCCTCGGCATCTTGTGTATATCTGAAGGTCAAAGTTTTTGTCACGAGCCAGCCAGTCATAGGAGAGTGATGGATATCCCTTGTCACTATCCCTGCACTGTAGGTTACTCTAGCTATTTTTCATGGCAAGAAGACTCTGATTAGGGGACCTTCTGAATAAACTTTACTCCTTGGTTTTCTTAAAATATCAATTAAAATCTGTTAGCATGGTGATAACAGGAGGCTGAAATAGTCAATTCCAGACTATCTAGCCAATTCCAAGATACTAAGTCTGCCTATTTAGTAGGTAGGGTTTGACCTTATGTTGATCCTGATTTACTAGAAAAGGAAGGAATGGGTACCTGGGCACAACTGGTCAGATAGAATATGCCCTCCTCAAACTTAGAATCAGTCAGAAACTAGATCAGTTAACTGGAGTGGAATCAAAGGAGATTTCTACAGATAGAGGATCTGAGCTACCATCCTGAAGGATCTATGATGAGCTACTTAGGATATTTGAGCATAGATTTCATCTTCAAGAAGAGAAGAACCAGCATGCATACACTCACTTGCCAAACAGTGCCTTAGAGCCTGCCAAAATACCAGCCTCTGCTGTTCTGACCTTCAGGGGTATGGTGGAGAATTGGCCCTTTTGAATTTGCTTTCCAAAGGTGAAAGAAGTAAGTAGACAAAGAGTCCATTCTGACTTTAGGTTATTGTGCTAAGACTAACATAGATAGGACAAGGAGACAGAGGTGCGAGGTAAGCTGGCTGCAGAAGACACTTCTGAGAAGGAACTGTTTGGCAGAGGCACAGCTGAAGTGAGGGGGATGACATATGGAGGGACACTCAGCATGTAGAAGGAAACGTGTGGCAGAAATCAAACTGTGAGGTTATGGGTGGACAGCAAAACCAGTTGTGTGGCCAGAGAAGAAGAGAAAAGACCTCACATTCCCTAGACGGGCAGTGGTGAGATCCCAAGTTTCCTGGGAGCACGGTGAGAATGTGAGGTTTACTTTAGGTGGGAGGGAGATCCGGGAGAGAGACATGACAGGGTTATGTCTTAAAAGGGTGATCCTTGCTATTATGAGGAAGACAGATGTTGGGGGTGGAACTGATAATAGAATAAACAGGAGGAAGGGAGAGAAAAAGAGTGGCCAATGGCACATAGTGTAAGTCCTAAAGATGGTGTGTTCACTTGATCTCTGGCTACCCTAAATAGCTTCTCTCCCCTCACCCCTGATCTCCTCTTATCTCCTTCCTTTCTTCTCCAACTGAATCTCATGGTTAGGATAGCTCATAAGAGCTTAAAATACAAAGAGCCATACATAAAGAAAGAAGGAAACAGTTATAGAATATACCACTGGGGACAGCTATAGACCTATTTATGTGCTATTTTTAGCCACGGATGATGAAAATATAATTCGGTTTATGTAAAAAACTTATTCTACTGGAGTGGTTCTCAACAGAGAGTGGTTTTGTCCTCTAGGGGATGACAATTTTGATTTGGGTAATCCGTTTGCATCTAGTGGGCAGAGACCAGGGATTCTGTGTGCTATGCACAGAACAGCCCTCTACAAAAATAAATAAATAATAAATAAATAATAAAAAAGAAATTTCCTAAGCCCCAGGGTCAGTGGTGCTGAGGTTTCGGCACACCGCTTTGATGTACCATAGAAGAACACAAGCATGTTGTTACCAGTAGGGCTTTCTGGACTTTCAACAATCTCTCCTCTAACTTGAAGGAAGGAGAAAGGGAAGTGTAAGAAAACACTCTCCAAGCCAGATGTGTGGCTGCCCGGGGGAGGGAGCAGGTGTGGCTCCATCACATTGGCCATGTCATGTGTGATGTCATGAGCTTGTCATGCAGCAGTGGTCCACTCTATAAGAGGATGAATCTTCTGGATGGAGATGGAGGATGAATCACCAAGATGCAGATCATGTGGGAGCGCAGGCATCTCGCTAAGGTACCATTTTCTAGTTCATCTTCCCTTAGAGTTTGGAAGGTAAGTATCACACAGAGCCACATTACCCTCAGATTTTTGTTGTTGTTGTTGTTTTTGCAGAAAGATGTGTGCAAATAAAAAGCAATCAGATAGGTGTCCTATATTTACCATTAACCTTCATAAATGAGGGGGAAATTTTCTGCAAGATTAACTGACTTAAAAATTCCCCTTTATTTAGTCTGAGGCCTTCTTATCTTTGCAAACTAAATTCAGTAAATGAACATTTGTTGAACCAGGTTACAAATAACTCTATTTGAGAGGGAGAGAGATGGAGCTGAATGTGATTCCAGGGTAGGATGGGTCATTTGATAACTCCAGAGGAGAAATAAAAGGTGGAACTGGCCAAGGTGTGCTCACTGTGGGTATAGTTCTTACTTTGGCCCCAGAGCCTCTGCTTTTGCTGTTCCCTTCAGAGAAGACAAACATGTCTGTCCACCTTTGCAAATGCTCTGTGTGTAGATGTAGGAGTGTGCTCAGCTCTGTAAGTGTACACGAGCCAGCAAGTATGTGGAGCACACTTGTGTTGTTCTTCAGACTCTGCCAACCTTGCTTTTTGAGACAGGGTCACCAGGTAGGCTAGGCTGCTTGGCCAGTCAGCCCCGGAGTTCTACCTGTCTCTGCCCTCCCATCGCTGGGAGAACAGGCATGTGCCACCCTGTCAGGCTTTCTCCTCTTCATGTCTGCATGGTGAGCAATTAGCTAAGACCCCCTGTCCTGACTGGAAAAATCCTCTTGCCATGTTTCTGCTGTTATTCTCCTCCTCCCCTGAATTCCAGTCACGCCATGGACAAATACTGATCGAATCCCTACTAATTCTGGGCTCCCCTTTGGGTACCACAGACACACAGAGGAAATGAATCAGCTAAGTTTCCTGATCTCCTGGGTTTGCCCTGTGTCAGGTGAGCGCAATGATAAAGCCAATACAGGACGAAATCACTCACATCCGAGAAGAAAGGAAGGGCAGAAAGGGTAGGCAGAGCTGGTGGGCAGTGTGGGGAGCAGACTTGCTTCCGATAACCCGGTTTAGAGGGCTGCACTGAGAGGTGGCCTTTGTGGAAAGGCTGGAAGGGGATGGGAGGCTAGCATGGGGGTGTCCAGGGAGGCGAGCATTGGGGTGTCCAGGAGAAAGGGCGCACAGCATGAATTGGTGCTTGGAGAAGGATCTACAGGCAATGTTTAGGAAGCTCTACATGTCTGCATCATGTGCCTGGTCAAAGTAAAGTGGTGACAGGTGGGTAGTGGGTGTCCCGGTCCTCCAGGTTTCTATGATCATTGTGGGTTGGTGGAGTATAGTAGAGTAACAGAAACCATCGCTGAGCAGAGGAGTAGCTTGATGTGACTTGTGTTGATCCTGCGGAGGGGCAGCTGAGTGCAGAGTTCACAGTCACAGCCCAGCGAGAGTCACTGCAGCCAGGGAGGCTCCAAGATAAGACATCATCTTGATGGATTCTTCTTCTTTTGTCTGCTCACTTGGGCTTTTTCTATGCTAGCTAGGTTGTTTGTTTGTTTGTTTTCCAACCAGACACAAACTAGAACCATCTGAAAAGAACGAACTGCAGCTGAGAGAATGCCTCCATTAAATTGGTAGGTAAGCAAGCCTGTGGGGGCATTTACTGAATTAACGATTTGTGTAGAAAAGCCCAGCCATAGTGGTTGGTGCCACACATGGTGCTGGAGCATATGAAAAAGCAAGCTGAGCAAAGCCACTGAACAGTGTTTCTCCGTGGTTTTTGCTTCAGTTTCTACCTTCGGGTTCCAGCCCTGATTTGCCTCAGTGACCTGAAGCAAACTCAATTCTTTCTTCTCTAAACTGTTTCTGGTCATGATCTCCATTCTGGCAACAGAAGCTGTTCCTAGCAATAGTTGCTGATTTATTATTGTCACTGATTGTGTGTGTGTGTGTGTGTATGTATTACTTCAGTGAGCTTCCTGAGTCCTGTCTGTCGCTCCAGGTTCATTACACTCAAGCACTGTAGCTCCCATAAACAGCTGCTCTTTACTTTCCTTCTTCAAGGCATCACCCCTCCTTCCATGATGAGTCCTTTGTGAGAGGGGCTTTTCGTTATGGGGGTTAGAGCTGGATGCAACTTGATGTAGGTAGAATGCCTGCTCAGTTCAGATTTGTGCTCCCTCACAAAATGGGTTAGATGGGTTTCTTGGAGCCCAAACACTGGGAGGATAATTACAACACTGTTTCTCTTGTTTTACATGGGAAATGTAACTCTAGCCATCACTATATTACTACTTCTAAGTGATAAAATGTCTACCTTCCATTGTCATTATATGGCACACCTGTTGTGGACTGGGGGACCTTTGTCCCTTGATTCTGAGTTCCAGTGTGGGTAGGAAGAAGTTCCCTGACTCTGGCTAGACCTATATTAGCTAGTGGGCTCTCTCACAGGAGTTACAGATTCCATTTCCTCCTGAAATTTCAGGTTGCTATTTTTCTAACTGCTCACTTGACATAGCCTAGAATCATTTGGGAAGGGATTTGATGAGGAATTACCTACATTAGGCTGTCTTGTTGACTGTTGATTTGTGTGAGAAGACCCAGCCCACTCTGGGTGGCACCATTCCCTAGGCTGGATCCTGAACTATTATGAAAGTGAAAGTTTGGTGGGCATAAGGAGCAAGCAGACAATGTTTGTTTACTTTTCCCTGTTCTTCACTGTGTACTAGATGTGACCAGCTGCTGGAGTTGCTGCCTTGTCTTCCCCATAACCATGAAGCAGGAACTATAAGCCAAATAAGTCCCTTCTCTAATTGCTTTTAATCTGGATGTTTTATCATAGTGACAGAAATGCAACTAGGATGTCTCATTAATGTAACCAGGTAAATCAAACAAGGAAGAATATGGGTAGAGACTCTGTCACCCTGGCTGTCCACAGAAAAGCCAGAGTTGGATCATCTATTTCCCATCCTATCTGAATATTGATTGATGTGGGAAGACCCAGCCCATTTGTCTTTATATTGAGCAATTCCCTTAAGAGAAGTCAAACACCTCCCTTATTTGGGACATTTTTATTTTACTGCTTTTTCTCTTTCAGAGCAACAAAATAAACTTCATCAGGTCTTAGTTGCTTATTTTGTAACTTCTACCTCCTAGGACACTTTTGCCCCCTGTGTTTAACATGTGGCTGGTACATGCTCTCAGCAAAGATGTCTTATGGGACATAACACAGTCCAGATGTGTCACCATGAACAGAAAGGGGTCTTAGTTGGCTAGTGTCTTTTTTCAGGATGTTAAACATAACAGTGCTAACTAAGCAACTTATCAAGCACAGAAACTTATTCCTTATATCCTGGAAGCTTTTAAGTCAAAGATTAAAGTACCAGTAGATTTTATGTTTGGATCCACTTGTTACCAGGCTTGGGGACACAGCTTATATAGCAAGCCAGGTTGGCAACTTGTTTTCCGTAATCCAATTAAGCAAACCAAATTAATCGTGAAAAGCAGACAAAAGGAGATTTATTCAGTGTAGCTACAATGGGAAATGAACCAAAGTACCCAGTAGAAAAAGTTCCAATCCATCTTTAGAGTCCTGATTTGAGGGTGCCACCCAATCACTATATGAGCTCCAAGATCTTCCTGTAACAACCTGACAAGTTGTAACTCTTGCTGTGTAGATCAAGCTAGCCCAGAACTTACAGAGATCTGCCTCTTGAGTGCTGGGATAGAAGGTATAGGGAAATACATGTTTGTGAAAAATGTTCCCAGCACAGTGACTTCGGGAGGACCGACTGCCAGTGCCCATGTGCCTGTCAGTGAAATACAGTGGTATCTGAAGGATCTGGGATCTTCCTTTCTTGTCTCTGAGTCAAAACCCTTCATTGGACTCCAGGCTCTGTCTCTTCCATATTCCACAAAGACTTCTGTTCACCTCCTCCCTCAGTTTCCTCAAACATTTCTCTATTATCTGTGTTTGTCTTGACCTAAATCTCTACCATCTAACACATATGTCTCTTGGCTATATATTTATTTGCCTACAAGACATTTTCCCCCACAGTAATTATTGTGAACTATGAATGTTCATAAGTTTTAAACCATTCACAAATGAATCTCAACCTTAAAAAATTGTTAACTGAATATTCACATTGTCACATTTCTATCTTTTGTGCAGAGTGCAGATTTATTGCTTTAACTTAAATTTAGGCACATTTATGTGTGTATGCCTGTGTGTATACCTACCTGTTTGCCTGCAGAGGCCAGAAGAGGTGGTTGAATCCTGTAGAGCTGGAGTTTCAATAGTTGTGAGCTGCCCAGTATAGATGCCAGGAACTGAACCCAGGTCCTCTGAAGAGCAAATGCTCCTCACTGCTGAGTTATCTCTCCAGCCCATGAATTGCCTCTCAATCTTCCACCCTGCTTTACATTGTAAACACAGAGTAGCCAAGACTCTACCTTATCTGTTTGTTTACTTGATGCCCAGCCTGTGGCATTCTGTTTAGGCTTACAAATAACTTTGTGGATTTTGAAAACTAGATTGAGTATGGTTGCTTTGAGTGATCATATAAATCGACGGCCTGGCTTTGTCCGGTGCACAGAGAAGGCACTTAGAAAACCCAGGGAGTAATTTAGACACTGGAAGCTATTCTCACTTGTGTCTCTTGGTCTTCACTGGTTAAACTCCAGACTGCAATCAACCCTTTCTCAGAGGAGTAGGTTGGAAGCTAGTGGCAGCTTGGTGGCTTTGGGTCTGCAGATGTTCGCTTGCAAATTCAATTTAAGACAACAATGACAGTGACAAAAACAATGACAACAACAACAACAACAACAAAAATGTACCTTGGATGTTTTCTGTCTCTCTATTTATTTACTGTGATTTATTCGAAATGCATTTCATGTTGCCAAAATAGGGGCCTTGCCCACCACCTGCATCTTGTCTGAGAAAGAAAGAAGACCCCTCCCATCCGATGAGTTAATTGCGCTGACATGCCTACTCCTCCCCAGAGATCTGATAAACTAAAATGCCGCAGAGCTTTAATGCAAGCAAGCAGGCAGGAAACAAGAGCATGCGCACTTGTATAACAAAAGTTCTGCACAGGCCAGATCTGAGAGGGCAAAGCGGCTCGCATTCATCAGTCGGAGGCTCATCCTGGGTCAGATCTGTGCACCGAGCTTGAACCCATTTCTCAATACTCTGGCAGTGTTTCCCAACCTTTGTGCTCCTAAGCACCGTGTGGTCATTTTCCTTACCTGTTCCATCCAGTAATGTTTTTCCTTCTTCTTCACATGTGGATGGGTGATGACTGCAGACAGAACACCGATGCAGGTGATGTGTCGTTCCTTTTGTCCTTGCAAGAGACAGTGGCAGCCACAGCCACTTTTCTAGAGGGACCTAACCAAAGCTGAGAACGGAGCCTGTTGCCAGGTTTTTAGGTCAGATTCTCCAAAGCAGAGCTTGTGAGGATGGGTTATTGGCAAGGGATTTATGGAGAACTTTCTCCAGAGGAAACGGATGAACTGGGAGGAGCAGGGGAAGAGGAGGGTAGGAAGCCCGTGCGGGATCAACTACCACAGCAAATACACGGAATCCATGTATCATGACACCACAGAAGCCCCACAGTGAAAACCACACCACGGATGCTGTCGTGGTTTGAATGTGAAATGTTTCCCAAACGCTTATAGTTTGCAACCCTTGGTCCCCAGTGAGTGGTGCTGTTTGGGGAAGGTATTGAACCTTTAGGAGGCGGAGCCTTGAAGGAGGAAGTACGTCACAGGGGGTGGGCTTTGAGGTTTTATAATAAAGACTTTACCCTCCCTTTGTCTCACCGGAACTGTGATACAGTATACTCCCCTCCCCCCCTTTTTAAAGAAGTCTCTGAAAAAGAGCTGCTCAGTGGTGGAACACAACCCCATGGCACACTTGGTATCTTCCCCGTGAGCAATAACCACACACTCCCACCAATCCACCCCCAAATCCCGTGGTAGGTGCTTGAAACAAGTACAAAAAAGACAGTTCCACTGTAGGAAGATCCGACCCATCATCTCCTCTTTGTGTGAATACCTGGGGTGGGGGTGGTGATGAGGGAACGTCCTCTTTAGTACTGAAAGACCGAGATAAATCCTGACCCCCTAACAGGCAAAGTAGAAGATCCCCAGCAGGTAGAGTAGAGCCAAAAATGTATGATAGCAGGTTCAGTGACTCTGTTTCAGGGACTGGCTGACCATAAAACCATAAAAGTTAAAATAACACATCATAAACAATCTTGAGATTCTTCACTGGTATTTTTGGCATTTTCCAATGACGTACTCCCTCCCCCCTTGGGTTGTGGTATTTTCCTTTAAAAACCCCTTCTCCCAGCCACCCGGGTTGAATTCCTCTACCCTTGCATGGGATACGAGTCTTGACCCAAGTGCACTGGTTTTGTTAATAAACCTTGTGTAATTGCAGCAAAGAGGGGTTCTCATGAGTTCTTGGAGGGTGTGTTATCCCAATACTTGAGTGAGGGTCTCCCCTCTGCGGGGTCTTTCAGTACCAGACTTCCCTGTCCTCACTGTAAGTGGCAGGTACTCCTTTGAGATGTCAAGTAGTGAGCACAGCCCACACTGTTTGGATGGAGAAAAGATGCTATACTTCTCTGTACTGTACTTTGTGGCTTCTCTGCTGGGATGCTGGTGTGTGCTATGGGGTGTACGAGGCTTTAAGAGAAGGAGCACGTGAGAGGAATGGCAGATGGAGATAGTAACCAGGATTCAAGAGGGACGAATACATTGGGAAACAAGGCGTATCATGCCTACAGGGTCAGAGCTAAGAAAGGACGGACCTTCTGGTCTCCCACATTCTGGGGACTACTGAACACATCCAACATTATCTGCAGAGGGGTCTCAGTTGATACAGCTTGTAAGAAGGATATCTGAGTCCCAGGTTTTGTTTGTTTTTAATTTTGTGTGTGAGGTATGGGCATGCGTATTGAGGTTGGAGGTAGACATCAGGTGTCTTTCCCCAATCCCCACCCCCAGCCCCATCGTTCGAGGCAGTGCTTCTCCCTGAATACAGCGCTCACTGATTCGGCTAGACCTCGGGCTGGTGCTTGTACACACTTTACGTAAGCTGTCACTGCTTCAAATGTTTGACTAAAAGCCAATGAAGCAAGTGGCTCAGAATGACATGGCCAGACTCACTAACGAACTCCCTACTTATTTAAAAAAAAATAATGCACTCTGTTTACCACGTGGAGGAACCAGGGCTACCCACTATTCAGTTCCAGTGAGCCCCATCCACAGCATCTCCAACACAATAACCCGATGATTGAGCGTCTTTGGATCTACTTAATGTAATTTGAGTGGGACCATGTTTAAGAGAGTCATCTTTATAAATTGTCACATAAAATTGCACGTGATCTGAGTAAGACTGAACCTCACACCATCAGTCACCTCACGGAGTGGGGAAGGGCTCACGAAGCCACACCCCTTTCTGGGAATTTTCATGGGGGAAGGGAAAGACATTGTCTTTAATGAGGGATCACTGTTAAGGCACTCCTGTGTTTGCAAACAAACCTTTGTCCATGTTGCCATAAGAGACACTAATGAGACTCATTGGGTCGTGAGAGTAAGGCCGGATGAGTGTAATGGCTGTCAATAAGATCGAAATATATGTATGAAAATGGGTTACAACAGACCCATTAATGTGTATAATTAATAGATGCTAGCGGAGCAAAAATGGTTGCTTTTGGTAATGTTTTGATACATGCATAAAGAAAGCCTTAAATGAGCCTGGCTTAGAAGTGAGGGGGCGGCTATTTTCCACACAAACGCGAGGACCCGGGTCCACATCTCCCGCACCCATGTAAAAGCCCGGGACTGTCTTCCAGCACCAGCAGCCTGGAAACAGGAGGCAGAGCCAGGAGCATCTCTGTGGCTTGCAGAAAATTCCTGAGTTCGGGAGGAGACAGTGTCTCAAGGAAATAGCATGAAAGACAGAGAGGAGGGCTCCCAAGTGTCTGTCGCACGTACAGGAGCATGCGCACATGATGCACGTGGAAAAGAGAGAAGAAAGGGGCAAAGCCCAGCTTGCTCTGCTCCTGAAGGTCTGCAAGTGAGATGGCCACACCCCAGGAGGTGCGACGTTCACACTGACTCTCCTCTGGCAGCAGATTGTTAAATCCCCAAGCTGGTCTTCTTACTCACAGCAGGCAACATGGCTGCCACAGTAACTCAGCTGGTCTCTTTCCCCGGTATTGACTTTACCTAAGAAACCAAATTAATTATCAGAAGGTTGCTCTGCTAAGTATGGAATTAGAAAGAAAGGAAATTGGATGGTCTTAAGGGATTGCTCTCACAGGCTTGGATAAGTCCCGATAAATTGCCTCTAAAAGGGAAGAAATGTACTGCTGTCGGAGACACTAGCTTTGTCCTAAGCACCTTCGCCTTGAACCTGGATGTTGACCCAGGTTTATCATCTAAGGCTTTGGTTTACGCTTGTCGTGATCATATTACCCGGTTTTGAAAAATCTAAATTGTATTTTACATCAAGGCCGTTTTAAGTGTGCCGTGTGGCTGTGTCTAGGGAAGTCACTTAAGCTCATGGATAACAGATAATCTTCCGTTAGAAATAAGTTCTTATTTTTGCCTTTCTCCTTATTCCCAGGTCTGTTTCTTTCTTTCTTTTTTTGTTCTTCTTCCTATTTTCTATTTTTTTCTCCTAATTGCAGTCTTCCTCAAAATGATGATAAACACATAGTGGTAAAATACATCTTATATCATTATGGCGACATAAGCCGGCACTGCAGACAACACTGGGTCTTTTCCCTTTCAATTATTGGCTACATTAATTAAAGCAGTCTGGCTCTTCCTCATCTTACAATGTAGAAAATGGGGACAGCACAGACACCCTGCCACAGACTTTCTGCAATGGTCACCAGAGTGTGCAGGCAGTTTGCCCATAGTGTCACTCAGAGAACGGGTACACGTTCTGAAGAGGCTCAGAGGCCCATGCTTCGTCAAATCAAGAACATTTCAAACATAAAGGCGTATTTTGCTTTTCTAATGAGTTGATTTTTGCACTTACTTTTCAACAACAACGTCCTGTAGAAATGTTGGTGCCTTGATCTGAAGCCAAGTGGAACCAGCAACTGTAACAGAAGTTGCTTGTCACGTACTTACAGGGAGGGACAGAAAATGCCAGTATCGAATAGACAGCTTTAATTACATTGGATGGGAAAATATGCACGTTCATGTACACCTGTCTTCCTGTCTCATACAGAATCATGGCCTTGTGTTGGGGTTTTCTAGAGGAACAGAATCTATAGGCTGAAAAGAGAAGAATTTTCAAAATCAACTTTCATTGTGATAGGAACGACAGTTAACTCATAACCAAGAGAGGCTGAGAGACTGTGGTGTGCAAGTGGAGGCCAGGGGTCAACATCTAGTGGCTTCCACAATCATTTTTCACCATTTTCTTTTCCGACAGGGCCTATCACGGAGTCTGGGCCTTACCTATTGTCTCCTGCCCAGACTAGCTGGCCAGCAAGATCCAGAGTCCACCCGTCTTTGTGTAGTCCCACAGTGGCTGCTTCAAACTATAAAAGCCAATGATTTGGATGTTGTTTGGTCCATGGAGCTGAGTGAGCGCCTCAGTTGTTCCAGTCTGGTGCCGCAAACCTGAAAGGTTTCTGGGGGGGTGGGGGCTACAGGTCTTTAGTCCACAATGGAAGCCTGGAAATGCTATTTCTGGTGTAAGCAAAGGAACCATCAGCAGGAACCACAAGGGAATCAACTTAGCAACAAGAGGCAAGGCCAAGCCCACAAAAGGCAAAGGAGCGTCCATCCAAAATGTCCTTTTCTGGGCAGCTCCCTCGAGGTACCGCCCACTTGTGGAGTCCCATGTCAATCAGGGCAATCAGGATTTATTTCATATTAAAACTAAAAATCACAGTGTTTGTCTCCAGGGAAAGTAATTGGGAAGTTGATTTGGGACCTGAGATTTCCCAAGACACTGTTTTTAGTTTAGAAGAATGACTGAAAAATTATAGCCATTCAAACTTGATTGCCTATCTATTAGTTCTCTCTCTCTCTCTCTCTCTCTCTCTCTCTCTCTCTCACTCTCTCTCTCTCTTTCTCTCTCTTGCTCTCACCCTCTTTCTCAAATAAAATGAGTCAGAAGAACTACAACTGGTGGTACTTTTGCCTATGACCAAAGTTCTTATTTTCTTGCAAAAATAGCAACTTTGAAAAAAACAGAATTCATCTCTTTGATTTTCACTATAGTTATATAAATAAACCAACAAGCTGCCCAGCCCTGGATTTGAACCTCCAAACTGTGAGTCATCCAGACCTTTTGTACCTTTAAGTTAGTTGCCTCCGGCATTTCATTGTCTTAATGTAAAGCTAGACTGGAACATCTTCATAACTTGGCAAGATGATGTAATGAGCAAAATGCTTTTGTTAAAAAGAGGAAAGATTTTTCATAATGATTTCAGATTTGATAGTGCAACCAAGCTCCCCAAAACATGTTGGTCTGAGTATGCTACCAAAAATAATAAAAAATAAAAAATAAATAAATAAAGGTTGTTTTTAATGTTAGACTTACCTGAAATACTTCTTGAAGCCTTCTCTACTTTCTAAACTATACATACATGCAAGACAGGATTTTCCTCACTGCTCAGCTGGAGCACATGTGAACAGTCTGAATGTGCAAGATCCAAGAAGCCAGCTCTTTGCTGCACAACAACTTAAAATACATTATATTATATATCTTACTAACTCTGCTGTTGTTTGGGAACTAGGATTATGTTTATGCACACATATGCTATACATGTCACTGTGAAGCAGATCTGACATTGTCTATTATTGACTTATTATCATTTAACATGATTTTATAAATACCCATATTTTAAAAATTCCCAGTTTCAGTTTCTACCCTGACCAATATTGATCAATATGAGCCAGGTAAATCAAAACTCTATAAAGCTCATAAAGTCTTAAAATGTTTTTGCTTCCCATTCTGCATAGTATTTGGGACTTTAAAGATTTATTTTTATTTTCTAATGATGTGCATGCTCATGTTTCTGGTTTGGGGTAATGCATGTGCGTGAAGCCAGAGGTGCTGGGTCTCTTGGGACTGGAGTTAGATGGGGGTTGTGAGCTGCTCTATGTGGGTGCTAGGGACTGAATTCAGGTCCTCTGTAAGAGCATCCAATGTTCTTAAGTAGTGAGCCATCTCTCCACCTTAGCTCATGAATCTTTTAGAGGGTAAAGAAACCCTGAGAGCTAAAATCTTAAGAGTTGCTGCTCTCTGACATTGTTTAACACTGAGAAGGTCCACAGTCCTTAATCCTGTCAGGCAGTTACTCCGATGACTGCAACTATTCGCTCCTCCATTATAACTTTAAATATCAGTTAACTAAATTCATTAATTGAAATTTGAAGTCTTGTGTGCCCAGCACCAAACCACTATGTTCTTTGCATGCAGTATGTAACATAAATAAGACACAGTTGTAACTGTTAGATTCCTTTTTACAGAAAATAAAACACTGTAAAGACACTTTAGGCTTTTAAGCAGTCACATAGCTACACAGTAGCAAAAATGAAGCCCCTTCCCCAGGCTGGCTTTTACAAGTCTTCTCTTAATGACTTTTTCTCCTATGCATATGTGATAGTTAATACTGACTACAAACTCAGCAGCCTCTAGAGGCATCCGAGAGACAAAGTTTAGAAGGAGTTATTTGAGGTGAGAAGATCCACTTTGAACTCAAGTGGTACTTTCTCTTGAGGTAGGGTCCTGGACTGAGAAGAAGGCAGACAGCGAGCTGAGCACCAGTGTCCATCTCTCTCTGCTTCATGACTGCACGTGCAGCATGAGCAGCTATCACAGGCTCCTGCTGCCTTGGTTTCCCCACCATGATGAACAGGACCCTTTTCTTCCTTAAGTTACTTTGCTCAGGGAAAGGAGCCGAGAGAGTGTGGGACATTGGTATCTAGCATTTCTCATTGGAGAGTTTTGGATCCCCATGAACTTGGAGTCAGAACTTCAACCTTCCCCGCCCTAGGCAACCCAAGAAAGTTTCTTTATTATTTTCTAGAACCCCCCCCCCACCAAAAGAGTTCTCACAGAACCATATCCCCTTCCATTGGTGGCCACCTTCAGCACTCTTGACTCTGTTTACTGATTACAAAACCTGTGTTTGGACCTTTCTCAACATAGAATGATGCCTCGGATGTGGGAGCTTCTTCACCATCTACTGAATCATTTCCGCATGGGCCCTGGGATGCCAGCAACCACTAAGTTCTATCAAAATTGGCTAACTAATGTCCAGGACCCACCACAACGCAAAACTTCTTTAAACCAAGACTGCCATACTTTGATAGAGCAATTTCTCCGGAAGGATACTGTCAGTCATGTGCTCAGAGAACTTACCTGGCTTCCCATGCACCCAGAGGAATAGCTCCAGCTTTCTGAAACTATCCCATGTTATAGCCTCTGGTTACAATGGCAGGTCTAGCAGCCTGTGGCCTTACACACTTCCTTCATAAAAAGGGTTCTTAGCACCTATCATCACAGAAGGATAGGTGGGTGCAGGGATTTGATGAACTAGTCTGAACCTTCAGAAGTACTGGGCACAGGACCATCTCTAGATCCATGCATGGCCAAGGGATCTCCTGGAAGCATCAGCACACTTTGTACCTTTCTTATGTGTCAGGAGGAATGAAGAGGCCCCTCCTGCCTCTCAGCAGAACCAGAGAGGGAGGGTCATAGTCCCAGCATGTGATCACTATTCCAGACAGAACATTTTCGGCAAAGCCATGGTTTCTCCCAAACATTTCCTCTTGTGGGAAACACAAATCTAAATACTGACAAACATTTAGCACATTGAGGGTAAGGTATGGATTTAATTTGGGGAGATCTACTGATCCTTAGGAGTAGGCAATGAGTAAGCTCTGATGTTTAAATACACCAACAGTAGAATCTGGAAGTCCAAGAAAAGGAAATATATAAGTGGTCTAGCCTGAGATATCAGGTCACACTCATGGTGGGTGTGGGGTTTAGGAGTCTCTTGCACATATTTCAGTGCCAAGGTGCCCGGAGACACATTTTTATTTCTGGATTTAGAGCACAGTTTTGGCCAAAATAAAGATTCAAGCAAACCATGGCCCTGATAGCTCATTGGTCAGACCACTATAGTGCTTGGTTGTTTATTGTATAAGTACACCCAGTGTCAAAGCAATCATGTAAACAAAACTTACAGAAAAAGCAAACCCCTGTCCTCAATCCGGGGGCAAGGAGGGGGGTGCTTGTGAATGGTGGTCCCAGGAGGGAGTCCACGGGCTTCTATTTGCATGTGACCTTTTTAAAACCCAAAGGTAGCATTTCTCAGAAAGCATGTGTTCATTTCCCCAGCATCTAAAATGGAGGGAATGGATCAATTATCGATCAAGGTAACTAGGGTCACTTTCCTTAGGTGGCTTCCACCAATGGGAAGCTGCCACTTTTCAGTGTCCCAGAGAGGCTGACCTACTTCTGATTCCATGAGCCTGTAGTCTGAAAGGCCATTAATCTAGCCTTGGCTCATGTTAGAATCTTGAGTCTTCGATTTCTTAAATGCCAAAGGTGTGTCAGGTTGTCTTTCGAGATGTTGGCTATCTCTATCCATGTGTGCAGTGGTGGTCAGGAGAGAGCTACATCAGTAATTTACTTTTTCATGGAGACATTCATCTATCCAAAGGCGCCATGATCCATATACAATAACACACACACACACACACACACACACACACACACACACACACACACCACCTATATTTGGATCTTTGCTGTGGATTAAAGACACAATCTCCCCACTTCCTCTCTTCTTGTCAAGTTCAGGGACAAACAGGTCTGTGTTTGCTGCGATGTTGACAGTGTCGGATGTACTTGCTGGGAGTAGAGTTGGAGAAAAACATGAAAGTAGCAATTTCTGCTTGTCATTCTTTGCTGTGTGTCCTCCTCATCTAGCGGATGAAATCTGATCTCTTTGTTGTCACAGCCGAAGTTCTTTCCAGCACCTCCAGTTTCTTTTTCCAGTCTTGCTTCTTATCTTTCTCCAGATTCACCCTTGACCTAGGAGAACAAGCCTCTCTGCATCTCCCTTTATGGCCTTTGTGGATGCCCAGTCTCCCCTGGCTCATCCCTCCCAGCCTTTCCGTGTTTGACTTGGACATTCCTTCTTCAGGTAGTCCGACTTGACTCTCCTCTGCTGCTGGAGGGGCTCTTCTTTGATATTACTATAGGAGCTTGCTCGCCTCAGCTACTTAACTTCCTTCCCTTCCTGTAGTTGCCTCCCTGGCTCACCCATTCCCCCTTCTCCATCAAGGCCCTCATTTGGATGAATTGCCCTTGTGAAAAACGCATTACCAGAGATAAAAAGATGCGATTCTCTTGGACCACTGGTTGGATGTCTTCTGTGTCCCCCCCAGCTACTCCACAGTGTCCTAGACACCCAGCTGTGGGTTCTTTGTTCTTTAAGCTTCCTGTTGACTGTAGCTATTGAAGACATCCAATACCAGAGGTGGCTGTGAGACTTTGGGACATTCGCTCCCCCTACCTCCTTCCCAGGTGCATGCCCAGACATGGCTGTGTCACTCCTGGTGATGCCCACGGGTCTTTTATTTTCAGTCACCTGTCCACGCTTTGATGGGATTTGTTACTGTTACTCAGGCCTAGGTTATTGATCACTTTCCTACTCCTGATACACAGCCATGTCTTCTTGTTGATGTCCCTAAAGATTCAAGTCTGGGTACATAGCCCTTCCACACTTGCACATATGTGTGTGTGTGTGTGTGTGTGTGTGTGTGTGTGTGAGTGTGTGTATTGTTCCTGCTGAGACCCTAAGGACAACCATTACTTTTAATTCTCAGACTCTTGAGACAATTACATCTTTATCTCCTAAACCATAAACACCCCTATATCTTCGTGAACCGTACCACACACAAAGAACAGGGTCCAAGTTTCCCTAAAAGCCACTGTTGAATTTTGTCTTTTCAGGAGAAGGCAGCTCAAAAGTTGCTAATTCCAGGAAAGCACTTATTTTCTTTGCACATCCTAGAGATGAGACAGGACTGTAACTATCAGGGTGGAAAATTTCCTTCTTGTCATGGCTGCAGATAGCCATTATCTGTTCCAAGGAAAGAATCCTGAACTGTCTAAGGAATCCACTGTACACTGTCAAATGTCGGAAATGTGCTCTTCAGCTTTGGCGTGAGATCATCTGCTCCTGGAAGCTCCCACTTCAACACCCATCTGTCTAGACCTTCTCTCCAGGACACAGGTAAAATGCAAGTTGTCTTTTAATAAGCCTTGGGACTTTTGTTTAAAGATGTGATTACCCAGAAGGCAACAGGAACTGTCTACAATTTCATCTGTCTCAAGAGTATCCTACCCCCAAAGACAGAGAACAAGACTTCTACAGGAAATCCTGGCCTGTAAATTAGACAGAAAATAGAAGTTGTATGCGTCTGGGATCCATCCAGGACTGGAATTCATTCCAGTTAGAGTGAAATTGGGGCTTCCATCAGAAATCTCCACCTATCTTTCAGATCAGTAGCAGGCCAAGACGTGAGTAACATTTCTTCTGCCTGGGTTTTGTTATTGGATGCCTGAACCAAGATAAAGCTGGAACATCAAGGCTTGTTGTGAATTCTGTTGTGGTCACTTTCTCATGAACCTTGTAGTCTTCTCAGCTGTTCTCCACACCTTATCCTTTCTAGTCACCTGGTCCCTCTTAGACATCTAGCTCCCTAGTTACTCATCCTGCCGCCCAATCACCCTGTTCCCCTAGTCACCCCATCTCCCCTAGTCACACTGTCCTCCTAAACAGCCTTAAGGTGATATACATGGTATCTTTATAGCAGAGCAGACACCAAGGCTAGTGACATCAGAATTTCTTCAGCCTAGTGGTGAAGCCATCATGTGTGATTTCTAGGTCCTTCCAGACCCTGTCCATTGCCTTCTAACCCCTCTACACCCACGTGGGTGGAAGAAATCAAGTCAATGGAGGCTGGCACTCTGTCCAACACCCCTGCTCTACTTTCATATATATCTTAATTGAATTGGTTAAAACTCGAAGGTCCAAAAGTTGCCCATTCAGTCACCTTTGGTTCACTAATGGCCGTCCCTCTAAGGTCCCTGAAGAACATACAACCTCACTGAATCACAATTCTATGACTAGGACTTTCAAAGACACATAAAGTAAAGATTGATTTGGCAGCTTGTAGCATGCCTGGAAGGAGCTGGGTTCTTTAAAAGATGGGGTCTGGGTAGAGGAAGCTAGGTCACTGGGTGGCCCATGAATTAGAAGCCCAGCACCCCTTTCTCTGTCTTTGCACTCTGGAGCAATCATTCCTGCACCTTCTTTCTGCCATCATGTGATGCCTCACTCCAGGCCTAAGGGCCACACGAAAGAGACCATGGACCAAAATCTCTGAACATGAGCCACAAACTACCTTTCCTCCTTACAAGAGGATTATCTCTTTTTTTTTTTGTCCCAGTCACGGAGAATCAATTGACACACATACTGGGGTGTCACTTACGTAATCTCTGATGGCATCTAATCCCTTCTGCGGTGTACAGGGTTTCATGAACGTGAAGGAAGAGGGACGAGTTCCACCAGCACACATCCCTTCCCGCCATCCTTTGTGGATGTAGGGGTGAGCTTAGCAACGATCTTTCCCGTTACAAAAGGATACCATTCCCTTTCCGAGTCCCCTCTCTTCTTGTGTCTTTGTTACCTTCATTCACATCAGCTGCGTTCTTTAGAATGTGGGTATCCTGCATAAGCAGCCCAGGGCCCAAGTTCACCACCAGGCACTGGTTCTGTGAAAATGTCCTTATTCATATTACATTCTGACATGGTGCCCCGATGGCTTGCATCTGTGTCGGGGAGGGTCGAGTGACTTCTCTGAAAGCTGGCAATAGTCTCCACCCTGTCAGGACAACTGGTGACAGCTCCCGACATACTCTAATGCTCCCAACAGGCCAAATGAATCCCTAGTGAAGAGACCCTGACTCAGTGACAGAACTTTCATCTGTGTAGAGATGAAGTCATCAGCAAGAAACACAGCGAATCCTCCTCTTCAAGACCCATGGAGTATGCTCAGTAGTGGCTCTTCTTCAGGAACAAGATGCTCTGGAGCCCCAAGGCCAAGATAGCCATGTGTTTATTTTTCCCAAAGCCATATCACCTTTTCCCTCGTGGGAGCTCAGGGTCTTACCAGACCCACTTCTGCATGCCTGGAGCATCCAGGATTTATGAATGCTGCAGGGACACACATGTCTTTGGTTACTTGGTGCTCAAAGCTCAGCGCCCTGTCTCATGTGCTCACAAGACAAGTTGTTGCATTAGGATCCATAAATGAAGAAGCCAGGGAGTCAGATGTCTAGATGGTGCCAGTGATAGGTGAGAGAGATGTGATTCAAAGGGGTGTTCTTTGGATTTCAGACACTGGTGGGCTGATCATTATTGCTTCGCTAGTCATGAAGCATAGGTCTGAAGCTCTCCTGGGAAGAAAAAAAAACAGAGACCACCAGCCAGAGCTCATATCTTTGAGTGATGTACTCAGGAAGCTGACATGACTCCACTCGGCCAACCAAGGACAGGAACTCTGGAGGTGACCGATCTTGAAAGCACAACACAGAGACCACACAGTGACCTCTCCTTTGGCGCATCTCCCTGACAGTCTAACGTCTTCGCTCCATGTAAGAGCAGAAAGGCTTGATTTGAGATGGTTCCATTACTACTGTGGCACTGCAGCCGCCTTGCTTAGCCATGGCCACAACAATGGTTCATTTCTCAACACTTGTGGCTTTTTAATGAGTGTTCATCACGTGGAGAAATCTATGGACCGATGAACAAATATATCTTGACAATGACGAGATTGGGAAGATGGTGTTGTGGGTAGAGCATTTGCTGTGCAAGGCTGGGGGACCTGAATTTGAATTCCCAGCACCCACATAAAAAGGCTGAGCATGGAAATTTAAGTCTGTAATCCTAGTTCCAGGGAGGTGGAGACAGGTGATCCCAGACAGTCCAAATAAATGAGCCCCAGGTTCAGTGAGAGGCCCTGCCTAAAAATAATGTAGAGGGTGACAGAGGAGGAGCCTTGTCAGCAATCCCTGTCTTTGGCAGACAACATGTGCATGTGAGTGCCTACACCCACATGAGTAAGTGTATGTACACACAGGGAAGTAAATTGTAACTCGTGTTACCTTTTTCAGAGCTTTTTGCCTGTGATCAGAACTTAGTGATGGGTTTTGGATTTGCTCAGAGCCCAGTGCATTTCTAGATTATTGACAAAGAGCCTCAGAAACATTCGGACTGCACACACTGTACAAATACTTCTCCTGGTGTCTGTGGAGTGAGGGCAGAGCTCATGACAAATCACATGTGAAAAGGAGAATCGGATGGGGGAGACATGGTGACAAGCCTGAAACTCCCACAGAATCTTTCCTCTTGGGATGGGATGAAAGGCCAGTGTTGCTTCCCACATGGCTTTTTTATTTATCAACCCGAGAGCAGACTTAGGCTAGATGCTTCACTGGGCAAGTCAGCATGGATTTCCTAGCTCCATTCTCCCTGTACCAGGATGCGCCTCTGGTGGTTATTCGGTTGCACCCCAGGTGGTCATCTCCACATAATATTTCTCTGTAGATAAGGTTAGCTAAGCCAAAGCAAGAACACTAACTAGAAGAAATGCGTATGCTCTAGTTATTATGTTTGCTACATAGATGTGGGGGTGTTGCAGTAAGTATTAAAAAATAAAATAATGGTTCTCTCTTTATCATCCCCGAGGTCCCACTCTGCGGGCCTGATTTTAGCTCGCTCGGTGTAAGCCGCCCCTACGATCTCATTTTGTCTGTGTGACTCTCTGGCAGTTTTACACTGCCTGTTTACCGCCTCCATCCTGGGTGTTTCTTTATCCCAAATCTCCACAGTAACACCACTCTAGTGCCCAACAACTTTTCATACAGGTTTATATATTTAATTCTCAATCCACAAACCCTCTACATAACAAGATTCCATCAAATAGACAAAGATACAAACTGCCCTTCTATATGAGACATTAGACCTGTAAAATCCTTAATGTTCATAGTGATTTAATGCCAATTAAGCCCACCTGGGTCTAGTTCATCCTTCTGGATCTCCATCTTAGAATATCTCCTCCCGGTCCTCCTCCTTCCTCTGACCTCTGACCCTCTCACTCCACCTCTCTTACCCAGTCATTGGTTCTCCTTTATTTCACTAATTAAAATGGGAAAGTTCAGATGGAATCACCTCACCAGTACATGACCAGGGACCCTTCTTGGGGAAGTGAAATCAGCATCAAAATTCGAACAGCTTCAAAACGATCTACATGGGGGAAATGGCATATGCGATACACACATGGGCCGAGAGTGAGAAATGCTACTGTCCTTGCTAAGAACAAAGATGGAAGCGGCTTTGAATTCTGAATTCATCCTTTCCCGCTAGGCTGGCCTTCTATGTGCTCTTCGGATCTTGTGAGCCCAGGTTCTTCCCAGGTGGAAATGAGGGCAGTGTGGGATTAGCTTTAATGAGATAATTCGTGAGAACTCTTCCTTTGTTCCCTGACATGTAGGAAACACTTCAAACAGCGCTGCCATTGGCTGTTACACTTCTGCCTCGTTTCCTGTTGGCTGATGTCACTATTAGTTGAGTTGTTGACAAGCTCTGGTAACAATGCCAGAACTGAAGAGTCAGCCTTCTCTTTTCGAACGGTCTGGTTTCATTATCTCCACCCTTAGTGGCCTTGACCAGACAAGGACTCCTGCTGGCCAATTATTGTCTGATGGCTGGGCAAGCAGACCGACTCGTCTAAGATGATTTTTCATGGCAGGTGTTCCTCAACATTCTCCTGGTCTACAAATAATGATCCCATGTGAGAAGTCAGTTCCTTTGGTGTCCGGCTCAGAAGAGGTCGGATGCAGTGAGCTGTGGAAAATCATGCTGTCATAGTTACAGATGGCTTATTCACATTCTGCTTGGTCAAGAAGGGTATCTGGTTGTCTGCCATGACCAGTTCTGGGCTACGACTATTAAGGAGGTGTTAGAATCCATTGTATCTCAACGGATCTAAAGTTTAGGACAGCGGCAGAGAAGGGCTCTAAGTAAAATCTGGGCTTCAGAGTTCTGTTGTTTCTGATCCCTCTTCTTCTTTATCCTCTCCCTTTATAAATTACTTTAGAGGCTTACTTGTTTGTATTTTACTGCTTTCTATGTGTGAGTATTTGTCTATATGTATCTGTGTGGCACATCTGTGCCCGGTACCCACAGAGTCCAGCAAAGGGCATCAGATCCCCCTGAAACTGGAGTAATGGATGGCATAAGTTACAAATTGGAGGCTGGCTTGCATGCAGTATGTCTTTCAAGCTGGTCTCCAGATTACAGTGATCTTCCTGCTTGAAGCCCCTGAATTCTGGGATTATAGGCATTACCAATATTCCCAGAAACCTCACTGTCTTATTGACTTCAGTCTCCTCTGCCCCTCTGATACTCCAAGACCAAAGTTAGGCCAACCCCATCATGCTATTTCAAAAGTGGCAACATGCTGGGTGTTGTTGTTTTTTTGGAGGAAGAGAAGGGATTTGGAGAGGAACCCTGGTCCCACAGATCTTCTCTGTAGCGTTTATCAGTCCATTTTCCAATGCTATATCCAAAAATACCCGAGACCAAGTGATTTGTGAACCAAAAAGTAGATGTTTTGTTAACTTGTGCTTCCGGAGGCTGGTAAGTCTAAGGACACTAGGACATCTGTGCAACCTCTGGGGAAGCTCTTTCAGCTGCATCAGAGTGTGATGGAAGCCTTACACTGAGAGAGAGAGAGAGAGAGAGAGAGAGAGAGAGAGAGAGAGAGAGAGAAAGAAACAGATGCTCACCCTGGCTTCTGTCTCACTCACAACATCCCAGAACAACCCCACCCATGACCTCATCTAACATAATTACCTCCCAAAGCCGCACCTCCAAATACCAACATGCAAAATAGGGGGAAACTTTGAACACAAGACTTGGGGTACATGTTCACACCCACACATCATGGTGGGTGTCAGAAAGGAAAGTGGAGTCAGAGGCCTTCTTGATGATCAGGCATGTCTCTGTGGGAACAAAAGTCTCTCTGCTTCCCCTGGGATCCAACAAACAATCTCTGTTCAGGAGCTTAGGAACTTGACCACCTTTGACTTAGACAAGAGAGAAGACTGTTCTGTTTCCTTGTTCTCCAACCACAATGGCCTCCGCATAGACCCAGCACTTGGCGTCTCTCTGGCTTTTTGTCTGTGATGGCAACTCTTTTGTGTGACTTACGATGTCATGTGTGTGTTTCAGCTAAGAAAAAGGAGTGATCGGACAAGGGTGAGCAGGTGATGACTCCCCACGGCCCAGAACCCCACATCACTCCTCCATCACAGCCCTGGTATTCATTTTCTAGGCACCGCCATGCTGAGGACCATGAGGAAGACTGTAGGTAGAGTTTCCAGTACCTAACATCAAGAGAAAGCTTACCTAATTTTCTTGCCCATGAATATCAATTTTTGAGAAAAATACATTCATTGGCTTACGTATGTGCTTGTACATGTATTTTGTGTATTTTGGTGTTTTGTGCTTATGGAGACGGAGTAGCCCAAAATAGTCTCCAGCCTGAGGTATAGACCAGGGTGGCTTTTCCTCATGACCACTGGTCATGTCTTCGAGTTAAATATTGGGATTACAGGTACCACCACACTGTTTTTATTTTATTTATTGTTACATGTGAAGCCCACTATTGAGTGCTGATAGACAGCCGCCCCACCTTGGGGGAATTTACAGTTTAGAAGGACAGCCATGGGTAATGAGAAAATGTAGAATGCCAGCAAGTAGGCAGTGTTGAAGCTGAGAAACCTAGCTGTTCACTAGTCAGCCATCAGGAGCCGTATTCTCTGGAACGATAATTTCCGAGCCCCGTTGAGACAGGATTCTTTCAGCCTGACTCTTGAGAGACAAACGCTAGAGTACTAGACAGCAGGAGAAACGGAAGAAGCCGGAACTGTGCGCAAGTGCGTGGGAGGGACTTAGAGGCGAAGCGCAAACCTTCCATGATGTCATTTTAATAAAATCAAACCCAAGAAAAACAAATAATGCATGATTTTAAATTGCATACAGAAGGAATAGAAGCACATGCCAAAAAGGGGGGGGGCAGGATATGAGATCAGATCCATCTGCATCACTGAATAGAACACATTTTAATCCCAGGGTCTCTAAGCCAGGCACATCCAAAGGGGACTTGGGCTGGGTGGGTCCCTGGTGAGCTGCAGAGCACCTGTCTGCCTTTAGGGGTCGCCCCAACCTGGCTGCAGCTTGGATTGGCTCGCAGGCCCAACAACCACGTTTCTTAAGAAGCCTGACACCTGTGCTTATATAAGCAATATCTTAAATTTCAAATGTTGGCGGTGGTTTCCAACTTTAAAGACTCTGGAGAGGCGAACAGTACTTTGGGGGGACATGTTCAACCCCTGAAAGGAAGCACTAGGAGCAAACCGTGATTCTGAGCCCACACGAACGGAGAATGTCTAATTTTACTTCTACCATATTGCCCGCTCTGAAGTCAGGCAGGAAACCCATCCATCCTCTTTGCTTCGCCATCCCGGGAGTGAGCTATTTCCAATCTGCCGCCGCCCTCAGGGCGGCTGCGCAACTCTCACCTGCACTTCGCACCTCTAAGTTTGGAATGTGTGAAGGTGGTGTGAGCCCAGGGGAGGTGGGGGCTGCAGCCAGCCTAGGCCTCTACCCTGGCAGACTCTCCATGCCCCCTGCCAGCTTGCAGGGATGGTGGCAACACCCTCATAAAGACTCCATGGGAGGAATGGGTGTTCTTAGCTGTCTAAGGTCAATGTGGTAAGATCCGTGCTGTGCTGACCGCTGCTGGGATGGATTTCCACAGAGAAAATATGTTATGCAGAATCTCGACGCACATGAATGGTGTGAAAGCAGAAGGCAGATTGGGGGGCAGGGGGGAGACTCCTAAAGTACTGGGGAACAAAAGAAACTCTTAGGTGGAATCTAGATTTAGCTAGGTATTTGTGGGTATAAGCACATATATGTATATGCATGTGTATACATACATATGTGTGTACCTACATGTCTATTTATGACATGAAAGCACAAAGGGGCTATTTAGAAGGAGGAGAGGGGACCAAGAACAGAGAGGGAAACGTGCTGAGGCAAAGTAGAATTAGTAGGGTCTGGGGAGACAGCTCAGCTAGTGAGGTGCTCTCTGAGGAATCATTCCATGAAAATGTGGAGTAAGTCCATCCTCAGAGTCCTGGTGATAAAGCCAGGGGCAGCGCTCTCTGCAGCTAGAAGACTGGGGCTGGGGAGATGGAGATAGGAGTCTGCTAACAGTTCCTGGTTCAGTGAGAGACTCCGTGTCAGACATAGACACACGCACACACACGCACACTCACATACACACACTCTCACACACACACACACATATACACACCAGCTATACTTGTGTGTTCATAACTAAAACATTAAATACAGAGTAAATGGAAAATAATTCAATAGCATGCTGTCTACTCCACAGTATGGTTGTGGCATTTCTGTGCATGCAGAGGGTCTCAGCTGCCGTCTACCCCTTGCCCCAGTCACCTGGAGCTATCTGAAGGTATTCTGGGTCACTTCACCTGGAACAAATACATGATTCAAGATTTGAGGAACATGCCTCAGATCGCTGATGGTGGGCTGAGCTCAGTGGCACAGATAAACATCTGCTATTATACAGAATAGCATCTTTTCTTATCCCAACACTCCAGTGAAGAATTATCCCACATAACAGCGAAACTGCCCCTACCACTCACCCCCGCCAAAAGATAAATAAAGCTACAAGCTGCCCAACCACTGTGAGTTATGAAAGGTGTGTGTTGGGGGCAGGGCACAGAGAGGGATGTAAGGAACATGAATTTACAAGACATGCCCTTTAGCTCGAGCTGGGATTTGTGGCCACTCTTTTTGGTTTTATTAAAGCATAGTGCTCGCGAGCAGAAGAGGAGATTTGTTATTCTAAGACAGTTGCAAACCAAGGCACACTATTGTATAATCTGGCATTCTCCCCACTGGGGAGCTATGGCGCATTACTCAGGAGTGACAGAACCAACGAGCTTCATCTCCCAGGAGGCCCCTGCATCTGTTATAGGGAGCGGGCACCATGGAGATCCGCCCCCGCCCCGCCCCCCGCTCCCTGCCCTACCCCCATGGAGGAAAGCCGGTGGAAGGTAAGTAAGCTGCAGGTCCATCCTGAGGATCAGGTAGGATGAACCAGGCACTAATTCTACTGGTGCTGGAATAAGGATCAGAGCGTTTCCATCTGTGTGCCAAGAGCAGTATCACAAGACACGAGGCAGGCATTTGATTGGAAGTCAAAGATTCAACTCAGTAACTACTATTAGGGGAGTTCCAGCTGTGCCTCGGTTTCTCACCACATCTGTAATATTGGCTAAGAGCTTGGCTTGGGTCTGGGACTTACAATATGACCCTCTTAGACCTTGGTTTCTCCTCTCTGAACCTCAGTTTTTTTACCTAAATAGTGGGCTTATGGTGATGGAATGATCAATGGTTTAAGAGCTAAGAGAGTGTGCTACTCTTACAGAGAATCTGTTCCGTTCCCTGCAACCATGTGACGTGATTTACAATTACTAGTAACTCTAGCTTCAGGGAAACTGATGCCCTCTTCTGCCATTTGAGGGCCTATTCATTTCTGTGTTCACACACACACACACACACACACACACACACACACACATACACACGCACACCATTTTAAAGTCTTTGGCTTATTAATCAACTCAAAATTCCACTGTAATGATCAAAGGGACGAGACTTGTCCAGCAGATGTGAAGGACCCAATGGCCTCTGGCAATCAATGCCCCTTTTTAGCATCCAAGAGTCAAAGAATCTGTTCTATTGTGGGAGCTCACAGATGGGTTTCTGTTGAAGTGGTATCATGGATAGAGAAACACTGTAAAAATCCAATCTGTTTTATCAATATCACATCATGAAACCAATGTGACCATCAACCAAAATTTATTGTGCAGATCCTTAGAAAACAGAAAAATGTTACTCCCAGCTTGTAATGCCTCCTGCTTAGATAAGGTATTTGCAAGTTGCTTTAGTTCAAACCCTTCATTTTACCAAAAGGGGAGAAACCAAAGTAAGTGGTCAAATGTCCAGGACTCTGCCTATTCTTTGTACTAACAGGTGAACTTGCTAGAGTTCGACAACAGAGGCACAACATCTCTGATGTGATCATCAGCCTTTCTTTCCCTCTAAATAAGGCTGAAAACAAAGTGAAAAGGAAATAAAACCAGTCAGGGGAAAATGCTTAGCAGGGACACGCAACATGTGGGAAATCCTGCTGCAGTGTAAGAGTTGTCAGTCTTTAGTTAGAAAAAACTGGTTGAGGTGATGTGTTTCCATATATTCCTCCAACGCTTTGGCACATATGGGGACATATATATCACTTCCATGTTACTTGTAAAATACCCTGGCCGCCTGAGAGTCATGATGGGGAGTCCGGAGATTTCCAAAAGTCATCACCATACCATTGTATTCCTGGGGACACATGAACAAATATCTAATTACTGTCAGACAGAAGATTGATGACAGACCAAACATAATGACACCAAAGTCCTACTTGGTGAGCTAATGAGTTTATTTTGGAGTTACTTGCAGGGGCAGGGATGATGCAAAGTCATCTGTATCATTGAAAGGTCACTGCAGGCTGGCAGGGTGGGTGTCAACTCTAGGAAAATGCAGCCATGGAGCTTTCTGCACAATTGGCAGGCACTTTGACAGGTCAGAGTCTCCTTTCCTCATCAGTCCTTACTTTGTATATAAAGTTAAGGGTCCCTGTACATCTGTTAAGTTTCAGGGGCTTCCTGAGACTTGTGAATTGTTTTTGCTTTCTGAGTCTTTAGAGGCTTTCCTTTGGGGCAGGATAGGACTATATAGTAACCATCTGTTTCTGGACATCACGGGGAAGTCCTGGACAGGCAAGTATCATCCCTTGTGGTTTCAGAAAATAGGCTATCTGGTTATCTAGAACTTTGGAAGAGATATGATCCCACAAGTCAGATGCTCCGTGGTTAATTTTGATTTGAACTCCTCATATTTCTGGGATAAGTACAGGAGACATAGCTCCCGTGCTCTGATGGCACTGGACCAGTTGTTCTTAACCTCTGAGCTGCACCAGAATTCCCTAGAGGGCTGATCTATAGACAGGAGAACACATAAACTGCTGGTCCCAATTCTTAGGGGTCTAGTCTCTAGCTCTGTAATTTGCATCTTTGATGTAAGATCACTGCTGCTGTTGTGACAAATGCCTGTGGTTCAGGAACCATAATTTGGCATTGCTATCATAGGTGGGTAGGACTTGATTTGGTTTGATGGCTTTGGGGGCTAGATGATACTCAGTTTTGGAAGGTACCATACTATAGCAAGCAGCATCTCTGAGTTGGAATAAACCAAAGTGTCTGCTAACATCTCTCTGTGCTTTTCATGAGCTGCAGCCAGCCCTCACCGAGGGCTCTTATTTGGGGATGGAATGACCCAGAATCCAATCCTAGTCTCATAGTGTTACCCAAAAGACCAAGGAAGAAGAACTGTAACTGTGAATTTCAGGGCAGCTGAGGCTATACAAAATCTTGTCTCAAATAAAAGATAATACAACAAAGTATAAGACGGCAATCTGCCATTCCCATTCCAGCTGTGTTCTTGCAGCCACTGTTGGAGTCCGGAGAGCTGCTTCATGCCCAAACAGCTGCTGTTGGAGAGTGATAGGTGCTGGCACACACGAGGGATCACAGATTTTTCTCTGCCTGTCAGCTTTTGAAATTACCCAGCAATCCCAAAATGAATTTCCACTAATCTGACAGTTTTGCCTCGCCTGACATGACGTACTGTATATTCAGTGGTCAGTGGGGACTATTTAATTGTAGTTAAGTCTGTACTGCTCACTGCGGCATTGAAAATGGAGCTGTGTGGAATCTGGTTAAACTTCCTGACTCTCCAGGCCCAGATGGGTGGGTGGAACACAATCCTGTTTCTTGAAGCCTTCTACCTGGAAGCACTCACTAATTAAATTTTACTGGCTAGCTGCTCTGATTCATTCGCTTTCGAGATTCATAAATAGCAGAATCAAAACTCAAGTTGAAGTGCTCTGTCGTCGGTGGAAGGTTCTGGACAGCAGACGTAACCAGGGCAGACTTACAAACAGACTAAAATGAAAGGCAAGCCGGAGTGACACAGCGGAGTACCGTCTGCCTGACTGACAGTTTTCAAGTATCGTTTGACTTTCTTCTTACAACATTCCAAAGAGAAAGGGACAATTTCTGCCTCCCTTTGACAGCCGTGGAAGCAGCAGAGAGTGAAAAAAAAAATGTTGCAGATATGTAGCAGGGCAGGCCAAGATGTGGAGTCAGGTCTGTGCCCTAGCAGAACACATTTTAGAGGACCATACAACTTCCCAAAGATGCTACCCAATGTTAGATGAGAGCATTTACATTTTTACAGGTAGCAAAACTGGAATCTAGATGCCCTCGAAGGATCTCTCCTTCTGAATGAAGTCCTTCCAAACTCAAGGAATTTTCTAACAACGATTCTTAAGTCACAGGCTGCTATAACGTTCCATTGTGTCATATTTAATCGGGGGCCTTCTGATACCTCTGCTGCGTGACACAGATAACTCAAGAACAATTTTGATAAGTGTTCTGGAGTGCAGTCAAATCTAGAAGACAGTCGAAAATGTCCCCAGGAGGTGTAGACACCAGAGCTGTGCAGAAGTGTATAGATCCGCCCACTCACTATTAACTTTCTCCTGTGGCGGCCATTTTTCCAGGGCCTGGAAATATAGGCATAAATCAATCAGTGCCCGTGTTCACCAAGCTTCCGTTCTAGAGGGCAGGAGGGGTTGATTGACTAGATAAACAGGTGGAATCCTCCATACATCAGGTGGTGAGTTGAACCAATAAAATAAAACTGAGAAGGGAAAAGGAAGGGCTGGAACGCAGACAAGTTTATGGACGGAGCAGGCAATACCTGAACAAAGATATACAGGATACAAGGAACATGTCTTTTGAGGGTATGGAGGGAGGGCGTTCCAGGGAGTAGGATCCACCCCTGTGAAATGTCTTTGCTTGATTATGGAAGACAAAACCTGATGCTTCTGTGCTACTGTCCTTAAAACATTAACAACCCATGGTACAGTTGACACGCCATTAATTGCATGTATAAAATGCATGATTTTGTGTTATAGGAGGGTGCCCATGAAATCGTCTCCACTGTCAGAATAATGTATAAATTCTTCGCTTCCAGAAGTTTCTGTGGTGACCGCTCACTCCCATTCATTTCTGCTCAGGCCCCTAGTCCCATGCATCTTCTGTTCAGCGACATAACTGCGACTCGGTTTTCATTTCACAGACTCTTGTATAACTCTATCCTGTCCGCCTACCATCCTTACTTGCTTGGCTTCCATCACTCTGTGCCATCCTTTGTAAGCTTTTTCTCTGCTGTGGGCATCCAGACTTCCTTTTGTCTTCATTGCTAAGTATTCTTACATCATGTGGACATTCCACAAGGTGTCTGCCCACTCGTGTGTGGCTGGATGTCTGAGTCATTTCTGATTGAGGCTTTTGGACACAGAGTTCTGTGAATGTTCACCACCAGATCTTTTTCTGTACGTGTGTCTTCCTCCGTCCTGAAAAGGCAAATCTGGACCAGAAGATGTAGGTTTAATGTTTCTCTAAGATGAAAAGTTGTTTCCCAAAATGCATGGACCATTTTACACTCCCTCAGCCTGGTGTGAGTCACGCAGCTGATTCTCCTTGTCTTCAGAGCCTGGAAGAGTCAGCCTTACCATTTCTAATACTGTGGAATTGTGGGAATTGAAGAAATGACTCAGTTGATTATAGTGCCTACAGTGTCCCCTCAAGAACCTGAATTTAGAACCATGAGGAATAAACCATATGAAAAGGCAAGTAAGCCTAAGTCAGAGGCAGAGCAGTCTCTCTGTCAGTCTAGCTGACTTGGTGGCTTCCAGGTTTACTGAGCAGGCTTGTCTTCAAAAATGGGCTGAGGTGGGGTGGGGAGGAAACAAGGAAGATACTCCTGGCCCCTGTATCCAGTTATGCACATTAAGACACACACAGAGACACAAACATACATACACAGATATACACAGACATTCAGACACATAGACACACACAGAGACAGACACATACATACAAACATACACACACACAGGCATGCACACACACTTGCATGCACATACAAACAATACAGCACAAGGACACACTCCCAAAATAATAACTGTACAGCCTCATCCCCCCTCTTTCTCGTGACCATCAGCAGTGATGTGTGAGCCCATTGTCCTCCACATAACATATTTGTTCAAATCCTTTCTCCAATGTTGTCGTCTGTGACATTCTTCTCATTAAGTCTTAAGCATTCTTTGCATGATCTGCTGCCATGGCTTTTATCAGATGTACAGCTTACAAATTCTTTTCCATATTAGGTTTGTCTTCATCTCCCTAACACTGTCTTTTAAGTCTGACCAAATGTGATTTGGCGCTGTTTGCCCCCATTTTAATCCACACCTTTAGTATTGCACATAAGAATTCTCTGCCTTGGTCTCTTTTTAAAAAATGATGTTTTCCTCTCACCCAGCAGAAGAGAATGAAGTTCTTTGCATAAACTGTTTGCTTATGCAATCAAGTTTATTCACAAGTGATGGCCATGGGTAATAATTTGCTGATAAATGGATTAGAAAGAACAGGTTCATTGTTGACTTCCTAGACCTCAGTCTTCGAAGTAGATAAAGCTGGACCCTTAGGCTGGTGTGGGGATTACAGCTACTTTAGTGGGGACACTTGGTGACTCACAGATTCTATTCTCTGATGGCCAGCTCATTAGAAGATCAAGTCTAGACCATTCCTTTCGGTCTTTTGAATTTCCTACTGCAAGTGCAAGGAGTTCTGTTAGGTCTATCTAGACTCCTGCCCAGTCCTTACACAAGGTAGTGGGGACGTGAATAGCAATGTATTCTCTTCAACAGTGTTGAGGCTAGACTTAGACCAGAATTACAGGCAGGGCACAGACTTTGAAGGGAAACATGCTCAGGAATGTACAAGTGTTAAGAATCCATTTAAGTGGAGCAGTGATCGGGGCTCTCCTTACCTGCCCCGTCTCACCCTAGTCCTGGCTTTAATCTTCACTCCGATCAGGGGTGTGGCCCAGATAGAGACTGCTTGGAACCAGCTCTGAGCCTCTTCCCTTTGAGCATGTGTCCAAATCACCTGGATTCAGAGGGTCTGGGATAATACTTGAGAGTCTGCCATTGTGACAATTCCAGGTGACGTTGACATGGCTAGTTCATATGGCACTGTTTTGTGAGAGAGAAACAGTGTATGGACTTTGCCCAAAGGAATAGCACAACTCCATCCCTGTCCCAGTGGGAATTCATTCCTATGATACAAAGTCTCAACTCATTTAAAAAAGATAGGAAAATCTGTGAAGGGAGACAGCCTTTTTATTCTCTAGCGTTGCATAGCTTTATAAAGTTGTTTTTTTGATTATTTGTTTGTTTGTTTTAAACAGGGATCATAGAGTCAAACAAGGCCATTTGAGACCCAGAATGCTCCCTGCAAAACCAGATTACTTGTAGATCACGTCTCAGGAATTTACTTATAGCTTTGCACAGAGGAAACAGAGATGAAACTAGAAAGGTCTTGGAACAAATTTAACAGTCAAGATGACCACCCTGTTTCCCATCTAAAATCTGGCCTACATCAAAGATGCCGTAGGACTTGTCTTCACTTCATAGTATTCCATTTCTTGGTGAATGCTTGCGTGAGATGAGGGATCACTCAGCTCCTATAACTGCTTCTCCCATTCATTTCTCCCGTTCTGTCTCCACTGTCCATTTTAAAAAGCACACTGTCCCCTCTCTCCCAGCCCCTTATGCATCTGGACATCTCTGGTGTAAAGGCCAGTTCTCTTGCTTTCAGTTTATAATATTCAAAATAGGCTTTATCCATCTCTGTAGTAGTTTGCATAAGAATGTCCTCCACACTACAAGGAAATTGTGCTGAAAACTGCATGGTACTGGTACAGAAATAGGCATGTGGATCAATGGAATAGAATAGAAGATCCAGAAATGAGCCCTCATGTATATGGTCACCTGATTTTTGACAAAGGAGCAGTAAACATTCAATGGAAAAAGGACAGCCTATTCAACAAATGGTGCTGGTCCAACTGGCACTCAGCATGCAAAAGAATGAAAATAGACCCGTTCTTATCTCCTTGTACAAAGCTCAAGTGTAAGTGGATCAAAGATATCCACATTAAACCAGATACACCGAAACTATTAGATGAGAAAGTAGGGAAAACCTTAGAACACATAGGTACAGGAGAAAATTTCCTGAACAAAACACCAATGGCTCAAGCTCTAAGGTCAAAGATTAACAAATGGGACTTAATGAGATTGCAAAGTTTCTGTAAGGCTAAAGACATCGTCAAGAAAACAAAACGGCAACCAACAGAATGGGAAAAGATCTTTACCAACCCCACATCAGATAGAGGCCTAATATCCAAGGTGTACAAGGAACTCAAAAAGCTAGACACCAGAGAATCAAATAACCCTATTAAAAAATGGGGTACAGAGCTTAACAAAACGTTTTCAGTTGAGGAACACCGAATGGCCGAGAAACACCTGAGGAAGTGCTCGACATCCTTAGCCATCAGGGAAATGCAAATCAAAACAACCCTGAGATTCCACCTCACACCAGTCAGATTGGCCAAGATCCAAAACTTAGATGACAGCAGATGATGGCGAGGCTGTGGAGAAAGAGGAACACTTCTCCACTGTTGGTGGGGTTGCAAGCTAATACAACCACTCTGGAAATCTGTCTGGCGATACCTCAGAAAATTGGATATAGTACTACCTGAAGACCCAGCTATTCCACTTCTGGGCATATACCCCAGAGACACTTTAACACACAACAAAGATATATGCACCACAATGTTCATAGCGGCTCTATTTATAATAGCCAGAAGCTGGAAGGAACCCAGATGTCCTTCAGAAGATGAATGGATACAAAAATTGTGGTACATATATACAATGGAATACTACTCAGCCACCAGAAACAATGACTTAACCAAATTCTTAAGAAAATGGCTGCATCTAGAGAATATCATCCTGAGTGAGATAACCCAGTCACAAAAGAACAGACATAATATGCAGTCACTGATAGTGGGATGCTAACCCCAGAGGCTTGCACTCCCCCAGAAACAACTCACAGACTGTATGAAGTCCAAGAAATAAAGAAAACAAAAAAATATACATATATTTACAAAACAAGAAGAATTTTACTATTTCCATGTTGCGTTTTGTTTTGCATGTACTCTACGCTTATTGTAACTATTAGGTTTTCAATGCATACTGTCAAGCCCTTGAAAAAAATCAAGTACTGACTAAAAAAATATATTCACATGGTTTTATGTAAAAATTATTTCAATGTCTGAAAAAACAGTACTGACAAAAATGTATAATTTTAAGCAAAAAATGTTTAAAATTTGTACATTTATCTTTGTTTTGTAAAATAAAGTCGTTTAAAAAAAAAAAAAAAGAATGTCCTCCACAGGCTCCTGTATCTGAATACTTGGTCCCCAGTTGGTAGCATTGTTTGGAGAGATTCAGGTCTGGTCTGTGGGAGAAAACCTTCCCAGGATTCCCTGTTCAGAGTTTGTCCCTCTGCTTTGTGTTTGTGTTCCAGATGTGAGCACTCAGCTTCCCGTTCCTGCCATCAGGGCTCCTCTCAGCCATCATAGAATCTGGAAGCAGACGTCCAAATGAACTCTCCCTTAAGTGGCCTCTAGTCATGATGTCTTATCAGAGCATTAGAAAGTAGCTTACAGAACTTTTCTACCCCCTTTGGCTCCCACAGGGATCCTGACATCTTCCTGGATAATCAGAATGCTTTATTATGCAGACCCCAATGATACGTGGAAAAGTGTACACCTCCCACCACCCACCACCCACTGCCCACCGCCCACTACCCAGCCTACTCTGAGTGGCTGAGCAGAGAAAGCAGCAACACTAAAGGCTAACAACACTCACCCTGTGTCTACTGTCTCCAGCACAGGGCTTTAAGAGTCAGCTTTGCTGAGTTATCTAAATCCCAAGAGTGAGAGGCACAGAGACGCTGAAGGAATATACGGGGAAGTCATACCGCCTTCCGGTGGTGAGTCTGGAGCCACAGAGCTCATAGAGTGAGCATCCAAACTCGAAGCCAGTGGAAGGGGCAAAAAAGCAGAAACTAGGGAGAGCCAGGGTCCCGTAAGTAACAAATGAGGTCTTGGGTCTTTTCATCACGTGCTAAGACTGGACCTGCTGATCATAGAGCCCATTTTGGGGGGATTGGGCTGAAATGACTTGTGTGTGTATGTTTGTGTGCGTGTGTGTTACATGCATACATTGTGTGTACACTCATTAGAGCATGTACATCTAGAAGCAAGAGGCCCATCTTTTCTCTCCTCCTCTATCATTTACTTACCTTATTTTTTTCTCACTGAACCTAGAATCTGATGATTTGTTAGACCAACTGGTCAGTGAGATCTCAGGATGTCTCTGCCTCTGCTTCCCCAGAGCCAGGACTGTAGCTGTGTGCCAGTGTATCAGGAATTCTGCATGTGAGCCAAGGAAATGAACCCTGGTCCTTGTGCTTGTGTGCGAAGGACATTGTCAGCTGAGCTGTCTTCCTCGGCCCCAACTTCTCCATATTTTGAACTGTGTGTAACTACAAAATGCAAAGATAAGCATATTCCTACGTGCATATATAAATGGATGGGTGAATCCATGCATAGCTTTAGAAGAGACAAATTCTCAGTTATGTCTGTAGGTGATTGGTGGCGGCATTTGCGGCCATCTGCCTCATGAAGCCCTCCTCCGTCTTGGACTAGGTAGATAGAGAAATAATAGATCCTGATCATCCTCTGCATACAACACCGGCTTTTAGTGCTCCTGCGAGCCTGTAATGCATTGTCATATCTAAACTCACAGTAAGCAGTTAAGTTCTCACGACGGACGGATGATTTCCAGTTCAAATGGTAGACGAGATGGCCCCGTTTGAACTTCCTTCTTACTTTACTTGCATTTCCATATCTTGGTAGAGCTGTTACGTGAAATTGATCCCTCAGCTTTAGGGAACAGGGCGGTTTTGGCACCGTTTTGTGCCATTATCGGATGCACTGTTATTTGTCACTTTGTCGTGACATCCAGCCCCAGCTCCTCTCTTGCTAATAAACCTCGATTTGGTTCTGGGCGGCAATGCGCTCAGACCCACAGTAGTGACAGTGATGGCTGTAACTCACGTATTTCTCACCATGTCCCAGATGCTCACTGAGAGTGTATGTAATGGATTTGGTTGCTGCTACATGCTTCGTGTCACCACTGCCCCTGGATTCTGTGCAAATAAGGGTGAACACGATGCTCCCCTGCCTGGCAGGAGGTACGGTATCAGGTGAACAGCGTAGGGAGGTGTTTCTGGGCCAACTTTGCAAATGTGGAGAATTAACTCCATGTCTCAGTGACCATGAATTTTTTTCCCCTCTGGATTCCTGGAATGAGGTCAATGGTGACCACTACACCGGATTGGTCACCAGGTAAGAGAGCTAAGACCTACAACACACTTAAGAGCAATGCTTTTATCAGTACTCAATAGAGAGATGTCTGACCCCACCCCCAGGGGAAACCTGGCAATGTTGGTAGATATCCTTGATGGGGGAAGGGAGGCATTCCAGTGCCCAGTGAGCAGAGCCTAGTGATGCTGTTGATTTTCTCCCGATGCACTCACATCCGTGGTACAGGGCTCAGGAAACCTGGGTTAGTCTTTCAACTATGTTACTCAGGAGATGTGAGCTTTTGGAAGACCATAAACTCCAGGAAGGTGTGTAGAATGTCTTCCCAGCTTCCTGTTGGATCCTTGGACTTCAGGTCACTGTTGGCACTTGGTAGACTCAATGAATATGTGTTACATAAACAAGTAACAAAGGACATGGCTCTGGGGACTTTAGTTTGTGATTACTCATTCCCTCTCTGGCTGTGTGTGTGTGTGTGTGTGTGTGTGTGTGTGTGTGTGTGTGTGTGATTAACCCCTTCTCTGCCGGCCTAGCATGTGTGATCCCATTCTCTCTTCTCTGGGTCAGTGTGTGTGATGGCTTCTTTTCCTGTCTTGTTTCTCTCTGTTTGAATCTCACTCCCCATCAGAGGAAAACTACAGAAACCGTTTGTCACTGTGGCGTCCCCTGTGCTGGTGGAAGAGAGACAATCCAGATGCAATCCATGTCTCTGAATGTTTTGGCCATTGCACCAGCCTGGATAACCTGATGCTAACACAATGTCCTATTTAAAATGGCTCTGGGAGCTGAAGCAATTCCTCGGTGTCGGTGCTCAGAAACACCAGTTGCTCTTCCAGAGGATTCTCTTAGGTTCCCAGCACTCGTTTGGCAATCACAACTGTTTGTAACTCAGCTTTCAGGGGAACTGATAGTGTCCCCTCACCCCTACAGGGGCTTACATAAATGTGACACAATGCATCCATACATGAATAGATACATACATACATAAACACAGGTACACAAATGTTTCACATACAGAAACCTAAAAAAATGATTGTGTTAAGGTAATCTTGGTTAGTTTCCTGTAACCACCAGGCAAACCCATTCTTAGCCGATCTCAAGGAAAACCAATCCCTCTTTAGCTCAGTGATATTCTTTGACAGCGCAAGTCCATTGAGGAAAGGAATCCCACTGTTTGGTTAATTTGCCTCCAAGAGCTCTGCTTATCACAGATACACCAAAATTTCCAACATGGGATGAAAATATTTTGTTCTATTGGAGCACAGGTACCAAATGGACAGACTCAAACGACACAATGGATCACGTTTTGGAAGTGTGAAGTGACTCACAATCTTATCGTAGAAGAACTGTTAAGACTTATCCATATCATGGTCTTCTAAGCTATGTTTGTCGAATGCCTGTCAAACATTTGAGAGGGAGCTCGGCTAATGTCTGCCAGAGAAGGAGACAAGGGCTAGGCCTGGTTATCAATCTTCAAGGAATCCAACCCTCTGAAAGAAATGTGGTTGTCAGCTGCTGGTTACCAGGCAGTGACAGAAGGCACATGCCTCTGGTGCACTTACTAGGCATTTCTAAGCTGCCTGGGATCAGGAAATGGATTTTCAGGAGGTTTGGAGCCTCTGTTCCACAGTAGCCAAGCACTCAGACTACTTGGTGTGTTCCTGCCGGGCATCACCCAAAAGCTTGGCTTGTTTACTACTGAGAAGATGCTGATGTGGTGTTAGCTTTCTGGATTATTTGAGGAAATGAAATGAAGTTATAAATGTGAGCTAAAGTCAGCCTCAAATATTTGAAGACCTTTGTCAACAACAGGAAAATGTGGGGAAATTACTTTTTCTGCAGGTAAAACTTTATCTTTTGATGCCTCATAATTTTTGGAAAGTTGGACCTTTTTATGTTCTTTGTTGGTCCAAGTACCTGAAACCCTGTATTTTCTGAGTAATCAGAACGCCTCCCCCACACCCCCTCTGTACCCATGCACCTCCAGCAACTTCCTAGCAGCTGAGATGTATATGTTTGATTTGTGGTTGAAATAGAAACAACCTGCTAGTTAGGTCCCCCTTATTAAACAAAACACCAAAGACTATTAAATGTTAAGGATAGAAGAAACACGGAGCTCACAGTTTGGAGCTTTTGATCATTTGGGCCAGCAATGGCAGTTTGCTTCAGAAGAAGCATTTGGTGGCTCAAGTCTACTTACCTCATGACCAGGAAGCAAATGAGGATGTAAGATTCCATCACCCCTCTCAAAGGTACATGAGGCCCTCTCGATAGGCATCTCACAAGTTCCGTTGCCTCCCAGCAGTACCTACTTGGGGACAGAGCCTTTAAGTACTTGTATAGCCTACATATTTGTCACCAGGGAGTAGATGGGTCAGTCATGTTTACATAGGCTAAGAAACCAAGGTTACAAAAGGAAAGACATGCTGATACATGGGACTACATGGTTAAGTCCCAGACCATCATGTTAAGTGATAGAAGTCACATGTAAGTGACCATACATTGTAGGGTTCTATTTCTACACATTGTCCCCAGAAGGCAGATTCATACAGACATAAGGTGGGTCAGTGGCTGCTGTGAGTGCTGCCTAGCTCTCAGCATGACAGAAACTGGATTCACCTGTGTAGAAGAACTTCAACAAAGATGCTCCGTCACACCGGCCAGTAGGCCAGTCTATGGGATGCTTTCTATGTGAGAGGGCCCAACCCAATGAGCTGCGGGGTTGTATAAGAAGCACACTGGGCGAACAACGAGGAGCAAGTCAGTAAGCAGCATCCCTCCACAGCCTCAGCCTCAGCTCCTGCCTCCAGGTTCCTGCCTTTGTGTTCTTCAGTGATGGAGGAGTGTGACCTGGAAGCCCAACAAGCCCTTTTCTTCCCAAACTGATTTTAGTCAGTGTTTTAATCACAGCAAGCAGAGATGCTAACTACAACATATGGGTTTGTGTGTGATGGAAAAAAGTCCCACTGTCAGAGATGTGAGAGATATTTTCGAGGTGCTATTACCAATCTTTTGTACACATATTATTATTACTATATGTAAAACTATATATTTAACCGTATATAAACATTATATATATGTATATGTATATATATGTGTATATGTATACTATGTGTATACATATACATATACGTATATGTATATATATGTATATGTATATATATCATGATGTTTATTTTTAGATGGCTGTGCACATTTACTGAAAAAAAAATAAGTGTGATCAGTGAATTTTATCTTATGTAAATTGTACCTCAAAAGGTTAAAAAAGAATGAGCTTCAGAGTTAAATATACTTTCAAGCACGTAAGTTTTCAAGCAGGGTGTGGCTCCCGTCAGCCATTTGGTCCATAAAGACGGTGTTCTAGTTTCACCCCATTGCCTGTAACACCACACCAACCAATAGTAACTTAGGGGAGGAGGTGGTTGATTTGGCTTCCGGGACACAGTTTATCACTGAAGAACACCAGGGCAAGAACCCAAGAGAACGGAAGCAGAAGCCACAGAGGAATGCTACTTACTGGCTCACACTCATGAGCCTTCACGTACAGCATAGGGCACCATGCCTAGGAACGGTGCCAAGGACAGTGGATGAGCCCCTTTACACAATCATCAGCCAAATAGTGTTTAACAGATGTGGGCACAGCTCAGTGGGCTCTGGGTGACCCCTCAGTTGATGTTGCCTCTCCCCAGGTAACAAGAGATTGTGTCAAGTTGGCCATGAATAAACAACCTTGACAGATAGTTTCTGGCTGAGTCAAATGGAGCGTTCGTTCAACTAAGCTGAAGAATAACACTGACAGATCCTCTAGGGATTCTGGGTATCAGAGAGGGGCGTTGGATGTGTTTGAACATTAGGTATGCCAAGGGCTCTGCCTTCTGGCCTCTTAGTAAAGTGGGAGTCATAATTTGTACAGCATAACTTCATCTACTTGCAGACGTTTTTTGCAGCTTTTATTGCAAAGATTATCCAAGTGCAAACTCACTGTGGTAGTTTGAACGGAAGACGGCACCAATAGGCACATATATTTGAATACTTAATTGCCAGTTTGTGGAACTGTTTTGGCTAGGAGGTGTGGCCTTGTTGGAAGGGTGTGGCCTTGTTAAAAGAGGCGTGCCCTTGTTGGAGTAGCTATGTTATTGAGAGTGGGCTTCGAGGTTTGAAAAGCCCACAGCATTCTCAGTTATAGCTCTGTCTGTCTCGCAGTTGTGCTCAGTATTGGGAGCATGCAATACCAGTACCTGCCTGCTGCCACACTTCCCACTAGGATGCCACGCACCCTCTGGAACTGTACTCCCCAATGATCTCCTCCTCCTCTCCGTCATGGAGTCTTCGCACATCAATAGAAAAGTAACTAAGACACCCACCACACAACTGCATTTTTTCCCCTATAGCAACTGGATTTGAAGATTGGCTATTAGGTTATTCTAAGTCTGTAAACTAAAGATTCCTGAAAATTTTCCTTGGGAGTTCATATAAAAGGTTTTCTACAGGTGGGTTTGTACATTTTAACCTTTGACAGGCTGCGAGAATCCACGTTCTGCGACCCCATGTATAACGTTTTCTTTTTGGTCTCAGCCATCAGGGTTAGAAAGTTCCATTCACTGGCATATATACATACAACCCTGACACAGGCTTGTGGTGGGTAGGAGGAGGCTCAAGTATTGCAACACTTGGTTCCCTGGTGGCGGTGCTGTTTGTGCAGGTCGTACAACTTTGCAGGAAGAGGTTATGGGGGCGGGGTTTGAGGTAGGTCATGGGGGCGGGGTTTGAGGTAGGTCATGGGGGCAGGCTTTGAGGTACAACACAAGGATAGGCTTTGAGGCTCCACCACACTTCACCTCACTCTCTGACTAATGTTTGCAGGTGAAGGTGCAAACCTCTTAGCTTTCTTCTCTCACCACCTGCCACCCTGCCTCCCTGTCATGACGGACCCGTAACCCTCTGCCAAATAAACCATTCCCTCTGTATGTCACCTTGGACCTGGTGCTTTACTACAGCAATAGCACATTAACTACAGAGGCATGATATTAGCTTTATTTCCACTTTAACTGATTTTCCCCCGTGATCTGGTATATGGTTATCCCATTTATAGTACGCTTAATTTAGTAAGCTTTCTCACGAGTTAGACAATAGATGGGTTGGGGATAAAAAAGCACAATGAACGCAGTTTACTGTACCTGCCACAGTGCTTCTGTGATTTAAAAATTAACCAACACAGGCGGTGTTGCTGGGGTGGCTGTCATAAATATATGTACACAAGCAGGCACCCGCACGTTTGATGTATGAGGCACACACATATAGGTGTAAGCATGAATCCTCAGCTGAAAACTGGAAGCAGCTAGTGAAAATTTGTTGCCAGATTTAAATCTCTAGAAACAGGTCTTTAGAAGGGACACATTAATGCAAGGTAGGTTTTACCAGGAAACACTTGGCGATAATTCTTCTGTTATCAGCCATACATTACCAGGTTAGGTTTCTAAAGAGTTGTGGTTGAGGTTCCATGATTCATATGCAATTGTTTCTTTGCAAATGATTCCTCATGACCTTGGTCAAGCTTCAATGACATTTAAGGCATAAAGGAGGATCCCATCAAAAATGCCCCTTGGAGTTCCAAATTATGATTGGTTAGGCACTGTATTACTGCCTCCTGGTACCCAGTACCCAAGTCGTGCGTCTGTCTTTGAAAACCCGTCTTGCCATCATTGAGATCAGAGTAAAATTGAACTTGCAATTAAAAAATAAGCTTCATTTTCCCCTCCCCTCCTGCCCAGCAACCTCTCGACACAACCAAATTGAGGGTCATCAGGAAACAGGAGAAGAGGTGCTTGCAGGATTTTAAAGATGCCTGGTAGGAGCATTTCTTAATTGAGCCGTGCTTTCGAGCTGAGCGGAATTGTTCTTATTAAAAATTCAGTAAGAACAGCAGAGAAGAGCATGGGAGGCTCTTCAAGATCAGAGCAGTGTGAGATTCTCTTAAAAGGCTTACATTAGGCCCCGCGGCTCTGCAGCCAGCGTCTGCAGACCTCACCTGTACAAAATGCCGCATGCTTCCCGCTTTCAGCCCCTTCCCTAATGTGTTGCTGAGGAGACGTGGGCTATTAAAGGCGGGGCAGCAGCGGGTTGTTCTCCCCGTGTTCTTTGAGTGGTGGCTGGCATTTCTACAGGTTATCTGACCAGCCCCGTTACTCTCTCAGCTCCGCCCTCCTTGGTCTTCCCTTGGTTTGTCACTGGGGTTAACAGGTTCCATGTGTCACTGTCTCTCCCACTTCGCCACGACCTTGCTCTGTGTCTTGGGTGAATGGAGAAGTTCTTGTCTTATTTCGGCTTCTCAGACATGAAGGTGCACACTTACCACCTGGAGGTGGTATCAGGAAATCACTTCAATTCAGGCATCTGGGGTGGAGTCTGATGGTCCGTGTTTCTAAAAGCATTGTTGCGGTTGACCTCTGAACTCTTCTAAAGACTCACAGTCGCCTTCAATGTACTCCTCTGTCCCCCAAAACAATAGATACTAAACTCCTTTGTTGTTCTTGTCTTGAGACAAGTTTTCCATGGCTGCCCTTGAACTCATGTAGACCAGGCTGGCCTTCAACTCACAGAGATCCACCTGCCTCTACCTTCTGGGTGCTGGGATAAAAGGTACTTTTCAAGTATGCCATGTTTGGGGTGGGGTGGCAGGGGCAACACATAAGCTGAAAGTAAATCAAGACAAGTCAAAGTAAGTCAAGCAAACACACAAGACCACAAACAGCCTTACTATGCACATTGAGTTGGTTCAGTCTGGTGACTTGTCACTCCTGATATTGTTCACAACACAGGTTTGTTGTGCCTTTATAATGCAACTTGGGTTTTGAAAAACCAGTGAGATCAAAATGGAGGAAAAAGTTAAGACACTGGGAGACAGTCGTCTGCCAACTTGACACAGTTTAAAATCACCATAGAAACAAGCCTCTGGCCATGTCTTTGTGATATTATCTGGATATTAAAGTGCGGAGACACACTCTAAATATAACTGGGCTGAAGGCATCAGGCTGGATATAAAGGAGAAGGCAAGCTAAGTACCATCTCCATCTCTCCAACGCAGCCCTGTTGTCCACCGTGAGGACTGTGTCCCCTAAAAGCATGAGCCACTTCCTTCAGCTACTCTTCTAGGCTATTTTGCTACAGCAGGAAGATGAATGACTAAAATAGAATATGAACCCCACACGCACATGTGTGCACACATGAATGCACACATACACAAAAGGGAGGGAAAGAGACTGAGAGAGATGGAGAGAGGCACAGAGAGGTGCTTGCAGCCACAACAGTCTTCTCATCTGCATCCTGGCAACCCTCCTGAGCCGCCATAGAAAGAGTCTCCTAGTGAATCAGGAGGATTGTTTTAGTTTTGCCATTGTGACACAGAATCTCTCCTGTCTTTACCTCCCTCCCGCTAGGATCACAAGCCTGTGTCACCTTTGCTCTCCATCAGAAATCGTAGTATAGGCTGGGCAGTGATGAAAGGCACCAAACAAAACAGCATTTCTTTCTTTTTAAAATACGGGGTGCGACTGCCTTATTTTGGAACCCAGGATTAGAAAGGGATTTCTTTAACAAGGTCACAGGATGAGACTTTATTGAAAAGCATCAAAGGTTTTTTTGTTTGTTTTGTTTAGTTTTTTCAAACAATGGTGCCTTGGATAACAACTCCTGGTTATTGATAGAATCCCAGTTGTATTTTCCTTTCCAATATAGTGTATGATTTAAAACCATTCTTTTGAGTAGGTATGCCTGGATAGGATATGTATACAATCCCAACACCTGAGAAACAGAAGCAGGACTGTGAGTCCCAGGTCCACCTGGGTCGCACATCATGAGTTGCCTGGGCTGCATATTGAGAACTGGTCACTGAAAGTAAACTTTATGTTGCTAATGGCGCTCAGAATTCATGTTATTCTGCATCCAAAATAGCATTTGAAATGAGTGCTGCCTCTCTGCTGCAAACCCACCACCAACAGGAAGACATTTTACTGAAATGTTTGTGCAAGTGTGAGAAAGGAAACACATGAGAAAGGCCACCACCGTATTGCTTAAACAGAAAACGGTCTTATCCACCTGGCAGAGGAGATCTGGACAAGGATGGTTTCTGCTTTAGGAAGCCCCACTGAACCAGATCTGAGGTTCCAGAACAGAAAGACATCCTCTATGGTGGTGTGGCAGTTCTTATAAAGGGAAATAAATTTATTTGGTCTGTCTGTCTTGACAGTCCATCTGCCTGTGCAATTTTCTTTCCCTGAGGCAGTAAAAGTTAACAACAGTCTTACTGAATAATAAAAAACAGTGACTCCTTGTTCGGTCTTGTTCTACAAAAGAGGAAGATGCAAGAGTAGGGGTTTTAGAGCCACATGCTTGGTCCCAGTCTGAGACTCGGGAATCATGATTCCTGGAGTCCCTGAAATTGCTTACCGTATTGTTTACTGTGAGTCACAATGACATCAGCTGGCCAGGCAATGTGAGCAGTCTGCATCACTTCCTACAGGGCTTAAAGAACATCTTGGGAGTCAGGTAAGCAGGAACTCAAGAGATGGAAGACTTGTGATGGGTGTGAGATGGAGATGTCTGGGCAGGGCAAGGCTGTTGTATTCCTGAACTCAAAGCAGTTGAGATAAGAGCTTCATAAGATGAGGTTATTACGGGCAATGGGAAGGCTCATGGGGCCTTACCCCTTCCCTGAGTACTTACTTATTTGATGTTGATGGTTGATAGGAGATGGAGAGACACATTATTCAGTGATGTAGCCACTGGTAAGGTGCCCATACTGCTATGAGCAAGCTCTCACCAGCACTACCACAGAGAACCCCAATAAAGCTCATTGGCTACACAGACAGACAGACAGACAGACACACACACACACACACACACACACACACACACACACACACACAAACACATAAAGAGATAGACAGAGAAAGAAAGGAAGAGGAAGGAAGGACCTTGGCACAACTGACTCCATGTTGGCAGTACCATTTAGGACATAAAACTCAGCATGTTGACAGAACCACCTGCTAAAGTAAAAACAAAGCCTACTTCACCAAAGGCCATATTTCTGGGGAAAAAAATCTCTAAATGACTTAACTTTGACTTTTGGCTTCCGTAGCTCTGCTTCTGGCTAACTTCTTGCTAACTGCGTGTCAACCTAGGGTGTGGTGTTTGTGCTTAACAGCTTACCCCAAGAAAGGCTCAAGGCTCCACGGGGATCCTAAACATCCAGTGTAGTTTCTGGTTGGCTAATAAAGACTTCCTATTGGCTTAAACCTGTGTCTGAATAGTCTTCTCTGGTGGATACTCAGAAGGAGACGTGGTTAAGGGGACGAAGATGACCAGTGTGAAAAAAGAAAAGGCAACAAAGGTGGACATGACTGGAGTATTTTTTATATGCCTGTGTGGAGATGCTACAGTGCAGCTATTATTATGTATAATTCATGTATGTTAATGAAACATCGAAGACTCTTCTATGTCAACATTAAAGGTCTACTTCAGCCGATGACATGTACATAAAGCTCACATTGGTTTAAAAAAATAAAGAATATACAAGTCACAGAATTTCAAAACCTTCTTCTGCAATGCTTAATACTTAGGGCCACACAGCCTGGAGAGCCCGGCATCTCATTTTTGGGATAAACATCTCCAGGGTCCTCCGATGAGTCACGTTCCTCTTCGGGCTTTCTTGGTGGGCAAGAGGTCCAGTCGTGAGACGCTTAATGGATTATAGCAGCAGAACCACCCTGCCAGACTGCTGTGGTAGTCTCCTCACAGATGGACCACATGCCCTGTGCCCTCTTGTGTCTCACGGCTGGGTGACCAGCAGGGAGCGGACAAGCACAGGGGAGCGAATGACGTGTTCTTTTCTGATTTTGTGTCAGTGCTTTGGAAAACAGACTTCTCAGTTTGTGTTGGGGGGGGGAAATCAACACTCCCTTGTCATATGTGACAGTCCTTTGACCATTTCAGAATATCCCTCCTTTGATAAAACTCTGAATTGGATGATGCCATTGTTCCCGGACGTGAGTTTTCGATGAGGACGGAGGAGGAGATGGGGCCGCAGCCCAGGCAGAGGTGAGAACCGTAAGGGGTGAGAAGGGCCATGTGTCCTATAGATCTTTGCAGGAGCATTTGCAGTGGCGGTGGCTGCTCTCAGTTAATGGGGTAGTGTCTGCCTCTCTAAAGTGAGAGGCAGAGACATCACTGCTGGACAACCAAAGGACTTGGATCCCAGCATTCTGTGCACTGTCTGATTGCAGAATACCATGGCATCTCATTGCTGGTCCCTGCCAGTCTCCACCGGGGATTTTAAAACTAGATTAGCTTGGATCTAAGACCAGGGATAAATAGCAATGTACCTATGCACATATATTTGCATATTCAGATTTACACAGATAATAGACTCGATGTCCTAGGAACCATACCTACATATTACGGTTGGCAATGAATTTGTAGAATACTGGATTGTAAGTTACCAAGTATTCAGGATTCCAATATTATAATCCTTTTCTTAGTGTAACTGACATAATTATTGTTTTCAATGAAATCAGAGATTTTTCTTTATGCAATCTATTTTTAAGGAGATAGATATGTGCAAGCTTACTGCACACAAGCACCTATCATATAATTACGTTCTACTTTCATATCTCATGCTGTGGTTTCCTTTATGTCGTATTGGGGCTTTCATCCAGAAGCTGGGGGATGAGAGGAAAAAAATAAAAATTTTCTGTCTGTCATAAACATTAGTGTAGTTGTGTTATAGCTGCCTTATATATAAGTCAGACCCTTTGTGCACTTTAAGTCTGGGTTTTTTCCCCCCACATTTTAACCATATTCACACATCTGGTGACTGCAGGTGTGTAACTTGTAGTTTCTATGCTGCTTAATTTTTAAAGCATAAGGTGCTTAGAAAGGTTGTGTGTATGTGTATATTTGCATGTGATGTGAGTGCATGTGTGTGTGCATATGTATCTACACATGTGTGATGTGGTGTGTATATATGAGTGAATGTGTGTGCATATATGTTTATGCATCAATGTTTAAATGAATGCATACATGTGTGTATGAGTATGCATGTATATGTGAGTGTGTATTTGTGAATACATGTATTTGTGCATGTATGTTTTTGTATTATGTGGCTGTATATGTATGCATCTGTGTTTATATTTGTATGTGTGTGATTCTGGGGTCTATGCCCATTTGTGTGTACATATATGTGTGTGTCTATGTGATACATGTACATGTGTGTATGAATGTCATGTAGATGTGGATATTCGTGTGTCTGTGCATGTATGTATATGTATGTGTATTCGTGTGTATACATTTGTGTGTAAGGCATGTGCATGTGTGCATATATGTGATGGGAAGATGGCGATTGGAAGATCAGTAGTTCAAGATCATTCTCATCTACATATGAGTTGGAGATAGGCCTGTGTTATCTCCAGGAATCTTTGATAACCTTTCTCAAAACAAAAATCCACCAATACATTAATTCCTTGGCTCATGGTTTCTTTCCTTGAATGCATCAAGTGTAACGTCCTACTTCCTTCTGGCATGAATTGCACTTCACAGATAGTTAAATGCTAGGAAAGTTTTCTTAAATTATACATTTTCTTGAATCATCTTGATTCCCTTCCAGTTGGCCCCCTCCATTGGACAATCTTGTTCTATAACCAGCGTTGCTGCTTCCCTCCTGACCCTCAGCATCCAACTCTTCACACCTTCATCTTTGGGTTTTCTCCTCATTTTTATTTTTTTCTTGTTCTAATGGCACATTTTATTATGTGTCTTTGTGTCTATGTACATGTATGTCATGTCTGAATGCAGTGCCTATGGAGGCCAGAAGAGGGCGTTAGCCCTCCGGAGCTGGAGTCAGCTCTGTGGTCTTTCCGATGAGCAGCAATTGCCCAGTTGTCTTTGCAGCCCCAACCTCTCAGGGCTGTTTTTAATTTTCCATTTAAAACACAGTTTGTTGGGATTATAGTATGATGACATCATTTCCCCTTCCTTTTCCTCCCTCCAAGCTCTCCCTGATACCCCTTTCTGCTCTCTTCCAAATCTGTGGCCTCTTTTCCCATTAAATGCTGTTACATGCATATGGTTACATGCATGTGTGTGTGTGTGTGTGTGTGTAAATATATATTGTTAAATATGTAAGCATACCTTGCTTATTTATACTAGGGATATGTACCCAGTTTATATAATATTTTCATGACACAGTCTCAAATCAGACTCCATGTTCTGGTTGTCACAGCCTTTCCCTCTCTCCTCCACCATGTTCCCTGAGCCTAAGATCCAAGAGTCACGTGTGAATGTCAGCTGTCTCTGGGCTCCACAACTCTGCATTTTGATTGGCTGTGGATTTCTGGAAAGACCTTCATCTCCAACCTCTTAATTTTTAAAAATGTTCATTTGTAGATTTTCACGTTAAGGCCTTTATGTGTTGCGTTAACTCTTCTGTTTACTGCTATTCTAACCGTGTGCATTTCCTTACTTTGCACTCCACTTTAAGCAGTACTTTAGCCTTTTAAACATCATACTCTCTCCCTCACCTTTGAGGGATCTAATTCTGATTTGTGGTTCCAGACCTTGGATCATTCTGTCGTATGGCAGAGTAGGCCACAGTTTTGCTCTGTCTGTGGCTCACCACCCCTAACACCTTTATTATTATAAACATGTTATTGTATATTATACTACATTGTATTATATATTATTATATATTATACTATATCATATATTATAACACACACACACACACACACACACACACACACACACACACACACATATATATATATATATATATATATATATATATATATATATATACATTCCTGTCATTGTTCTTGGCTCTCTCTTTTTCCTCCTGTAATGTTGCATGGGATCTGATCTCAATATTTTTCTGTTGTCATCCCTATGTGAAATTACTGTCTCTGAACCTCTAGAAGGTTGCTTGAAGAATGCCTCTGGTCTCTTACTTCACATGCAGTGTGTACACATGTGCTAGTTTCTCTCAGAGATATCCGGGGCTCTTATGCTAAACTCACTAACTACCGCCCTTAAGTAGACTCGTGATTCCTCTTCCTTCTGGGTCAATTCTACGTAACACTTTGGAAGTTGCCTCTGAAGGCTCCAGTGGCCCAGACAGCCCCCTCCTCTTCTAGAACCAACACCAAGGCCAGTGAGACACTTACCTCAGTAGGTAAAGACTCTTGCCACTAAGCCTGACAGCTACGAGTTCAATACCTGGGTGACAGAAGACAAGGGGCCAACTATCTCTAGCTACCCTCCAAGTTCCATACACACAACAGGGCATGTCTATGATCATGTGCATAAATACATACAAAAACACAAAATAAAACAAACAAAATAACTAAGGGAATAACAGAACTTTAAAGACCTACCCCAGCCTCTTGATTTCATTAGTTTTTGAAAGGCCTTAGGGATCCTGGTTTTTGTCTATGTCTTTAAACTTGCCCCTGGTCTTCCAGTGAGGTCCTGTGAGCCATCTAGGGCACAGACATTTCATGTGCTATCTTTGTACACCATCTGATCCATAGAGAACCCAAGCTTCCATTCACACGAGTCCACTTGAAATATGGAGTTTGTGGCCAGGCCTGATTCCTCCCCTTTTAGTTATATGTGGCCATGAGGCTGTCTCTGTGCTGTTTAGTTACCTCATTTCTTCTTATAGGAAGGTTTCGGGTGACAGAAATGTCACATTGTTACTGCGATCCCTATCTCACCCAAAGCATCTTAAGACTGCTTAACTGTCTGGCTGACACCTGTGAGCTTAGTGATTTCAATGAGCACATACTTACTTCCTTGCATCTCTGTAGGGCACAGGTCCTAAAGAGTTTCTGCAGGTTTAAAGCTAGCCCCCAGTGACATTCTTTCTCCAGCAAGGCTGCATCCCCTGAAGGTATCATCATCACCCACTAGGGGCCAAATGTTTAAAAAGTGAGTCGTGGGGGCCAGTTTTTGTTTAATAGTAGATTTATTTCTATTCTTTACTTTCTAAATGGGCTCTAATCTCATAATCTTCCCCTAATAAATCAGAGCACAAGTGATCAGTTTCACAATAGGCACTGCTCCTCATGGGACCCCATTTATTTATTCAGAAATATATGTCATAACGAGTGAATGAGACACTAACACTCAGAGCTAGGAAAAGTAATACTGTCTATTAGGCAGAATCAGCATTTGTTAGCATAAGTAAGACTCGGAGCCTTGATTATAAGTGTCACTGTGTTAAAAAACATTGACTGAACCCAGTGTGAAATTACAAGTCTGCAATGCAAACACGTTTGGGGAAACGCAAACACATTTATCCATGCATTAATTCACTCGCTCAACAGCGATTCAGAGAGTGCCTAGCTGGGACCGAGTCTGCTAAACAGCAGGGATCCCAGGGCAGCTACAGACAGCACTGGCCTTTGGGAGCTTATGTTCTGGTACAGGGGGTTAGAAGAACATAGAATACTAAGGATGATGGCCCTTCATTATTGCAAACCAATAGAGGTAGAGACTTTAATACTAAGAAGGCAATGCCATCAAAAGAAACCTTTAGAGAGTTGGTAACAGAAACCTACAGACATTCCCATGGCTGGATCCCATACCCACATTGTTCTGTGGTTGTTTGTAAGAGTCACCTCCTCTTTCATCACCTCCTCTTTCATGGCTTATACTTTTTTTCTGTTTCAAAGAGGTGAATGTATTTGCATTGATACTTACCAAATGTTTACCAAATGAATAGATATTACTGAGTTTCATTTTGGTCCATTTTATTCAAATTATGTACTGGTGATTTTACCATATATATTTGGGTCATTATTATTATATTTTGATTATTACTGAGCGATTGATTGATTATATTTTGGGTGACTATTCATGGTGCTACTACTACTAATGGCTACAATATAATAAGTTTTAAAAGAATTTAATTACATGAATCCATTTATTTAGAGTGCGTGTGTGTGTTTGTGTGAATGTGCTCGTGTGTGAAGGTCAGTGGGCAGCTTACTTGAGACTGCTTTTTCCTGTAGCCATGTGGGTCCCGGGGGTGGGGGGAACAAGCCATCAGTTGACAGAAGATGCCTCTACCCACTGAGCCACCCCAGCGGCCCCTACCGAAGGCCACCATCTTCAAACTTCAGGAGTTTGTTCACCTGTCACTCATTAGGGAGGTTTCCTTGGCTGCTCTGTGTACTAAGGACACGGATTGCTGTCTAACAGGGCTTCCCTGCAGTGTTCTTAATGTGTATGTCAGGGCACGCACGCGTCTTCGACTCTCTGCGCCCCTGTCTGTCATTTTCTTCCCTTGCTGTGCCATAGCCTCAGAAGCAAGATGTTAAACCAGTGTTACCCATGTTCCTCCCTTCCTGTTGCCGGGTAGGGTAAAGAATGGTACTGGATGTATTGGCTGGATGCATTGGTTGAATCCACTCCCATCCCTTTCTTCATCCAGGCTCCCTTTCTTCTCTTGATTCCTAATTATTTCTGTATTCTGAGAACATTTACAGAACCAGCCGAGACACCAACTAATTGATTTACAATGTGCCAGACATCACACCGCAGAACAATGGGGACATGAAGTAATGGGGACGGCCCCTTCTTAGGAAGCGCCCATTCTTGTAAGCAATCAGCTATGTCTACTCCATACAGTGTCCTCTGATTCTCACATCAGCCTACCGATGGGCAAGGTGTCCCCAGTCGACTAAGCATCCCAGGTCCAGAGAGGAGAGGCTAGTCACCTGTGATCACACAGCTAAGCACGGGCGGGCAGAACGAGGTGATAAAAATATTTCTGCAAATCAACCTCTCTGACGTCTCAAGTACACTCGTAGCTGTAAAACTAAACAAACAAACAGACAAACAAATAGATAAATAAATCTGAGTGCTGAAAATCAGCTGCTATGCTTGGACAAACAGGAGCACTGGAGTTTAAGTTGGTAATTTTGTAAAAATTTAAAATTTTAACACAGCCTTGAAAATAAGAACATTAATAAGAACGTTGACTAATCACAGGGACTCCCCATCCTTTAAAAGTAGAGGCACGAATGTCCCAGAGGTGTTCTAGAATCTTGTTTTTGAGCTGCAACTGAACACACACAACTGTGTCCCCTTACTGTTGGTTGGGGATCGCTTCACCCCCCTGGGGATTGCTCCACCCCCTCCCCGAGATCACTCCATCCCCAGTGAGGATCGCTCCACCCCATAGCTCCATTCCCCTGAGGATCGCTCCACTCCCCATCGCTCCACTCACCATTGCTCCACCCCCTCATTGCTCCACCTCTTCCAGCCTGGGGGCTCGTTCTTTCCCCAATCTCAGTGCACATGCTCCAGAGATGGTGTCTCTCCACTTCAGGGCCAGAGCACATGACCCCAGCTCTAAATTGAAGCCACATTTCCCCCATATCCCTTCCCTCACAAGATGAACACTCGTTCCGAATGAGCTACAACTGTCTGGACAAGAATAAATCCTGTGATATTTGTGGGTTGTGGGTGTTAAACAAATTATTATTTCCTCAAGGAGTTTCCTTGGGAGGTGTCATGGTTTGGGGATGAAGTCTTCGACGGCTGAGGTATGAAAAGCTTGGCTTCCCATTGGCTGAGCTACTTCAAAGAGTTCAGGAGACTTCAGTGGGCTTCCTTTTCACCCCCTTTCACTGTTTCTTTCATCTTTTTTCCTGCTCCCTCCCTTCCCTTTCCCTCCCCCTCCTTCCCTCCCCCTCTTCTCTCCATCTCTTCACTGCAGTCTTTCCCTTCCCTTCATTTCTATGGTCAGTATTTAAAAAAATAAAATGCTTTGATCAATTTCACATGTCCATATAATGCATTTAATCATATTCTTCTTCCTACTCCTCCCCCTAACTCCTCCCAGAGCTACCACTACCCCACCCTCCCAAAGTTTATATCTCCATATATATCTGTGTGTGTATCTATCTATCTATCCATCTATCTATCCATCTATCTATCTGTCTGTCTGTCTGTCTGTCTGTCTGTCTGTCTGTCTATCTATCTATCTATCTATCTATCTATCTATTTATCTATCTATCCATCCATCCATCCATCCATCCATCCATCCATCTATCCATCCATCCATCCATCCATCTATCCATCTATCCATCCATCCATCCATCCATCCATCCATCCATCTATCTATCTATCTATCTATCTATCTATCTATCTATCTATCTCAATTCAGAGTGCAATCTGTGATGCTCATATACTCACAGGTATTGGTAGCCACTGGCTGGAGTGTGGTCGGCATACAGTGACCACACCCTTGTAGAAAACCGATCCCCCCCCCCAGAAGACATTCACCGTACATAGCTCTTCAGCTAAGGGTGGGGTCTCCCGAGCCCTTTCCCCCTCTGGACATCTCAATTTTAACTCATAATCGATTTCAACACCCAGCTTGCTCCAAGAGTTTAGCATTCCCTCCAGCCATGCCTTCCTGCTCTCCTGGCCTCTGGCTGCTAGGGCCATATACTTTATTTGATGGTGAATGGAAATTTATCAAATGGTATCCTGAAACAGGTTCCAGGAGAAACCTCAGCTCCAGCTTTGTGCCTCCAGGCTGTCTGCCCACAGACTCCCTCTTCAGGAGCCATCTTCTCTGGCTTTCTAATTGTGTATGCAGCCTTCTCACTGTTCTCTCTCCCCCCTGCATCCCATTTGGAGATCTCTAACAGCAATTGACTGGGTTTTTATTAGTTCTTTGGGTACATTTCCCATTTCTCAAGGATCTCTCATCAGGGGTGCTTTGCCAGTAATTACTGCAGGGCTGACGACTTGGAGGAGCTTCCTCTCAGCGTTGAGTGATGGGGGTTCTTAATAGTGCTGCTTTTTATTTTTGAAGGAGAAAAATTAAATCAAATGTGCTGTTCATACCGGGCTTATTTAGTCAGTGAAAACACAGGAATCATTTTGTTCAAATGAGCCGGCTTCTCCATTACTCTGTCGAGTCATAGGGAAATGAACAGGCCCTGTGTGTATTTATCACTTCCCGGCGGGCCCTCAGCAAGATGGGGTTCTAGATGGCCTGAGATCCAGACAGGATGAGAGCCAACAAGATGGAAAAGAAGACATTCATCGGAGTATTACCTCAGCCTGGGTTCAGAAAGCCAGGGCTTGGAGCCAGAGGCAACTGGCTGTGTTCTTATAAATAAAGCTTTACTGGAAGTCAGTTTGTACCTCTTTTTTTACATATCACCCCTGGCTGCTATGCTAGCTCAACAGCCAAGCCAATAGGCATATATAATATACATATAATATGTGCGTATAAAGTTTGCGCACACGCATATATACTACATATAATATATGGTATATATCTCTGCAGTGTCTGGCCCTTTACAGAACTGTCTATCCTTAATCTACTAGACAGATGGATTTGGGACATGTACCTTTTAGTATCCCTCCATGGCTGGTAAATTTTCCATGGCCAGTTCGCCTGCATCACTCTGTCACTATGGAAGCATACTTGACTGCAGCGCTCATATTTGAGGAGGGCAGGGAGCCCCTCACATTTCCTCCACCAACATCCCTTACTCGGTTACAGAGAATGGGCCAGCAAGATGGTTTTAGAAGAAGTGGCATCTGCTGCCAGATCAACATTCTGAGTTCATTCCTTGGGGCTCACATGGTAAAAAGGGAGACCAGGCTCAGGAAAGCTGTCCTCTGATTGCCACAAGAGGGACAGGACGTGTGTGTGTGTGTGTGTGTGTGTGTGTGTGTGTGTGTTGTTTAGATCATCCACACAATGGGTGGCTCTAACACAAAGGTTGGGGACTAGTCGGGGCCAACCCAACACTGAGGGTCTGTCTTAGTGGACTTGATGTGACTTTCCCAAAAATGAAAAATGAAATGTCAGTTTTTTAAAAGCTAAAACCTCTGTATCTCCAGGTGTCTGACACTGATCAGAGTAACATTTATGCCGGGCATGGAGTTCTACTGTTTCAGCTGAAAATCTAACTGAAGGTGAGAAAGAGAGAGAGAAAGAGAGAGAGAGAGAGAGAGAGAGAGAGAGAGAGAGAGAGAGAGAAAGCACCCTTATTTGCTGAGTAAATAGCTAAATGGAAATGAAATCAGGCAGCTGTTGAGAACATTTATGTTCAAGTATTTTGCATTATTAGTAGCAGGGAACTTGGGGCCTTGACTCACCTGTAGGTACCCACGTGGTGGAAGACAATTGATTCTTCTTTATCGCTTGGAGACAACTGGATCATTCCTTAAATTGTTTCAGAGAGTATGAACTAGCATTCAAGACGCAGAGCCAATGTGGAGGCACAAATCTTAAATCCCTGCACTCAGAAAGACAGGAAGACACTGGATTGGCATTGAGGCCAGCCTGGTCTATAGAGGAAGTTCCAGTTCAGCCTGAACTTCCTAGTCAAACCCTGTCTCAAATATGAAAAAAGCAAAACCAAACCAAAAACCAACAAACAGACCCTCCCCTCCTCAGAGCGAGGAATGGCTGCCCAGGCTGTGGTCAACGGACAGGAAGAGGAATAACAGGAATTGCCAACAGCCTGTGACTCCACACTGTGTCACGATTTATGTGCTCTATCCGTTAAACATTTTCCCCAACTTTTCTTTACACCTCCATTCTTCTTTTATATTTTATTTTATTTTATTTTGTGCCCCACAATGAGTGAGTAGAGGCCAGAAGACAGTGTGTGATGGTCTGCTCTCCTTCTACCACACAGGGCCCGAGTGCTCAGCTTAGGTCATTGGGTTTGGTTGCAACTGATTTTTACCTGCTGAGCGGTTTGCTAACCCTTCCCTAAATTCTTGGAGGGGGTTGGTGCTTCTCCTCCTCTTTCTGGATGAGAAAATGAGGAATAGAATATTAAACTCAGGTCTACTCCACCATCGGCCAGTGGTTTTCAGTTATGATTTTTGCCTCCAACCCTGGACTCGGGGAACCTTATCAATGGGTAGATGCATCTCAGATTGCATGAGTGAAAAGCAGCCACAGACACCTATGAGGAGAGGCTCTGGGTACTACTAACACCGACTCCTGTCGCCATTGTCAGTGGGTCATAGTTTAGGAGACCCTGTTTTATACCATGCAGGATTAATACACATCTATGCATCTAGATCTGCAAGTTGATACGGAGAGGGTCTAGCCTCTTCTTCACCCAGGACAGAGGTGTCTGGCTCCATCTACCTAATGGCTGTGGACAACGCTCAGTTGGTAAAGTGCTGGTTTTGCTATCAAAGTCCCGAGCTTAAGCTCCATATCCGTGTAATAAAAAGTCGGGCTCGGTGGAGACATGGTCGTGATCCCAGCCCTGAAGAATTCAGAGACAGGTGGATGCTTAGCCTAATCAGCAAGTTCCAGCCCAGTGAAAGACCTGGTCTCAAAATCTCGGGGCTGTCCTTCTGGGGGGTAGAATCTAAAGCTTCCACTTTTACTCACATGATGACTCTCTGAACCCTTCCGTATCTGCTTCTACTCAAACACAGCAGGTGTTGTGGTCAATCTCAAAACGCAATAAGCCCATGCAAGGAAAACGCGACTCAGTTGTATATTTATAAACTGTACGTCTATATTGGGCAGATATACACCACTTTCTTCCCCAGCTATGAAATCCATGCTACTTGCAGTTTCTCCAGGCCACTCACTTTTGCTCCATTCTCCTTCCAACAACTCTCCCTCTGCCCTCCCTCTGCCCTCCCTCTCCCCTCCCTCTGCCTTCTGCAAAGGCCTCCTCCTCCCCTCCTCTTCCTGTCTTGCCTGGAAAACCCGCCTCCCTCCTCATCTTCGCCCAATGATTGGCTATTTGTCACCTTTTTTTAGCCAATCAGCTAATTAAGGGAAATTCCTCTACAAGCAGGTCCTCCAAGAAGGATGCTGGCGAGAAAGCAGGAGTACAGGGCGTTCTTTAGGAGACCTCTCTGAGTTTTGACGTCTCCCCCAACTAGACAGCTGGGTGTCTCTCCAGGTTCTGGGAAACATATTTGTGACCTCTGTTGTAGATCAGCACCGACCGAGCTTCATGCTGTTAAGTTGGTGTGGTGCCAGGCATCTCTGAGGATCCACGGAAACATAAGGACAGACTTTTCCCTCAGAGACTCTACACTGCGGTTGGGGAAATGGGACATATGCACACACTTGGAACGTGAAATAATCTTAGTAAACAAATAGTTTTAATAAATAAAAAAACTTAATACTAAGAGAAAAAGCAGGGCAGGAAACGATAATGCAAGAGGTAAAACCGATTTTTCAAAAAAAAAAAAATGCATGTATTTATTCAGTGTGTGTGTGTGTGTGTGTGTGTTTAATATTCAGTCCACTGCTCAGGAAGAAGACCTTTCTGTAGTCAAGTACATTCAGATATCTTCAGGTAAAAGATGGGATTGGAGAACAGCAACGTATTTTAAGAGAAGTGGGAAAGTTAATGTTTGGGTGTGAGGCTCTTCAGACTGCTCAGCACGTGTGTGAGCTGTCAGTGTGAGGACGGTGGCCACCTGGGCGGAGCTTCAGAGAGCAGGATGCAAGGGTGAGGGTAGGACTCAGTCTCATGTGGAGTTTGCACTTTCATCCGTAGGCAGCAAGGAGTCATTGATGCTTTTATGCCAAATTATACAACTTCCTAGCAGCTTGGCCTTCCGTGATAACTCTCATCAAAGCCTTCGTCCATGTGGCAGACAGCCTTTCCTGAAAGAAAAGTCACGTGATCATGGACGGACTTCCCTCATTTCAAACCATTAGATACCTTTCTGAGAATCTGAGCCTGCATTTTATACTACAGGGTTTAGTATGTGTAAGTCAGGGAGAGACCCCAAAATAGAGGATATCAACACTGTCTTTATAACTATAACACATGTGTGCAAAAATGACATTCCATAGAGACATTGTGAGCAGTATTGATACTGTGCTGGAATTCAGCTTCTGAGCATGGCTGTTGCCGTTTTAAAATCAGATCAGTGACATGCACCCTCAGGAGATGATCGAAAAGTTGGACCAATTCCCTTAGGAAAAGAGAAAAGGGCTCTAATGTTCACAGGCCCTGAGCCTGTAGAAGTGGGTAACAGCTGTTGGTAGAGGGAGGCTCATTAGCCTGTGGAATGGATGCCCAGGTCACACAAGTGCCTTTAAATAGCTTCAATCAACTCAGAAGTTCACCGTAGACTTGGCCAGACTCACTTGCTTTGATCTGTTGTTTCCATCTCTTTCAGAGGCAAATAGAAGTAGACACCTCAGGAAAAGACACACAAAGGACAGGGAGCTATATATATACAGAGGTGTCTTTGTTTATGGTGAAAGTTGATCTGCATCACAATTATGGAAGCCAGGAAGCTTTATCATCTGCCACCTGCAGCTTTGGACCCCAGCCACACTGCTGATGCAATTGTAAGGAGTTTGAAGGAGGTTAGTGGAACGGTGTGGGTCCTTGAGTCTAGAGCCCTGGAGATCTGGGGTTCTCATCTCCGAAAGCCAGAGCATGGACAGCATATTTGGGAGAGAGGGAGTTGCCAAGCCTCCAACTATTGTTTGTCTGGCCCTTATTGGCCTTCCTAATGCTGACTCACATTGGCAAAGGTGGTTTCCTCCACTGGGTCCCTAGTGCTAATCATGTGCAATCCCCCTCACAGATACCCAGAGTGGTGTTGTCCAAGTTCTGTGGGTGTCTGTCATCATTGTGGGGCCTTGGGTGATGTAGAGCCTTTCTGAGTGGAGGTATCTTTGTTCCTAAGTCAGTTTTCTCTCTTGAACACCCGTTGAGATCTGCTGAGGCTTTCCCCTGATGTATGTCAAAGGAATACAGCTCCTTCTCTAAGACCAGGGACATGCTTGGCATGAGACATAGCTTGTGTAAGACTCCCCAACCCCAGATTTTATCTTCCTTATTCTCATCTCCTGACACCTCCCACTTAGGAACCTGTGGCTGAAGAAGGCCCTGGTCCTGGTCATACCTGGATCTTGTTTCTGACACAGGCACCTTGTACTTTGCTCAGCCTCTGTGTTTGATTCTTGTCATCCCCCATTGTCTACACTAAGATCTCAGCTCCTTCCACCTCCTGGAAGTGTTGTGACACAGTCTGGGTGTGTTCTGCGTAGTTCTTAGCACTGCTTAAAATTAGCCTATTTATATACTTTGCTAGCAAGTCAGTCTAAACTATTAGATTTACATGGGGGTCATCGCTGGGGTGGTGGAGGCAACTGCCATCCGGTAGATGACACAACACCATGGGTCTTAGGATAATAGTAATAGAAAATAATAATCACATTGAAGGTCACTGAAGGGTAGGTTTCTTGGTGCTCCAGTGGACATGGGTGGCAAGAAAAGGAGAATAGAGACATGGCATTTCTTCCAGAGTCTCTGCTTTGTAGGGAACGCTGGGTGGGTCGATAGTTCCCTGGGATGTGTGTCCTGGAAGGAGGGTGAATATAGTTTTACATGTATTGAAGCAAAGTACTTGACAAGGAAGAGAAAGAGGAGAAAGAAGGGGAGAAGGAAAAGGAGTAGGAAGGAGAGGAGGAAGGGCAGGAGGAAGAGGAGAAAAAGGAGAGGAGGAAGAGAAGAAAGAGGAGTAAGTGGTGGAGGAGAAGGGAGGAGAGGAGGAAGAAGAGGAAGAAGAAGGGAAGGAGAAAAAGGAGAAGGAATAGGAGAAAGGAAAGGAGAATAAGGGGGAGGAAGATGAGGAACAAGAGAAAGAAGGGAAGGATAAAAAAGAGGAATAGGAGGAAGAGAAAAAAAAGAGGAGGAGGAAGGGGAGGAGGAAGAGGAGGAAGGCAAGAAGGAAGAGGAGAAAGAGGAGGATGAAGAAGAGGATTAAGAAGAGGAGGAAGGGGAAGAGGAGGAAGAAGAGAATGGAGAACAGAAGGAAGAGGAGGAAGGAGAAAAAAGGAAGAAGAGAGGACAAAGAGGCTATTAATTTTCTTTTTCAAACCCTTTCAGAAAACTCTGTGCTCCATTCCCAGAAGGCTCAGCTGTAATCCCAGGTGTGAAAACCGAGTAGCAAATCCCAGCTTTCATGAGGCTGGTGGAGGAAAAGAGGAGTCAGAGATGAAGCCCAAATACCGGGTTTTAGCTTATGGCAAATAGATGCATTTAAGGAAAGAAACAAACAAACAGCAAAACCAAAACGCCTTACAAATCATGGGAAACATCTTGAGGGGCATGTTAAAAGTGTAACAGACTCGATTCCCAAGAGGATTTCAGCTGCAGAAGTTCGCAGGTTGCTCAAGCCCATGATGTAGGAGGCAGACGGGAAAATGTGGCAATCCCAGGGCTTATGAAACTCGGATAAGTCGGGAGGCAGCTTCCTGTTATTTGGAAAGAGTGGCTGGTCTGTGGGGGAAAGGAGTTTACAGAAATGTCTAAAAACAGCCATGTGGTACAATTACAGGAAGTTTAGTGTGTTGGCTTTTGTTTATTTGTGTTTTTCCCCATGGAGAACTTAGGCGAAAGGGGACTTTCATTGCTGGGGAAAATTTTATTGCCAGGCTAAATATTCTTTTCCTCCTTGCAACATGCTAATTGTGCAGAGATGAGCAGGTGAGGAGAAATGGCCTTTTCAGACACCGTAGCTCCTTACAATCCCAGAGGAATAGGTAGCTCCGTGTTAGGTTTGTAAATATGTCCCAGAAAACGAAAAAGCTATAAACATACGCATAAAGGGTGAGGAGTCTGATTAAGAAGTGAGCATTTATATTTTTACTAGGTTTTATTTTTAACATAAAACATCTTGAAAAAAGTTTTATGATTTAGCATTTATGAATGACTAAATTTTAAGAGAATTGTAATATTTTTTTAGGGTATTTCAGCGCCATGACTTATTTCTTATAGATTCAGATAATGACATTATAAATCTTTCTTTGGAGACAATTTCTAAGGCAGAAATGGCCTAGTCCCCATTGGCTTTCGGGTTCAGCTCACTGACATATTACAAGCAGGCTGACTGTGGTCATTAAAACCCGATCCGGGATTTATTGCACCTCTTTAAAGTCTCAGTACTCCGAGAAGTATTGAACAGGAAGGAATACAAAGTGAAGTTACAAAAGGGGAGCGGCCAGGCAACCACGGAAGAAGCAGAACTCATTTCTCCACCCAAGACCACCACAAGCATCATTAGAGTATCTGAACCTGGAGCTGGAGGGCTTGAACAGGGCAAAGTTGTGTTGGCTAAGGCGTCCCACAGGGCAGAGTTCCGAGTTAAAGGGAGGTTGGCATGAGACATCCTCCAAAAGGCGAGGTGCTTTAGAATACTTTCTTGGGGAGTGGTTCACACTGGAGCAGTGTTCCTGTCTCCTCTACCGGAAGTACACCCGTCTTCTGGGAAAGCGAAGGTCTCTGCTTTGTATGGATACAAACAAGAGCTTTCTCCGGGAAGAGGGCATTGCCTGCTGTGTTGGTCCCTTTGACCGATCCCTCTGTTCCTTAAATGGTATCTGCCATGTTTTTCTAGAAAAAGATAGCTCAGCCGTATTCAGGTGTTGACTTGGCCCAAAGGAATGAAGTGGGAGAAGGGACCGGGTGCTCACTCATCAGGGTGAATGTGTCCCAGGCAGGCCAAAGGCATCTCTTCCTGGAGGAAGAGTGTGGCTTTCACCCTTGACCAGGAACATAAAGTGGGTCTAGAACCACACCGCACAATTCTTCTTTGTCATGTTGTTTACTGAACAGAGCAGAGTTCACCGCCCCACAAGCTCAAGGAGAACTCAGAAATGCTTTTAGCACCTTGCACAAGAAACAAGATGAAAGTTTCGGGGGGGTGTTTTCTTCACTGTTTGAAGTTTCCCTTATCAAGCCAAAAAATAAAATAAAATAAAATAAAACAAAATAAAAAAAACATTAAAAAAAAAAAACTATAAACAAATGGAACCTAGCAGAATTATCACATCATTCTGTTTTTTTAAATCACATTGTTCTCAGTGCCTGGATCCTGAATACAGAGCTTTTAGAGTTTTCTCATTCATAGAGTCATTCTGCTGCAAAGCATTCAGGTGTCCGGCCCGTTCAGTGTGGTTACATTGTTACTTTATAAAGGTCAACGAAAATTCAGATGAGAGCCACATAGAGGATGGTTTAGGCTTTTTGGTCTGCATGATGTCTCTTGAAACATGTTAAAGCCTCAGAGCAGTTATAGATGGTGTGTAACTAAGAATGTATGGAGGTGGACTAATAAAACTTTATTGACAGTAATGGACTACGGGACAAGGGTTTATTGATCTTTTAAAAGAAAAGCCAGTGTTTGAAATTTTGGTATATGCTCTTTTTTCCTTCTTTTCTTTCTTTTTCTCAGTGTTCTAGATTTTTTTTTTTTTTTTTTTTTTTTTTTTTTTTTTTTTTTTTGGTTTCTTTCTAGTAGAATTTGAATTTTGTGGGAAAGGTAATCTGTACGGTGTAACCTGCTAGTGTATCCCGAGAGACCAAGGCTAGCATGTAGGAACAGCCAATTAGTGCTCTGTTTGTACTGGTATGTTATTTTGATTAGTTAAGAAAGCCCCTGCCTTCTATGGAAACTTTTGAGATACACCATCAAGAAGCAATGTAATTAAAAAAAGGAAGAATCAAAAGTCAAGTGTGCTGGACTGACTGAAGATGTTCCTCGATGTCTCAGGGGTCGAAGAACTGGTCTTCAGATGGTGATGCTGTTTGTGACATTTAGTCAAGACTGACTTTGCTGGGGGTGGGGTGGGAGGATGTCCTTAGAGCTGGGTTTCATTTGCATCTGATGCTTGTTGCTGGGCCTCTCCTCCGCCTTCATGGACTCCTGTTCCTCTAAACTCATACGCTCCAGAAACCTTGTCCTTCCATAGATTGCTCTAACCATGGTGTTTTGTTACAGCAACAGAGACATCACTAGCACATCAAGTGCGATCCCTAGAAGTCTGTAAGTGAGAGACAGCTGAGACAGGGGGATGGAGAATTTGAGTCTGGCCTGGGCTACAGAGCCAAACGCTGTCTGGAAGAATATAAAACTAATAGACAAATAAAAGAATTTGTGGATTATTTTTGAGGAATCTGTGTGGTTTTTGATGGCCTGGTTTCTGGGGAGCGGGAAAACCCCTGTATCAATGAGCACCCAGGACAGGAAAACAACCAAATTGAGGCTATGAGTTGCTCAGACCCACAGGAATGGCAAGAGCTTCCCTGAGGCAGGCTCAGGAAATCACAAAGCCTTTTCTGTCCTGAGTACAGAAGTTAGTAAGAGGTTGACCCTTAGCTAAAACCAGCATTCGGAGAAAGTACCTAAAGCAGCTTCCCTGTCCCACATGACAGCTGCCTGAGATAGCTCCTGCAAAGCCTGGCTACTGAGATCCACTGACACACACACACACACACACACACACACACACACACACACACACACACCACCAGCTTACGTTGCCGGGATAAATAAAGGAGCTGGCCTGGGCTGTGTCTCCACAGAGCATCTGACCTGCTTGGTACCAGAGTTTGTTTGTCTGTCTGCCATTTCTTCACTTCTTCACTCCCCATCACCCTATCAGGTTGGTCCCAAAGCCACACAGGTCACAGGCAAATGAGGCCAGGAGAACAGGGACTGACTCTGGGGAATGGACACCGGGCAGGCACAGTCTAGAGAAAAGGACTTGTCCCTGGCTTTCCAAAGAGGGGCTGTGAATCTAAGTACTTGAGATAAGGTTTGAGAAAGGGTGAGAAGGCAGGGCGAGCACATGCATGTGTGCACACACACATATAGACATACACACATATACACACACACAGAGACATCACACACAGAGACACACATATAGACACACACAAACACACACACACAGAGACACATATATACACACACACACACCACCTCACACACAGATACACACATATGGACACACACACACACACACACACACACGACCTCACACACAGACACATATATGAACACACACACACCACATCACACACAGAGACACACATATGGACACACACACACACCACATTACACACAGAGGCACACATATGGACACACACACACAAACACACAGCCAAAAGCCTGGGAAGGAGGCCTATTTTTACTCCGAGCTTGTGCTGGCTGGTCTGAGGTTGCCTGGCTCACCATCATGAGCATAGGAAAAAGCATAATTCCTCTGCTTCAGAATCTGTTCTTCGGGCTCAGTGCTCTGGTTCTGAAGAATCTGAGCGATAAAAGTCTGGGTAGAATTGCATCCAAGAGCGATGCAGGCCCTTCTGCAACACTTTATGAGACTCACACAAAACAGGTCGGCTTAAACAGCCCTCTGGGGAGTGTGGGGCTGCACTGGTGAAAACCAATCCAGAAGCTACCACCTGAGAGTCCTTTCAAACACAGAAAACTTGTGCTTTGCAAGCAGCCCTGGCAGAGATGTAGTGTGTGTGTGTGTGTGTGTGTGTTGTATGTGTGTGTATATGTGTGTGTGCACTTGTGAGTCGTGTGTGTATGTGTGTGTGTGTGTGTGTTGGGAAAAGGAGGCTCCTGGTTCTGGAGTTTTCTGTTTGTTTGTTTAGCAGAGTGACCCAGAGAAGTCAGTGCTTTACTTTCCCCTCTCAGTTGGGTTTTGGGGACCATGCAGAGCCACTGCTGGCCTAGGAGTCAAGCTGCACTGCGGGTAATTAAGAAACCAAATCGAGAAGTGTGGAGAGAGAGTGAGCAAACCCCTGCAATGAACAACCATGACCTGGGTAAGCATAACCATGTCAAGACCCCCAATGCCCCCCACCCATGGCAATGAGTGCCAAGGCCTGCTCCAGATCAGACTCTGGGAATGGCAAATTCCCCACGCAAATAGCTACCTTTACAGGAAGGCTGCTGTCTGCTAAGGCTCTTGCTAAGGTTCTTTAAGAGGTAAAGCTTTACCAGTGAGTTTTCCTTTTAGCTCCCCACTCCCCTGTGCACCAGAAGCTCAAGAAGAAAGACACAGTAAGGGCCCCCAATGCACCCTGATGGGAACAGAAATAGTTCTTAAACCGAGTAGAATATTAACCTCTCAAAATAGGAAACAAAGCCCTCCCATAGAACTAACCTCATCAGGCACTGAGGTCCAAATCATGGACTGACCAGTAGGCTGCAACAGTGAACGAAATTGTACTACACCTATCAGTATCCAGAATATCCTGCAGGGCCAGGAACTTTCTGTCACACCAGAGTTTGGCCTGGATGAGATAATCCTAGTTCTGAGGCCAGGAATATTGAGAGGAAATTTATCAAGAAAGGATGCTATGAGAGAGATTTGAAACCCATTTTTCCTCTGGTTGTGATGAAGTGAATGAGGTTTGAGCCAATGCCGTGACCTCCATAGCTTCCGACCTAACCTCATCCGCTCTGGGGACACACACGTACCACCCCATTGGGCTTTCCTACATGTATTCTGGAGATAAAACTCAGGCCTTTGTGTTTACTCTGGAAACGCTTCATTGACCGTGACATCTTACTGGGCCTATAGAGTGACCCTTTTCAGTCCCTGTCACCTTTTAGCAGAGTTGAGGTAGGGAGTGTTCATCCCATTCTCTGAAATGTGACCGTGAATGAGATTCTCATGATAGGAACCATTGCTATGTCCCTGAGATTGCTTGAGACACGAACTGCTGATTGTTTAGAATGGTTTCTGACACCGAAGAGAGAGGGCATCTCCTTCCCCTGGGGTCGACAAGCTTCCTTGGTGATCTTGTCAGAGAGGAGTGTGATGGTTAGAATTATCAACATGACAGAATCTGGAATCACCTTGGAGATAGTGCTGTAAGCATGCCTACTTAGGCTTATCTTTATATTAGTTGATGTGGGCAGGACTCTTCCAGGGGCAGGAATCCTCAACTGTATAGTGTAGAGAATGTGAGCTAAGAACCACTGTGTAGCATTCATGGCTCTCTGCTTCCTGGTTGCGAACACTATGTGACCAGCTGCTTTAAGCTCTTCTTACTGCCTTGAGTTCTCCACCATGACAGATAATACTCCTGAGCTGTGACATAAAATAAATTTGTTCTTTATTAAAAGGTGCTTTTGCCAAAGAACTTTATGACATCAATAGGAAAAGACACAGAGACAAGAGGTGTGGGCTGTTTCTCCTATCATGTCAAAGGACACGAGAGAGATCAGATGCTGCAGGGGATGGGAGCCTCTCAAGATGTCTTCCAAGGAATGAGGAGCAAATGTACACCAGGAACCCCCTGCCAGTCTGAGACAAGAAAGTGGGGGAGAAAACGGCACAGCTGGAATTAGCAGATGATAGTGTCGCTTCTGGTTAAAGTTTTAAGATCTAGACAAACAAAAGATTCTGTTTGTCTGTTTGTTTGGTACTCTTTTTGCATATATAAAAAATAATATCCATTCTTGCGGTGACATTTTGCCTGGTCATTGCTTGAGTATCTTAGAAAGAGTCATTCCCACCAAAGTTGTTGAAAACATGGCTACAACATGCATACCATTGTTCTTTCTTGTCCATTAAACATTTGTAATGATATCCCGGATTTGATAGGTAGGTGTTTTCCCCTACCCCTGCTTGACTGACAGCCAGGGGATAGCAAAAGACCAGGAAAAGCCTAAGACACAGGGGAAGATGCCGGGCACTTCCTCTGGGTGTTTCTTCTCTTCACACCTGTGCCATCTTTCCTTAGCCCTCCCCATGTGATAGACATTTTCTCCTGGGACCCACCTACTCTGCATTTAGAATGTTAAAGACCCAGGATTCTACCCTCAGCCGTGTCTCAGACTGGGAAAAGCTTCCTGATGTAGGTTTTCTCCAAGCACTCAACAGTCCCCATTCCTTGAAAGACATCTTGATGCTGTCCCGGCCCCTGCATTACCTGGTCATTACATGCAGAAGATGTAGGAGAATCCTGAAATGAGGCAGACAGAGAGCAACAGAGAGCTGAGACTTGGGCCATGCTTTGTGTGTGTGTGTGTGTGTGTGTGTGTGTGTGTGTGTGTTGTGTAAAAAAGCCAGAGGTCAATCTTAGGTCTTATTCTTCATGCTGGCCACTTGGTTTATAAGACAGTTTCTCACTGGGACCTGGATCTCCCTGGGTAGAACAGACTGGTTGGTGAGTGAGTCTCGGGGATCAGAAGTCTCTGACTCTACAGTGCTCGGTTCTGCCCAGCTTTTCTACATGGCTTTTGGGGACTGAACTTGAGTTCTAGTGCTTGTGAGGAAGGCACTTTACCCACTGAGCTAGCTCTGCAGCTTCTTCATCTTTGAGTTTAATATGGCTCTTGTTTGCTGTTGGTTTAAGGGATTCTAAGGTGGCAGGGCCAATGCTCAGCACCTCTACTCCACAGGTCACATTTCCAAAGCCTTCACCTTCTGCATTCATTGCAGAGATACTGCATTTGATGATACTGAACAAGAACAAAGCCTCCCTGATCTCCTGGAGCTTATTATCTTGCTGGGGATGTCTACAAAAACCTGATCAAGAACAATCAACGAGATAATGGAAATTGTGGCCATGGCCCTGCAAGAAGTGAAGAGGATGCTGAGAGAATTTGGGGATAGACCGGAAGGGAATGGTTAGGGAAACCGGGTAGTGGAGGTGGACTCTCCATGGGGAAAAAATGCCTTGCAGGAATCCAAAGGCCTTGTGAAACATAGCTGAGAGCCAGAGAAAGCAAAAGTCCCCAAACATTTATGCCATGGCAAGGGAGGCACAGCTGTGTGTGACTTGCTTAAAGACAGAGTAGCAAGAGGGCTGGAAACATCCTGGTGGCTTCATGTCGCCAGCCCGAGTGCGTATGTGTGTGTGAGTGCACACTTATATGTGTTCTTGTATGCATGCACACATGTATAGATGTGTGCCTGTACATGTATGCACACACACACATGTGTATGTGTGTGTGTGTGTGTGTGTGTGTATGTGTGTGTGCAGGCACACATGCACAGAGGCAGTTTTGTTTTCCCAGGTCCTCATTCTCCTAATGTCTTCACACAGCTGTCTCACCTGAATGCCATTCTCTAAATGAGGCAGCAGCTTTGGATTCAGGGAAACAAAGGGGATGGTTGTCATAGTAACCGAGGCCACCAGGAACCATGGCAAGCATCTCCTCCTCCTGTTCTGAATCCCACTCTCTGGGGAAGGTTCCGAGATCCCCTCAGCCATAGGAGGATTCTGTGAGTGGTCTTGCTTTGTTGGGGAGCACTTCTCACACTCTGGGCTCCTTTACCAGCCTTCCTACAGTTCAAAAAGCTGTTTAGTCTTTGGTTACCAAGGACAGAAGCTGGCGATGAGACAGGCTCACAGACCAGGCACTCCTTTGGAAATATTTTTGCCTTCCTTCCTTTCCTGTTACTGATCTGACAATCTCAGGGATATAAAACATGCATCGGGATGTAGTTGAGACATGGTGCCTGACTCTGTTTACCGGGAAAATTTGTAGTGTTGTTCCGTGCATGCTGTCACTGGGGCCCGCAATTCCACCACTGAGCACTCACTCTTCCCTCTCTTAGGAAGAGTGATTTTTTTTTTTTTTGAAATATTCATCATGTTCTGATCAATTTGAACAGATCAGGGTATCTGTAAAAAGATAATGCTTGACAGCAAATGAATTGAAGCTCTTTTAATTGGAATGAAGTTCCCTTGTGAGAATTTAATTTTTTTTATTGACATTTCCAGGAATCCATCCCAGATAATTCGAGACTTCCTCATGAAATGACAGCCTCTCCTATCTTTTCAGACTTAGAAATGATTCCTATTTTGGGGTGATATGAAAGTCTTTCTTAACTTACACTGTTGCAGGCATCTTGAACGCTGTTCAGGAGTTCCGTTGCCCTCTGGCCCGTTACTTATATTCGCCGTTGTGTTTGGGACGGAAGAAAGAAGTTTCAGCTGAGTAAAGAATCCAGACTCCTCGGAACTGGGTTCTATTTCTCCCGCTTATGGTGGTGATTGCATGATGGGTAATGCCTGGTCATGCAATGATGGTGGGCGGAGCCCATCTTACCTGCCCTACAGGGTTAAAGACTCCTGGGGAGCAGCGGTTAGTAAGGCTTCATTCTTCCCACTCTTGGGCGCTTGGTGACACCAGACGCTAGTGACATTAAAAAGAATTCCACAAAATCACACTAGCTTCATTAGGTCAGGCGATTTCTCCCTCCCTCAGTTGAGAGAAGAAGAGAGGTGGGTAATTAAATCTTAGGACGCTCTAGCTAAAGATGCTGGGTTCCCTGCAGTTCGAAACTTGAAGTTTCCAGGTTGACGAGATGGCTCAGCAGGCGAACTCTCCTGCCACCAGAGCCTGTCCACCTGAGCCCACCCCTGCAATGGAGTCTAGAAGGCCACTCTGACCTCCACAGGCTGTGTCCTACACATGTGCCATAGTAACGAACGCCATAGTAACTGAAGCAAGGACACCTCGGGGTTCTGATGGGGTTTTAAGTGGTTAGATAATTTGGTGTGTGGACGCAAAGCTCCACCCTCCCTCTGAGCTCCCTTTAAGAAGATGCTGTACACGGCCCACTCCCACCGGCACTGGGGCTGGGAACGGGAGAACTTTCTGGGCTGCACCGAGCTCTCTTCGAGCCCTCTCTCCTGCCTTGCTCTGAACCAAAGGGCTGGTCCCCTAGCACGTTCCTGAGTATGGGGGCAAAGGCAAACTAATGTGTCTATAAGCAAGACAGGTGAGGTGGCTGTGGTTTGAATGTGGACTCTTTCCCCACTGGTGCATTTGAATAATTAATGCCCCCCCCCTCCGCGCCCAGGAAGAGGAGGGAAAGGTGGGGGAGGAGAAGGGAGAGGAGGAGGTAGAGGTGGAGGAGGAGGTAAAGGAGGAGGAGGTGGAGATGGAGTGGGAGGAAGAGGAGAAGGTGGAGGAGGAAGAAGCTACCCAAAGGAAGTAGGTTTCTGGGGGCGGGTCTTGAGACTTTGTAGATGTGCCCCACTTCCTATCTGCTCTCTGCTCCCTGTCTGTCTGCTTCCTGACTGCAGGTGCCATGCTACAAGCCGGATTCCCTCCCCACCGAGGTAAACTGGAGTCCTCAGACTGTGAGGTAGTGGAAACCTCCCCTCCTTTAATAGACCTCATGTCAGAGGATTGGTCACAGCATGGGGGGAAGTAACTAAGGGAGAGCTCTGGAGAAACCCTCAATACAGTACCCCAGCCTCTGAAAATGTTACAAATTGTTAACTGAATAGTTTGAAGACCTGAAGCATCATCCGTCTCCCATCAACACTGACTGCTGCTAGGAACTGTGGTCCCCAAGGAAGACGGAGAACTCACTAATCAAAGTCACTATCTATCATCTTGCGGAAGCAGGGCCGGCCCTTGTACACAGTGGCATGGCCTGGTATAGACGCTGTCTGTTTTTCTGATTGCTGCCCCAGGCCCCTGGAACTGTGAGATTGTTCCCTCTGCGTTGGAGTGTTCACTGACTTGTAATACTGCCATAGGAAATGAAAAATTCACTTGTGTGGGAAGGGCGTGGAGAGGGTGGGTAGATTGTAATGGGGGGTGAATCCGAAAGGATGTGTAACATGTTATGGGTAACAGTGATAAGTTTTTGTTATTTTTAAAAATAAATAAGTATGTCATTCATGTAAAGGCAAAACCACATTAGCCAACATTTATAGGATCAGTAAGTTGGCATAGATATTCCACAGGTTTTCAACACGTATGTAGAAGGCCGAGTCTGAAGAAATATATATCTGTACATGAATAGCACCATATCAAAGCACAGAACAGGACCTGAGTGTCATCTACAGCCTTTGAGTAGGTTGGGGTGGGGTCTGTGTCAGAGGAAGGCTCATTGTGATTTTATCAGGCTATTTGAAGGGAAAAGCCAAAGGGGGGGGAGGAGGGAGGGGAACATTTTAAGACTTTGTTTCCACCCCAAATGATTAATAATACTGAATTAAACTGGCATCTATATATTTTATACACAAGAGGCAAGTGAGAAATGTGAATGGAATGTTTACATGTGTGTATCATCTTTACTACGTCTCTACACATAAAGTATGAACTTAAACATTGTTGACTATATGTATTTAGGGCAAGGGGTACTCAGCCTACACCCATGTTCTAGAAGCACAGAGACAGTTGTGCCGAGGGATTAAGGAATTGCTCATGTCATACAGCTGGTTACAGACCGTGTGTGTGTGTGTGTGTGTGTGTGTGTGTGTGTGTGTGTGTGTGTGTGACTTTCTGTGTTCACATTTCCTGAAAGATGTAGACATGTCAATCAACCCAAAGGGGGCAGTGACAACAGACCAGAGACATGATTCTGCCTGAGTTGGGTTTAGCGAACTAGATGGAGTATTGGGGTCACCTACAGAAGCATGGGTGACTCCAACACAACTGATCTTGCCAAAACTGGCATTCCCCAGAGGCTCCTGCCCAACTTGCAGGCAGCTCCACTTAAGAGTCTCCTCTCCCCAGAAATGGTTCCCTGCTCATAAACCCGTGAGGGGTTCCCATGGGTGGCTTGTAATTTTCCAAACTTTCTAAGTCTACAGTGGTATAAGTTTCTTTCCTCACTCTCAGAGAGAACATGGCAATTCACAGGACTTGGCCCCACAACGGGAACACTGGTGTATTCGTTTACACACCACTTTCTGCTCTGGTGGGTGCTTAGACATGCAGCATTTTTAAGGCTGCAGACAATGAAGAAACAAAGCAATCTCTGGATCCAAGATGGTGATGCCTTCAGAAAGCTCTCAGGTTTTACCTCCTCTGTGCTTTTGTTACACACGATGGAACACTCTCCTTGTGATGGCTGTGAAGAAACTCCACTGAGGACTTGTTTTTGTTTTTAGGGGAGAACTGACCAATAGTTTACATCAAAGCCCAGTGGAGCCTGCAGTCACGTGCTAAATAAAAAAATGCATTGGTGGACAAGCAGAGCGCCAGAAGGTTTCTATCTACAGCTAATGTTTTCTAAGCTTTGCTGGGTGTTTTCTCCTGGCACCACGGGGTCAAATGTGCCTGCTTTCTGTCTTGGGATGCCAGTTACTCAGTCACAGCTGAATTTCAGAAAAGCAATACATAGCATTGAAGAGATGTATGTCCCAGAGATCACATTATGGATTGCTCATCTCATAGGCAAATTTAACTGGGCATCTCACGTTCCTATTGGCTATAGCTGCCTATCCTAAGAGGGCCTGACTGCCCCTTGGCAGGACACAACCCAGGTGAAGCAGCTTTGCTCACTCATTTTCCTGGGAAAGAACCATTTCCCCTTTTATATAAATAATGTAGAACTTTAGAGATAAAGTGTGTGAGGCTTGACAAAGGTAAAACGGAGACTTTACAATCAAATGCACTTTCTCCCTGTCCCTAGTTCATTAGCGAAGTCTAGTGACTTAAATTAGCCAGCTAACCTCTCCCGCCACTGTTAGACTATAAATCAAGTAGGTGGCTACCACCGAAGGAGTTGTAGGGCTTGGAGGAAGGTTCTCATCAAGCTAAGAGGGGCAGAAAATTTCCTATTACCATGTCGTGCATAAATAGAAATGCTCAAAGCCTCACTTACAACGCATTACCTCTGTGCAATTCACTTGCTAAAATCAAAGAAACAAAATGGGAACAAATTCACCACTTTGCATAATGGAGGAACACACACACAAAAGGAAAAAAAAATAGTAAGGACTCTGTTCAAACAAAGACCACAGGTAACCAGGTAACCAGAGACAGACAGTATCATTCCAACAAGGAGCTGAAGTATCCAAGGTGCTTTGCTGTCTGTCTTTCTAACGTTATTTTTGTCTGTCTCCATGATTTTATTTTGTGTGAAATTTTGAGAGATGAAATTCCATTTTCTGTTAATTCAATGGTTGTCACGCTGCATTTCATCAAGCGCCTCGGATCATCACAATGAGATGTTAGGTTTAAATGACGTGTTATTGCATATCTCTTAATAATGTGGTGTGTTTAATCCTGTCTAGATGGCCCAGGTAACCAGACGGACCAGGCTCCTGGAATCTGCAAAACTACTGTGGAATGACCCCAGTTTAATTGCAAACAACCCATAATTGTGAGCTGAGTACTTACTCAAGCTTCATGGTAGAAAGCAGTGATTTAATATGCTGCGGAGACAGAAGAAGCTTGGATTTCTTTTTATACATATATATAACAGTTGGGCCAGTGAATAACGGGGACCTTGAGATTTATTAGTAGCATCTTCTACTCCTAGAACCCTCACCCTTACCTGCACCCCAGTAAGATGTTGTGTGTGCAGTTTCTTTGTGTGCTCTGTTAGGTAAGCCACCAAGGTCAGTGGGACAATGGGCAGGGGACCATGGGTAAGAGAAGAGCCTTTGGGAAACCTGGATTTGGTCAACTATTGACAGGGCATTTGTATAAATATTAATATGAGGGCAACTGTAATTACTGAAGTGTGGGGAAGAGATCTAAACTGTTCCACACTTGAACAACAGCAAAAATCACATGCCCAAGGAGGAAAACAAGCAGAGGGTGTGCGCACAGTATTCTCACCCAAAGCAGATGCACCTCTCTGAAGGATTTTTTTTTCAGATGAGTTTTTTTTTAAACTCTAAGCAGACAAAACAAAGTAATTGTTATTTACTTAAAACATTCTTTTAAGAATTAATTACTATTAATTATTATCAGTGTGTGTGTATGCACATGTACAAGGGGAGTATCACAACATTCACAGTGTATTTGGGAAGTCGGAGGACATCTTGGAGGAGCCAGCCCTATCCTCCCTAACGTGCTTCTCAGGTCCCAGGGATGGAACTTAGGTCTTCAGACTCGGCCTCAAGTGATTTTCCCACAGATCCATCTCATGAACCAAACACATCCATTTTAGGAGCTAAAGAAAGTCCTCTGAACATCTCTAGACTTCTGGGTCCTCAGAGTCTCTGCCCACTTCCTTCTCTCCAGAGACAGCACAGTATCTTGGGTGGTTTCCAGACACACCCACACCCAGAATGGAGCAGACTGGGTATGTATGCGGGCCTTCACTGAGGCGGGTCACTTTCTGACCAGCCAGCTGGATTTGAATGTAAATCCACCACCAGGGGTGCAGTCTCCTCTCAAGGTATTGATCTATGCTCTGGGGAAGATTCTGAAGAAACTGTCTTTGAAGCTCCCCCACCCCTTGTTCTGCCTCCCAGTCTTTGTGGCTCCCTGGTTGGCCTCCCTCCCCCACCACATTCATCTTGATCTTTGTGTTCCCAACACAAAGGTAGGTCATTTCAGGTGACTTAGAAGTGAGATACCATCGGGAAGAATTTGGAAATAAAGTCTTTGTCCTGTCACATTAAGGCGGCCCTATCAAGTGGCAGTTTATCAAGAGCCACCTCACAAGGTTTTAATGAGCACGCTGCCTGTTCTTGTACAATACTAATTAATCCCATTTTTTCACACTGCTGTGACTGCTCAAGAAACCCACATTGTTTTATACTCAGTAGCAAAGCAGCTCTTACTGATTAAATCTCCTTGCCGGCGATGGAGCTTGACAACTGAATTATACCTTGCTCAAAATAATAATGGGTATCAGCTAATAAATACGGTTTAACACACACAAAACTATGCAGCCAAAATCACACCACAAAATAGTGGTTTGACTTATAGGCTCAGCAGTGTTTCATTAAACATCTGTATTATAATTCACCGGTTTCCCAACTGATGTAATCACCTAATTGATGAGAACAAAGACAAGCTTTATTTATCCACCCAATTGCTTGCGTCTTGACTCACGCTTCCTCCCCCCCCCCCAGTGTTATTGTTAAAATAAATATGTAATATTCTTTTTATAGAAGTCTAATTTAGGTCTCCTTCTCCCTCTGTTGAGAAGTCAGCACCACTGCCACCATGTGTATCTGACAAGTTCTTGATCTTTTGTCATGGAGGCATCTGGATTGGGAGGGTGGGGCTGTGGCTAACTGAGATGAGAGAAAGCTCCTGAGACCTTTGATAGAACTTGAGGAAGGGTTCACTGACCTCTTCCCCAAGGGGAAAATTCTTTGATAATATAACCCCCAGTCTCTTTTGATGTTCAAAATTAATTCTGACTGAGCTGATATGACACCCTCCCCCCGAATGACATATGTACTCTCATCTTCACCAGGTCCCCATCTAAGTGGCATGGCAGATATTGTGTAGAAGTAGCAAGGGACAAGGAAGCACAGCCACCATCTCAGTCATCTTTTTTTTTTTCATCAGGTGGGTGTTTCCTAGGGTATGGTGGTGTGTGCCTGCAATCCCACACTTGAAAGGTTGAGGCAGGATGATTACCCCAGTTTGAGACTGTAAAGCAAGTAAGATAACATCTGGGGCTATACAGCAAGACCTTTCCAACAGACAATTAAGAAGATCAACTGGAGATTGAAGTAAACAGTGGTGAAGTCTGTTGACCCTGAATGACCCTAAAGCTTGGGCTTGCGTTCCTGTTGACACTAGGTATTTAATAAATAAATCTTCAAAGATACTTGAATCTTATGACTCAATAGTAGCTCTTCTCTGAGGTGACAGTTCCCAGCTTTGTCTTGACATTCCTGCTCTCATAACTAACTCACTGGATGACCTGTTCATGTAATTGCCTGCGTCACTCTTGGTTTCTTCCTCTGCCCTTAGGCCTTGAACTAAGCAAGGACAATCACTTTATCAAGAACATAGCTTGTCTCAAGAACTCTTCTAAGCCTCGAGGAGACCACACACAGCCAAGGAGGAAAGACCCACTCTTGAGAGCTTCCTTTGTGATGGGGGATGCTTTGGGAATTACATTAGGAGACAAATGGCAATGTCAGTGTCAGACAGACGGGGGGAAACCCAAGGCTCAGCAGAGTTACTTGTCCTGGGCACTCACAGGAGACCCGTGGAGTCAATGCAATGCTACAGCATTGCCTCTGAAGAGGGGTTCTTTCAAAACCTGCCTTGAACATCACTTTTCCTCTTGCTCTGCCTTTCTAACTCCTTTACACATGTGCCATGTTCCACTCAGTGGTCATCTGCCTCTTTCCCCTGATTATGGTGACATTCAGGACTAGAGAGCCAGCTGATCTTGCTTAGGTGGAGAACTGAGTGGTTTTTACACCATCTGCTTTTCTTGACTCCTGCACAAACCGTAGCTCCTTCCACACATCTGTCAGTTAATGGTATAGCAAGATGGCAAACCATACCACTGCTTAAGTCACTAAGTATTTTCCCAGCCTGAGCTCTCCTATTATCCCCTTTGAAAAAAATCTTGCAAAACCATCTTACCTTCCTTTATTTCTAATGAGTCCAGTATGGAAAAGATCCCACATTGAGACCTCACTCGAGCTGTTGCAAAGTCCCTGTGACTCTGTCTTATCTTCCCTCTTATATTTCTTTGTCACATAGCTTTGTTGCCCCATCTACTCATGGGTGTTATCCCTTTCTTTCTATGATGGTTTGAATGAGAATGCCCTCCACCCCGCCTTAGGCTTATATATTTGAATACTTGGTCCTTAGTTGATGGAACTGTTTGGAAAGGATAAGGAGGTGTGGCCTTATTGGAGGAGGTGGACTTCAAAGTTTCAAATATCTATGTTATTCCCTCATTTTTCTCCCTCCCTTCTTCCCTCTCTCCCTCCATTTCTCTCCCTCCTTTCCTTCCACCACCCCTCCTCCCTACCTTGTAAATCAAATGTAAGCTCTCAGCTACTGCTCCTGCACCATGCTTGCCTAGCTGCTGCCATGCTCCTTTCCACGATGGTCATGAATTCTACCAGCCTCTTGTAACCATGAGCCCTAAATTAGGTGGTTTCTTTAATAAGTTGTCTTGGTCATAGTGTTCTTCAATAGAAAAGCAACTAAGACACTCTCTATTCCTCCAACATTTAAGTTGGCCAAGAGTTCACAATGCCATGCCGTGATTTAGAAGCATTTTAGTCTCTAGTGTCATGCCCCTTTTTTTCTCCATGATTCTTCATAAGTAAAGTACTACTTAGTACATTTTTTTTTTCAAGTAGAGGAGTTTTGAACACCATTGGTCATTACAATATGACAAATGCAACTAATTAATATTTGAATGTTTTCCCAGTCTGTTGGGATTCTGTACACCCAACACCTCAGTTACCTAGCAACAGCCAGGTATACCCCACCCTTCAGTTACCTGGAAATAGCTAGCTATGCTCTGTCCCAGTTACCTGATACAATAAAAGGGGCTGCTTGCCCCCTTGCTCTCTCTTACTCTCTCTTGCTCTTGCTCTCTCACCCTTACCCATCCTCTCCCTTTCCCTTCTCCCCTCTCTCCATATGTTCATTGCCCGCCTCTACTCCTCTACTCTTCTAATCCTCTCTTCTCTCTCCCTCTGTCTCTACTATCCTTTTAACTCCACCGTGACCTAAATAAACCCTATTCTGCACTATACCATCACATGGCTGGTCCCTTAGCGGAAAGGGATTCCCAACATAGATTCCCCCAGAAGCATCTCCCTTGCCTTCAGGCCTTGCTGAACCTCCATGGGCCACACACCCCCACACACACTCTCTTCATCCTTTTCCTAACATTGGTGCCAAAACTTGGATGTAATCTTTTAACAACACAGTCTATATATGCACATAACGCAATTGATTACGTATATTGCATTCTCCTCTTCCACCCTCTCTTGTTTCCTCTTCTCTTGTGCTCACTTCTTCTATCTCCAAGTCAATGTCCTTCTACTTCCATGTCTTCTCCTGGCTCAGGTCTGGCTCAGGTTGTCATCTGGTATGTTCATGGTGGCAACAGACACTTCACATACAGAAGTCAACATTTCTCAGCACTCCTCCCTGTCACTGGGCTCTTATTGTCTCTCTGCCCCACTTCTGTGATGTTCCTTAGGGCTTGGAAGAAGTACTGTAGACGTCCATTTTAGGGCCAAACATTCAACAACCACGTGTTTTCACCACTTTGATCAGTGTTAATCTGGTATGTGTCTTTGAATATCATCAAGTTTCTATAGGGCACAGAGAGGGGTGTTCAGAATGTAAGATGGCTGACTTTCTTATGGGAAGTCTAGATTGCTTCTCAGAGGACAGCTCCCTCAGTTCTGATAGTGAGGACAAATCCATTCCATTCAATGATGAGACAAGAACTCTTAACTACCACAGTCTAGATTCCACAATTAATGTTTTTGCCATGTATGTTCCTGTGTTTTGTGTGTCTGGAACCTTCTTTCAAAGGCGTTACAATATTATTTTCATCCATATAACATAGCAACCTTGCATGTTTACAGACAGTATCATTGTGAGAGCAGTCATCCAATCAGAGCAGTCAGCATTCCAGCCCCTTAAACATTTATCATTTGTGTTGAGAACTTTTGACTACTATGTTCTAGGTCTTTATGAACCATGCAATGACTTGTTTTTTGCCACAGTTACTTTACTGTGAAATAGAATTCCAGAATCCATTCTTCCTAAGTGACTGCATTTGGTCATCTGCCACAGTGTAAAACTAGGGTGACACCCTAAGAGACCATGTGTGAAAGGCTTGACCATGGCCATCAGCCTCTGGAGTCTGTATGAGACAGGGCTCGGTAGAACGTAGTGAGATAATTAGGGGTGTGCCCTTGAAAGGGGTAGTGGGACCTGACATTCTATCCTTCCTTTTTACTTTCTTGTAATCATAATATGAGTGGGTTATTAGCCAGGTTTTTTAAGGTAGCAGAACCATAGAATGAATATACACTAAAAATGGGTTTATTAGACTGGCTTACAGGATATTGTACAGGTAGGCCAACAATGGTCATTTCACAACAGAAAAGCAAAACATCAGGTAGTTGCTTCGTGTACAGAAACCTTAACTACTACTGTCTACATTCCATGATTAATTATTAAGTGAAGGTCTAGTGTCTCATCCCTCCAAATCTTATTCTAGAGTCCAAAAGGATTCCTCGAGAACTGCTGGCCTTCATTCTGCTTTGGAATCCTGAAGAAATTGGGTTTAGTACTAGCTGCAGCTACAGAATAGGTAGACGTGCTAGCAAGAGTAAAAAGAGGCAGGCAAAAAGCAAACTTCTCTTCTTCCATTGTCCTTTTATGTGAGCTGCCATCTGAAGGGGTGACCCAGACTTGGGATGGGTCTTTGCTTCAGATAATCTGATTAAGAACTTCCTTCACAGGTGTGCCCAGCATCTTGGTCTCTAGTTGGTTCTAGATGCAGTTAATCTGATTAGCTACCATAGCAGTGGACTCTTCTATGACTTTCCAGACCAGCTGACCACAGCAGAAAACTCTGACATTGTAAGTGAAGACAGCCTGCCCTTCCCCCCATGAATGACATCAAGTTTAGTAAGCAAAAACATAATGACCAGATCTGAGTCTGTCATCAACCAATGAGCCTGGATGTCAAGAATAAAGGAATAAAGATCCGGACTTCCGTACATGGCTGTATTTCCACCAACCATATGAAATATAATCCCCTATTCATTGATATAATAAGGTAATTGGTGAGACTAAAGGTGAGCTTTTCTTAAACACATTTGTTTGATCATCTACTTTTCTACACATTTATGGAAGAAATTAATCTGTACTCATGTCTAGGATTCATATTTAGAGAATGGATTTACACCTACAAAGGAATTTGAAGTGGTTCTTAAAGACGTGAACGACAATTGAATCATGAAGTAATGGAGATGAGGGGTCATTTTGTCCAGCCCTCTGCCTCCAAGGAGTGCCACCTGTCTTTGATCACTCAAGACTGGAGAACTGTACTCATTAATCTGAAAATACATATATTATATTTTTATTGCTGTGAACCCTGGAAAAAAAAGTATGTTCACCTAAATTTGCACTTATCCGAGTCAAAGACGTTAGAGAAATATGTGACAACATTTGATGAACTTCAGGGAGGTGGCGGTGAGCCCCCCTTTTCCCCATGGATACTCTTCTCATTTTTCAATTTAGATATTCATGCTATCTGTGCACTTAAGAAATCAGACTTAGAAGTCTTCAAGGCAGCTGAGTGTTTCGAGGTCTCCCCCGCCTCTAAGGTAGTCGGACCTGTTAAAAACTGCTTCAAAATGGAAAAGAACCACCTTGAGATCACCAGAGTCACTTGCTTGCATGATTACAGGCTTTGATCATGCGACGTCGTGCTGGTGTTCAGGGAAGAAAGTACTGTTTCGTTGTTCAAACTCTCTTCCTTGAGTCTCGTTCATCGATTGTAATTATGATGTGTGAAGCAATGAGTTTCTACATAATGTCAAGACAAGAAGCTGATTTATTGTTTGGGAAGCTTTATGCAGAGAAAAAGACACAGACAACAGGTTGCCGAGTCTGGGGATGTAATCTAGTAGATGCTCTGGGCATGTGGGCCTTTTGCTTTGACAACTTGTGGGCTGCCTCCTGGATGATGGGGGTGGCTGAGGTGTGCTGAATCTCAGAGGTACATGTAAAAGACTCCGTGCTTACACTTGCTCTTCTGCCTTAAGCACCACAGGTGATTTTAGAATCTTCGAATCGTGAGAGGGTCGAACCTATGTCTGGGAACCGTGATGAAGGTCACTGAAAAGATGTTAAAGCTACCATGTCAATTTCATTTAAATAGATTAGCGTGATTATTTTTCTATCTTAGGAAGTATTATCTGCAGAGTGCCTGCAGGGACAGTGGAGACAGCCTAGCCAATATGAATTTCCTCATTTTTTTCCTTACCAAGACCGCCTGGCTTTTTGTACATACAGGAATGCCCATATTCTGATCAGAGAACACAACTGGGAGTCCTGGATGGGGTAGGAAGCATTCGCAGGGCCCAGGAAGACTGCATGTCTCGGGCTCGGCTGCAACCTTTGTATGTCATCAAAGCACAGCTGCTGATATTGTCTACCAGCCTCCTCTGTACGAATTTAAAAAGAATACATAGAACTCCCATTCATTAGCTGGAGGGATGGCTCAGCAGTTAAGAGCCCTTGCTGTTTTTCTAGAGGATCCGAGTTCAGTTCCCAGCAGCAACATCAAGTGGCTTAAAACTGCCTCCAACTAACCCAGGGGAGCAATATCGTCTTTTGGCCTCCACAGGCACCTGTTCTTACATATACATATCCCCACAGAAAGACACACACACACACACACACACACACACACACACACACACACACACACTTTAAAAAAATAAAATAGACCTCTTCTTCTGGTCGAGCATTTTTCTAGTTTTGTGTTTTAATGGGATTCCTATATGGACAAACACAGGTGTCTCTGTGTCTATCCGAAGTTCTTGTCTGTTTTCTTCTGTTTGTTTTCTCTTATTCTGGTTTGTTTGGTTTCATTTTATCTTGACGTACTAGTATTCTTTAGATGCCTAAAGAATTTGTCCTCTAAACAGGAGACAGAAAGGGTGTGGATTCCAATGAGAGGAGAGGTGGGGAAAGATCTCAGAGGAGTTGAGGGAAGGGAACTGTAATCAGAATATATTGTATTAAAAAAAAATCTATTTCTAGTAAAGAAAATTACAGAAGACCTCCATTTGTGCTGTTCTGCAACAAGGTAAAAACAAAGACATTTAGTTTCATCATCAAGTTGCCTTGCCCTTACTTAGTGACCTGTGACCCCAGTGGGGAGCGTTCACTGAACTTGCCTGTCCTTCCCCTTGTATTTCATCCTTACTATCATTCACCTCGTAACACCTTAATCGTGGCATCTTATTCCAAAGCCCACCACGGAAGAGAACGCTCTTCTCTGAGTACCCATGGCTGCAGTCAGCATTTACCCTCAGCACATGGCAGCTTCCCTTCCCTTTTGGCAATCTACAATGAGGCACATTACAGGAAAGACAACGATGTCTTGTCATCCCTTTTCCAAATCAAATGCAAACTAGGACAGTCCTGGCTTTAGCACACTCCCAACATCTTTCTTTTTCAATTACAGTGACATACAAGACCCCTCTCCTAGGCTCCCATCCCATGCATCTGACCACATTCCCAGACCTTTGCCATCAAAAGCCTGGATCTCCTGTTGTCCTGCAAATCTTCCCTTTTCCCAGGGTTGTGGTAGTGTCTGTAAAATGGGAGGATCTCTAACAAGAAGGAAATGTGTATCTAGTGACTGCCATACTGGGTCTATCCTGGGTCACAGTAGTCTAGTTATGGGCAGGAGAAAGCATCTGTTTGAAGGACTCATATGTGAGATGGCCTGTCCTCAGTGGATGGGACTGTTTTAGAAGGTTTCAGAATGTTTAGAAGGTCAGATCCAGCTTGGAAGAGTAATCATTAGAAGTAAGTCCCCAGGGGGATGATCCTTGACAGTCTTTCAACTTTGTCTCTCCTTGCTGTCCATTTTTGGTGAACTTCCTTCTCTTGCCACATATACCTGCCACCTGCCTCTGCCACCTGCCCCTGCCACCTGCCTCTGCACCTGCCTCTGCCACCTGCCCCCTGTCATCATGGACTTCTACCTCTATATCAGTAGAGCCAGGATCTCATTCTGAAAATTTTACAACTGTGAGTGAAGAGTAACTCATTGCCCCTTTCTGCTGTTTCCCTCCAGAGCTGATCATAACAATGATAACAACGTAAGTATCATCAGAGTATTACAGGTATGTTAATGCATGAATCATATTCCAGACCCTGCCATTTGTTTGTTAAAACTCTCCGGCATAGATGACAAGGTCACATCTCTTTTTGCAAGGCAGAGTCTAGTGTTCATCCAAATTAACTCTGGGCTTTGCCATGGTACTTTCTTTGCTCAACTGTCTACTGTGGGGAGTAACACAGACTGCACTCTGCACTGGTCCATGATGTTGCCCCTCTGGAGTTCTATCCTGGGACCGTGATGCTGTAAAGAAGCCAGTGTGGCTAAACCTAGAGAACCACACAGGGCAGGACAGATGAACAAAGCCAAGCTGCGCCCTGCAGAGCATCTGACCATGTGATGCAGTTGGATGGAGGAACCTGAAGTAAACCAACAGAGAAACCCTAAGACCATACTACTGGGTCATGGAACTGTTAAATTGTCACTCAGCTTTGGAGATGGTACATGGGAGACAAGATGAGATCCACTTAGTAGGAAGAACATCTTTGGTCCACACAAGCTGTTCTGCAAGTCTCTGAAACGGACTGGTAACATTTTCTTAAGAATTTGAGTGTTCTTCTTGCTCTGATGTGCCCATGTTCTAATGTCATTTGTGTAACACATTTGGGGTTGATCCAGTCAGATGCAGAAGAAGGGAGGACTCTGGGTCAATTAAATGTATTTAATGTATTTAACGATTCATTCTTGAGGTAAGTAAGGTAAAAAATCAAAGTGGAAAAAAGGTTTAAAATACAAGTCATGGCAGGTATTATGGCAGGTGTCAAGGCAGGTGTCATGGCAGGTGTCAAGGCAGGTGTCAAGGCAGGTGTCAAGGCAGGTGTCAAGGCAGGTGTCAAGGCAGGTGTCATGGCAGGTATCATGGCAGCTGCTATGGCATGTTCCTTTAATCCCAACAGAAGAAGGTGTATCTCTTCTAGGCCAGTCAAGGCTACATAGTGAGATCCCATCTCAAAACAAAAACGCAAATCAAATACAACAATGGCTTCTGCTTAAGTACTCATGCAGTGCCTGCAGGCACACTAGCCCTTTGTATGATTCCTCTTAATGATTGACATCGTCTCTAGCTTTTAGAGAAACCCTAGAACTCACAACATAATTTGAAGTTTCCATTAGTTTTTTTATATATTGTCTCTTAGCTAGGATGTGAGTAGGGAGCTGGTCTAGGCTGACACTGTGTCTGCTCCAGCAGCCCCACCCCGAAACTGGCCCACTGAGAAGACAGACAGCCAGATTGCCAAGAAGGTCGTGGAGTCTTTCAGGGAAAGATTGGTCAGTCAGGCCTGTAACTACCCATGGTGTGTATTCACAAATCCACTCTGAACTCAGTGTTTTTCACATCTTGTGCTTCAGCCACACAACAGTGTGGTGAACAACCATTGCGGCCCCATGTTCAGATGAAGATAACCAGGGCTACAAACGCAACATTTATGGCTTAAGATGAGACAATCAGTCTTTGGCACACTTAGGTTGCAAGACACTGGCGATCTGAATCCATCCTTGAGGAGAAGCTCTGCCCTGCAGAGTTCTTGCCTGAGAGAAGAGAGCTGTATAGGAAGATCGACAAAGCACTGCAGGTGTGTGTGTGTGTGTGTGTGTGTGTGTGTGTGTGTGTGTGTGTGTGATTGACTGCACATCATGAAGGATTTTGTAGAGGTGCAGTAGTAGTTCTAATGAAGCGGAGGAGTTGATGCCTACGCAGCAGAGGTTTAGATGACAGGGACTCTGAGAATGTGGGGTACCTGGCACTGGACACTTGTTCTCACTCTTCATTTACCCCTAGCTTCCTGTTCATCTTAAAATAACAATGGGTTTGTTTTCTGGAGAACCACAATCTTCCTTCTTAGAACCATTGGCCTGGCCAATCAAAGCCCTCTCTCAACCTTCTAGTATATGGTTATGTGTTCATAAACAGGAGTCTTAATGCAGTCATACTAAAGCGTATAGGAATTAAACAGTACGGTGCACAGGTTTAGGGAGGCTGGCAGCCACTTTGGCATCATGAAGAACCTGGGAGTCATGTGGGCTTGGAGACGGGGGAGACGGCAGGAATAGCATTCTGGGTACATTTTTTTTTCAAGTCCACGATAAACCCAATCGAATTTTTTTTTTTTTTTTTTTTTTTTTTTTTTTTTGCAGTTACACCAGTCAATCGGGGCTCATTAATAACCAGTCAGTTCAAATTAAAGCTTCTTGTTGCTGGGTATAGAAAAGCACTCCTGTTCTAAGAAGCTAACTTTCAAAAATTATTCACTTGGGGCAAACCTTGTCCAACGGTGACTTTTGTGTTTAATTTAAAACAAGCCAGGTGTATGTATCAGTAGAAGCAGGGAGTGAGGGAATTGTAAGGCCCTGTCCTTGATGATCTTCTGAGCTTGATTCTATTGCTTTGTCATCGGTTGATGCGGTTCTTGACTTTCAGATCTTTGTTGACTATAGTTTGGAAGTTAAGATCTTATTTTATTCCAACAACGGAGCTGTATGATTTGGGCATTGTTGCTCGCCTTCTTTAAGCTATTATGCTTTCATTTGTAAAAGAACTGTGATACCTGTATCAATGGATGAGTCTTGTTTTGTCTTTTGCAGTTATAAGAAAGGCAATTAGCTATGTGATTGGAGAGCAAAGATGCACAGGTCCTAAATTGAAACCACCCACGCCTACCAAGGTCTTCTCCGATGGAATCTGCGAGTCATTTCCAAGGCTCGCTATTGGCTAGGGCGGTCCGACAAAACATCACCTGACCTTTCTTTTCCGGCAGCCCACGGGCTTTCAACTCAAAGTAACAAGGATGTGGCTTTACCTTGTTGCTTTCTGCTACCTGTATAGTCTACTTTGTCCTGTGAGTCATAATAAACCTGTCTTGCAGTCAAAATATCCCATGACTGTCAGGCCTAAATCATCGTCCTTGAAATGAAAGGGGAAAAATTGGGGAGAGAACCCCTTCCCTTTCCCCCCTAAGGCTTGCTGGAGCATTTGAAAACTTTCATTCTTCTTCTGAGACCCTATTAGATGGAGCCTGGTTACCTGGTTACACCAAGGCCCAAGGATCCCTGGGAAGTGTAGTCCATGCTCCTATTCATTTGCTCCTAAGCTCCTCTTGGATTTTGGGTTTCCACAGTTCCTTGGGCAGCCGAATAGGTGTTCTTCCATTTGACCTGTGCAGCAATTCCTCTCAGCAACGGGCACTTCAAACACAGAGCCAGGGTCTTCAGTGTGGGTTGAGGCAGAACTCTAGTGTTTTCACACACGCTCGGGTCCAAAAAGTCCTTCCAGAGCGGAAGGCTACCCTCTCTGCAACTCAGGGGTCTACTCCTGCTCCATGTTCGCTTCTGCCTTGTTTCATAATTTTTTTTTTAAAGGAAACTCTTTTCCTCTCATGCAGGAAAATCTAATTATGCAGTGACAGCAGTTGGCTGACTTGGGCACAACACAACATGTCAATTTTCAGTTGCTTACACGGGCTCGCAGAAGCTGTTAGGGATTGTTTTGAAATCTGGCATACACTTCAGTCATGTTAATGCCTACAACTGTGCCAAACTTGATGAAGTTTGGCTCCTTCATACTCTAGGGAAGGTGGGGGATTGGAAAAGGCAAGCTCTTCCCCCCCCCCGCTGGCAGTGACATCATCTCCCCACCCCCACCAGGAACAGTGTCCTCAAAGAAGCCCAAAAAACAACTTTGTATTCACAAGACTGTGTGACAAAATGACTCCAAGAGACCCGAGCCACACTGCAAAGCGGCTGAGGAAATACAGATGGCGTTAAAGCGTTTTCCCCTCTCCTTCCGACAGATTTGTGCCAGATGTGAGAATATCGATAATTTCTCTGGGGCTCGTCTTGAGGCACAGTATAGATTTCTGTTTCATGGGGGGGATGAGAGAGGGCAGGTCTGTCCCACGGATGGTTATTTGCAGGAAATATTTGCCTCTCCTCTCAAACCTGTCAAAGCAAAGCCAGAAACCCCAGATTTCCAAACAAGCCTCTGACTCAGCCTTTGTTCTGGACCTAGTTTTTATCTCCTCAGTAATTGACAGACTGGAAAACTCATCAGAAAGGTACGAGGTCTGATTTCTAAAATGGCTCTTCTCCGGTGGCAGAAGGAACCTGGCCATCAGCTTGGGGAGGGAGGAACGGAGACATTCAGGAAGGTATCTCAGAGGTGTGTCTAATATATTCTCCTCATGCACTTAATAATAAAAGTTTTTCTTTAAAATGAACGCTTCTGGTTTCAAGAAAAGGCCTCAAACAGCAAACCTACTATTTCCAAAGGATTTCTTCTCCACTCCTTCTCTCTTTCTCCCTCTCTTCCTCCCTCCCTTTCTCCTTCTCCTCTTCCTCTTCCTTCCTCTCTATCTCCTCTATCTGCCTGTCTCTGTTTCTCTGTCTCTGTCTCTCTGTAATCTCCCCCTCTCTCCCTTGTTCTTTGAGACTGGCTCAACTCTGCTCCCTAAGCAGCTGGGGACTCTCGGGCCTTTTGTTTCATTCTTCCTGGTTCTCCATCGTGTCTGCACTCATTTTAAACACGTGATCTTGGAAACTAGGAAATCTCAGTGAAGTTCGGTTTCTTAATTCCACTTTCATGTTTTTCAACATCAGAGGGAATCACTGAAAAGAGTTAAAAAGAAACAGGAAGACTTAACATTTCTTGAGAGGTTCAGCTTTGATCAAATAATTATGTTTGAAGTCAACTTTAAAACCAGTATAAAATGTTTATACCTGGCTTCTTGTGTGAAATATTTCAAATGGCTTTAAATAGAGGGAGACATGCTATGCCGGAGAAAATAAAGTAGAGAAGAAAGAGGGGTGAGTAGGAAAAATGTACAACCTGGATTAAAAAAAAGAATGACGGATGGGTTTGGAGGTGTTTCTCGGTGGGCAGAACTTGCTTTGCATGCAGGAAGCCCTGGTTTTGAACTTCAGTGTGACATCAACGAATAATGGTGGTGGCACTTATGATCCCAGCACTGGGGGTTGGAGGCCTGAGATCTGAAGTTCAAAGTCTTTCTCAGATACATCGTGAGCTTAAAACCAGCGTGGGCTACACCGAGGCCCTGTTTAAAAAAAAAAAAAAAAAAAAAGAAAAGTGAAAGGCAAGAAGGAAGGCAAGAAGGCAGGCAGGCAGGCTTGCTTTTGCTCAGGACTTTGGGCGTGCCTGTTTGTCACAGCTGAAAGGTTAACTTGTTTTTTGAGTTCTGTGGCAGCCACAGTAAAAGTGGAGTCACAAACCCTTATGTCCGAAAGCAGAGCACCAGCTTCTATGGGAGGTATTGTTTATTCCTAACTTTCGAGTGTAATTTTGATTTTCAGTAAGGGTGATGTTTTCCCATGAAAACATCTAGGCATGGCTGGAGATGTGTTTGGTGGTGACAAATGACAAGCATGGGCAGCTTACTGGTATCCAGAGGACAGGTATGTGTCCCCCGGCTGAATGTGAGAGGGCCCCTCACAACATCTAAACATCTGGCCCGAATGTCAGTCAGGGTTATCCAACCCATATTTTATGTGGCAGTTCTGTTGTAGCCCAGGCTACCCCCACAGTATAAAGCTCCACAGTGAAGTGAGTTTCTTCATGTTCTCCTTCCCCCCACATATCCACTGTGTTAACCTCTTAAGTCTCAGCTTCCTGGCAACAATTATGTAAATCCTACAGAATTAGCAGGCACAATGCTGGATGAACATGTTGCATAGTTCTTAGCACTAAAAGTTCTGTTACGATTCTTCCACAGGAAAGAGAGTATCACTGAGGTATCATTTCCAAGAGATGGTGTGCTTGTGTTTGGAGGGGATTGTAGGGTGCAGCTCTGTAGTAAGATTATTAACCTATGATAAAGATGTAAAAAAATCCAGAGATTGAGATGGATGGATAAGTGGATGGATGGATAAATAGATGGATTAATGGGTGAATAGATAGATGGATAGTTAGGTAGGTAGATAGATGGGTGGGAAGGTGGATGGATGGATGGATGGTTGGTTGGATGAATGGTTGGTTGGATGGATGGATGGATGGATGGATGGATGGATGGATGGATGGATGGATGGTTGGATACATAGATATATGGATGGACAGATAGATAAGTGGGTACATGGATAGATGGGTAGATAAATAGATGGATGGGTAGGTAGATGGAATAGATGAATGGATGGGTGGGTGCATAGATGGATACATAGATGAATGAACAAGACAGATGGCTAAATAAGCAGGTGGATAGATGGATTGATGGGTAGGTAGGTACGTAGATGAATGGATTGATGGGTAGAAAGATGATAGATAGCTACATACATAATACATGCATACACACATGCATACATACATACATACATTATAAATAGATGATGGACAGACAAACTGTCAGACTGACCTTCCATTAGTAGCAGCAATGTGGCAGCTTGAAGTGAGGCTCTCAAAGAGGATGTCAGAGCACTTCACTTGCAGCAGTCGGATGAGCCCTGTGCCATGTTCTCCAGCTGTCAGACAAGCAGATGACAGAAAGATGCCAGGAATACTTCCTGCCGGATGCCTTGTCAGTGGTCCAGGTGTCTCTACCATCTCTGAGAAATTTGCTGTCTAATGAGCAGAGCCATGACATCCTCCGTCTTTGGGAAAGATGCTCAGTGCGCGGTCACAGCCAGCACTAAGCATTTAAGGGATGTTCCAAAACTACAAAAAGCAAGGGAGCAAGCAAGCAAACAAACAAAACTGGTGTCGAGAGGACTTAGGAAAAACAGTGTTTGGCTGTAATCTAGGCGTGGATGGCTCTCTGCTTGGAGTGTTGTTACTTGCTGAGATCAGCATGTGACAGAACGGGTATATGCACAATCTTAGACATGCAAAGCAGGCTGGTGCTACCTCCGTGGTCAATGCCAAGCTGGCTTTACTCTAGAAAGCCCTGCAGCATCCCAGAGTTGCCCTAGGGCTCCCCCAGTCTGTATCCAGATGCCTTGGTTTTCAATGAGAAAATGAGAGAAAGGAGATGGCAGAGGAGGTGCACGGCCTTCACAAAACCTCTCCCTGAATGTGATCATGCTGTGTCTGCTTAGATGCCACTGATCAGTCTCATCTCCTGGCTTTTCCTGGATGCGGGGCCAGGGAAGAGAGCTCTACTGGACACAGCCTCTGCATGCAGGGGAAGGGCCCTGCCCTGCTGACACTGGCCTGGCCTTCTGAAAGCAGAGATAAAATATCCATGCCTCGAGACCGTCTGCAAGATCTAGCTTAGATCCCCTTCCTCTTCAGCATTAGGAAAAATGGGAAAGAAAGGTGGGGGGGTGGAGCAGCGACAGGCCTGATAGACTGATAACACTCTAAAAAGGCCATTATTCAAATATTTATGGATCCTTGTAGCTAATGGATTCAAATTTACAATGCTGCAGTTGTCAACAAGATAATTTTGCAGAAAAAAAAAACCATTAAAGCTTGAATAGTTCTGTCCCTTCTAACCCTGAGGCCTCTCTTCTTCCCCATAAGTGAGCAGCTGGTCTCAGTGAAAATGGAACACCCGCTCTCAGGGTGCTCTGTGCAGAGCCATGCGGCATGGTGAGCCGGGCCCTAAGCTGTGCTTCCGGAAGAGAAATCTGCCTTGTGGTGAGCTACCCAAGATGAGCTAGCGGCATCTGTTTTTATCTAAGGGCGCCTTGGCAATGCCTTAGATTCCTTGAACAAAGAATATATTTTAACCAAACCTGTGATTTTAAATCCTAAGCATCCAGGAATGTTGGTTCACACCAGTAACCCCGAGCAACTCAGGAGGTCGAAGCAAGAGGATGGCTCTGTAAGGTCGAATCTAATCTGGGAAGGGAGCTTGAGAGTCGGTTTCAAATAGTCAGAAGGTAGCAAAGAAAATATTTCATCATCAGTCGCCGTGCCCATCATATGATGCCTCAGGACCCTGGGACTACCTGGGTGAGAGTTCTGCCCTCTTAAAAAAATGGGGGCTCACAACATCATGTGTGGTGATGCTCATGAAACAACCAATAGAATGAAGCAATATTTGTGGAAGAATACTTTGTAGAGTGTATTGAAGCAAGCAGGGTTGCTAACATTTTATATCTGGCTTAAATTAAATCCTTGGAATCGATGAAGTTCAATAAGATGGCCTTTGTAAGCATGTTATTTGGGGGCAAAAAAAAAAATTACAACATGCAGTAGAAACTCTATAGCGTAATATTCCGGTGGTTTTCAGAAACAGGGAGAACAGCTTGTTTGGAGGGTAGGCAATAAAACCTATAAACCTGCATGCTATGTGTTTGTGGGTCTTTAGAAATGTTCTGCTAGAATGCTCTGGGGACATGGTGTCCGATTACCATTCTTAGAAGAACAGATGGCACAGTGCCCTGTGGCATCGGTGAAAAAGCCGATGTGGAGAGATACCTCCTGTGGATGCCGGTGAGTGAGCCCAGATGACCGGACACTTGGCTAGGATTCCATGTTTCCCCAGTGCAGTTTCATATCCTAAATGCCTCCCTAAGGATCGTGAGTCAAAGGCTTGGTTGAAGCTCTCGGGAGCCGAGGCTTAGTGGAACTTAGGAAGCTGGGCCACTACAGTCGGCTCTTGAGGGAGATTCAGCGATCCTACTCTACTCCATGGCTACACGGTTTTCTTCTCTCACCTCCTCCTACCCTTATGTTCTGCCCAACTTGGGCCCCAAAACAGTGAGACCAAGCAATACTTCTAGAACAATGAGTCAAACTCTTGCCTCCTGTGGCTTAATAATGTTCTCAAGTCCTCTCTCACTCTTGTGGAAGCTCTTGATAACCGTAGGATTCCAGAGAGATAATTTCCAAGCCTTCCACATTCAGTACCAAACAAACCCAAAAGAACAATGACCTCCTGCCAACAAACAAACAACAACAAATTTGCAACATCTATTTCCCCCCAGAAGACAAAGGGCAAAATGAGCTCCTGGTTAGCAGCGCTGTAGGGAGATACCTGATGCTTAATCCAGGAAGAAATGTCAGGTGTGTTGGTCGATACAGACCGAATGGGATATCTCACCATCAATGAAATGTGGTCTACAAGGACTTTTAATAACTTTGTTATTCTAAATGATAAGGAAAAGAAAGTGTAGCTAATACAAACAAGGTTGCATCAATAGGAAAGGTTGCAGAGACAGGGTTCTGGAGTATGCCTGGCTACTTAAGTGGATGATGTTCCCATGGATCTCCCAGTACCAAGTTAGCACAGAGATGCTGGTAAGTTGTGGATGTTAAAGGCAGAGCTTGTCTTGGAAGCAGAAAAGGAAGGCAGCAAGCAAAGTGTATCCAATGTCAACAGCTAATGTCTATGAAGGGCTGGAAGATGAATCTTTGGGTTTGTATGGTGGGCCGAGACTGGAAATCCACTGCATGAAGGTAGAAGCCACCAGCCAGTGACAGGAGAGTCCAACATCCCCAACTTCTTCCAGAGTCACTGTAAGGAACCTGATGTGTCCAGTGCCCTGGGTGGGAAGAATGGACAGTGTTAAGTTGGAACCCTGAGAAGATGTGTGGAGTTGGGGTCACAGTCACTCTGCCCACAGGTACAAGATATAGAGTGAAATGGGAACCACAGTACGTAAGCACATGTGCCTTCCCAACACACATGTATCCAACACAGGCATCCACTTACCAAGAAACCCCCAAACTTACTTCCCGGGCTACTTTAAGTCAGATATCTCATGCCCCACAGAAACAAAAAGTTCCAAGAATCAACACCAAAGCCGGGATGGGTGGAAGTCTCATCCTCTTGTCTGTCAACTATGGCCTGGAGGGCTCATTGTGCTCCTGTTCTCTGACTCTAACCCTGAGTCCTCCTGATGGCATATAACATTCACCCTAAGGGTGGACTGGAGGTGGACTGGAATTATGTGTCAAGTCTATGTGTGTGCAGCCTCAACATGTGCTTGTGCTGGGGAGTAGATTGGTGATGTAAAGGAGACACATCCACCACACGTAATCTCAGGATCACCAACCAAAATATATGTGATAACACTAACCTATGCAGGCCACCCTGGTCTTGCCTCTAGCGTATCTGATGTCATTGATGAAATTGACCTGGATCAAGCTGAAATACATAAATCTAAAATTTGGAAATGGGTAGAGTTTTTCCTCTCTTTCCTTTTTACTTGGTGTTTTTGTTTTGTTTTGTTTTTAGTATGTGAACATTGTGGTTTTTCATATGAGGAGGGGGAGCTCTCTGTTTTGCCACTAGGGAAATAGAATGTAAGAGTCACCCAGGAGTACATTGAGATATTTGAAATTGATATTTGTTATGATTTAAAACGTTTTCTTCCTCATTGATTTTTTTCATTAAAATGTTTTATTTTATTTCCTAGTTTGTTTTGAATCTCTGTGTGAGGGTATGTGCACATGAGTACAGTGCCCTCGGAGGCCAGAAGAAGGTGGTGATGAGGCAGCTTTGAGTCATCTATTGTGGGTGCTGAAAAGTGAACTCGGCTCCTCTACAAGAGCGGTGAGTGTGAGCTAACCACTGAACCATCTCTTCAGCCTCTAAGTTGTTCTGAATGAACTGTACTCATTTTGTGTGTGTGTGTGTGTGTGTGGTGGTGGTGGTGGTGGGTGTTGGGGTGAATAAGTAAATGTGTTGTTTGATGAATGCCAAGTGACCTTTTGGGATCCAGTCTCCTTAGATGGTTCTAAGTCTTTTGGTTTTTAGTGTATGTCTCAAGTTTCTGTCGAACTCCAAGGCAGGCAGTCTAGAAGAATCAATGGCAAACTGCACTGTACTGAATTTATTATCAAAGTTAGGCCGATGTAAAAGTGATTGCAAGGAGGCAAGAGGAGATGATTGGTTCTGATTAGAAAGCAGGCCCACGTCTGACATGTGCAAAACCCATTGTGTGAGCTCCGAGAGAGCAGGAGGTAGGGAGAGAGGTTTGCATAGGGAACCGGATAAATAAGTAATGGCCACCAAGGGCTTAGATGGTTTCATATTTAAAGAGATATTTATGAGCTATTGCAGGACTGGGAGAGGCTCTCCACTTCTTTCTTCCCTCTCATTACAGCCGAAGGGGAGAAATGAGTTCTGAAGAGAACTGCAGACAAGCTTAGAACCAGATCCGACCTGTTCATTAAAAGTCAATGTGAGAGTGAGCACAGGTTTTCATTGGGAAGTTCGTTTTGATTCCTTCCTTCCATAACAGCTTTAGAGAAGAAGTTTCCCAAATGGACTTAGCCCAAATGCATTGTGGGGCATTGCCTTTGAGATGGGTGTGGTGTTAGGCTTTTAGGTGAGGTGCCCTCCCAGGGACACACCAGATCCTTCTGCTCCCTCCCCCCACTTAGGGATCTGAGTTGGGTGCTGGAACGACAGAGGGTAGAGTCTCTGTAAACCTCCACTATGGTGTGTGTTTTGTCTCCAGTTGTCCTGACACTAAGATGACTCTGAAGATGACCACTGTGTGCCACAGGACCCCACTGTCCCTGCATTCCTGGCAGTATGATGGCAAATGTGTGTGCCACTTGTTTGTGGGATGTGGGGAGGTAGCATGATTCTAAGAGAATAATCTGCCACAGAGAGCTGGGGGGATGGCTCAGTGGGTAACATGACTATTGTACAAGAATGGGGACCAGGTCCCTAGCACTCACAGAAAGAGGACTAGGTTCTCAGCACTCATGGAGAGAGGACTGGGTCCCCAGCACTCACAGAAAGAGGACTGGGTCCTCAGCACTCAGAAAAACAGTAGGTAACCCAGGTCTGAAGGAGCAGAGGCAAGCTGACTTCTGGAACTCATTGACCAGACAACTTGCTAAATTGCTAGACTTCAGACTCAGTGAGAGACTCTGTCTCACAAAACAGAGGGAAGTAGTGTGGTGAGGATTCCTGATGTCAATCTCTGAACATCACATATGTTCACAGCGCTCTCTCTCTCTCTCTCTCTCTCTCTCTCTCTCTCTCTCTCTCTCTCTTTCTCTCTCTCACACACACACACACACACACACACACACACACACAGAGAGATATACACATATGCACACACATTTGCACACACACAGACACACACATACATACGTACATACACATGCACACACAGAGACACATACATATAGAGACACATACATATATACACACACATGCACACACATAGACACATACACACTCACGTGCACAAGCCAGAGTTTGCTCACACTACCTTAGTTCTTTTTTGCTCCAATGCTGTCATAAGGAACACACACTCCATACCCTGTCTCTGCCTCAGTTCCCATACAGTATAAACAGAAGTGTCCTTCCTACTGAGCTGCTGTCAGTGTGAAGCTGGACAGGGTATGTAAGTAACTTAGAACATTGCCCGACATGCATTTAGCATTCATTAAATATTGCCTATTTATCACAGTCAGCTTCATATAAACGTCCATCAATACCAATAACCGTTTATGGTTGTGCATTCAAGTCCCAAAGAAGCTGATTGCTTATCATTATATGTATTGATCCTCACCCCACGTCGCTTTGACCCCATTTTGTAGAATGAGAGTTATTTTGTTCACTTCCTTAACACATCACTCAGAATCCGTGATGGGAGTGTGTGGGGGAATTCAGGATGCAGATGGCTCTTGGTTAGAGCTGACCATCCTTCTTTGCCCCTGTAAGTGCTGAAGAGTTTTCTCAGGGTAGGTGTGAGCATCCATCTCTGCCCCAGCCCATGGCAGGGGACACATTTGTAATTCTTCCTGAGTGCTAGAAGACTCTTGTATTTCATGATCAGTTATCTGTGGACAGGTGTCTTAGAAAAGTATTCTGGCTTGAGATCGTCCGTTCCATCACGCTGTCTGGAAGAGCACACACAAAGAGAGTGTCGAAGGGACATACACTTTTCTTTAAGTAAATGGGTCTTTCTTTGAAAGGTGTTCTCAGTTTCCCCCATGACAGCCGTGACTCCCAAAAGACACAGACTTCTCAGAGATAAGTGGCTTCATTCAGTGATAAATGGGCTTCTGAGCAACTGCTGGGGCCACCCATGGGTGAGGAGTCTCTGAGTTTAATTCAGCAGAATGGCGGTGATCCCTTACCGTTACCGCACTGGGAGTAACTGGAGGACCAGGGGTATGTGGGAGATGCTGAGCGATGATCTTCCGGGGTTAGCTTCAAGAGAAAATGGTTTCGTCTAGAATAATTGATGATGATAAAGTAGGATTTGAATCTCTAAAGATGCTTCCAAGCCAAATCGGCTTCTACTGCGATCTAATGATGTTTTCATGGCTTCAGACTTCATCCAACACAGGTAATTAACCCAAAAGTCTTACTCTCAGCCCGAAGACATTGTACTCTGGAGAAAGCTCTCACTGTGGGTGTGAGTCTCTACGATTTACATAGAAACCCCAACAGTCATCTTAGGAGGATATGGAGAAAAATGTACTTGGTCCTTAACCCGGGGTGGGTGAGAAGAGGAAGGCTGGCGTGGTGATGAGGGTGGGTATTGAACACGCAAACATAACATGATTTCAGGACGACTTTTCTCTAAGCTTGAAACAGACAGGATAAAGCCAAGGACAAAAATCGACCAAGGGACTTCATCATAAATTGGAAACAAGGGGTGGTGGGAGGAGGATAATGATGTATCAATAAGGTGAGAACATGTATTATCGATCACTTACTGTGATCAGTGCTTACATAGCTGATCTTGTTTCATTATCTCAAGAACCCCTGGCAGAATCCACACAAGATGATGAGCAGGGCACAAAGATCAGAGATGCTTGAGTCAGTTCCAACCTCACTACAACTTCATCCCGGGCAGCACGTGCTCCCTCTCAGCCTTGGCCTTACTCTTGAACGGGTATCTGAGGATGATGCATGAAGCACTCAGGAGTGTAGAGCACGTATGTTGGTTTATAATCTGCTGAGATAAAAATGTCACCGATGGAGAACATTGATCTGAGCGTGATGCAGGAACATTTTCTAAACCGGGGAATCAGTGGCGGAAATCGGTACTGGCTCTGACGAGGACCTATTAGCTACATATTGTCAGAGCAGACGTCATTATGGCAGGAGCGGTGTGACTAGTTTTTTTTCAAACCTTATTTTTAATGATGGTTCTTAAATGCTTTAGTGTTGGGAGCCGTTTGTGCCGCACCCAAAGATGGCGCCGGCTTCCCGCCGATGACTCAGCAAACAGAGCTGTTGTCCAGCCCAAGGGACGCAGAGCGCATGTGCCACACACGTCACAGCCCGCTCTCAGGGCATGCTAATAAGTTACTGGAGGGCGCACCAATCAGGTAGCGACATGAGTCTCCTGGGCATTTATAAGCAGTGCATTTTTCTTCCACGTGGTCCCCTACTCAAGAGTACAGTACAATAAAGGTTGTTCGCAGAAGAATCCTGTTGTTGCACGTCGTTCTTGCCAGTGAGACATAGGGCGCGAGACACTTTAGCCCACCACCCACCAGAGAGAAAGAAAAAGAAATAATACGGGGAAGTGGACCTGTTTAGAAAGGATTCTTTGGGGCAACTCCCGTCTGTGCTGTCTGAAAATCAGCAGTTCGGTTCAAAGTTAGCAGCGGCAGCTCCATCCACTCGCAAACACTTCATAGATACACAAGCAGTCCAGCTCAGTAGAGTTGGGATAGCAAACGGGAATCAGCAGCAGTGGCACGGCCTACTAGAGAAAGCAGGGCCTCAGACTTGCACCAGTCAGCAGGAGAGACCAGGAGGATCACCAGCAAAAGACAAGAGACCAACAAGCCTTGCCCAGCTAGCTCTAAAAGCAAGCCTAGCTCAGCCTCCGCCACTGTTTACTGAGTTGTTTTTATACTCCCTCCAAGCATCACGTCTACAGGTCTTGCCTCAGCACATGAATCTGACTTAGCAAAATATCACGTGAGTCTGTCTCAGCTGACATCACTCTACCAATCAGCACAAGTCCAAGGAAGAGGCAAGAAACTGCAGCACACCATCATTTCTTGGTGTGTTTCTCTCTATGGATTCCCAACAAATGGAGCTCAACTACACAGTGTAAGGCAGACCAATACATGCATGTCCCTAGCAAAGAATCCTTCATCACATGGCCTTCCATGGGTTTGCTTTAGTAGAACATCATCTCCCCTGTGTCTGCTTCAGCTAAATGTTCCTTCATGAATCTGTCTGAGTCTTTCACCTGTGCCAGCTTCAAGGAAACATTCCTTCACATAGTTTGCCTTAGCAAAACACAATTGACTTTTCAAGGAACTTTTGAGTTTTCACTTTAAGCTTGTGTGGAAGGAAGTGGTCCCTTGTGAAGACAGGAAGGGGAGGGACTCAGAATTACTCTTTTATAACTTATTCTTATGAGTACTAATTAACCTCAGGGAAACTTCAATATATTATGAAGTAAGCCAATGATCGATCTCTCTCTCTCTCTCTCTCTCTCTCTCTCTCTCTCTCTCTCTCTCTCTCTCTCTCTCTCTCTCTCTCTTCTCTTCCCTGCCTCCTTGGGCTCCACCTCCTCCAAGTTCATTGTGGCTGTGAGGTTTTGAATGCAGATCTTTGAGAACATCCATCAAACCACAGCAGAAGGTATAATGTTGTTTTCACTTTGGTAATTCAGGCGTAACCAGATGTATGAGTATAACACATATCCACCAGTGAGTTTGTGGCTGGAGGAAAAGCCCATAACAAAGAGAACACACCCTTGCAGGTTGGCCTGAAGCTCTGAGCCCTGCATTGTCCTTGCTGGTGGTCTTACAACAGAGTTCTTTGTTTTTAAACAGCGGAGACAGGTCAATTTGCATATTCTAAAAGGCAAGGCCTGTATAATGTTATTGTGCAATTTGGAAAAAAGACAAAAAAAAAACCAAACAAACAAACAAAAAAACCCTATGTTTCCCATTAGTTCCAATTAATCATTTGAAGACCCACAAACACTGAGGAATTTAAAACCGCAGTATTTGTCTCTGTAAACATCCCTGACCCCACCCTCACCAGACCCTAAGGCACACAGGAACTGTCCCTGAGCTCCAGTGACTCAGTGTCATAGTCACCCTCGCTTCAAAAGCTACTTGCAGAGAGGAAAGACAGGTTGGGGAGCCCAGGGGCTGGGCTCAGATCCTTGCCTTTCTTTCTACTTTTCTATGTCATGTTCCTGTTGGGAACTGACAGGGTGGCTGCTGTCCACTGTTTTAGGGATGGGTTAAATTGCTCAAGCTTCTGTCTTCCACCAAATGGACTCATGAGCTTTGAGTCCCATGGTTCAAGGTTGTCTGACAGTGATTTCTGTTGTCTTCCCTTCAAGTAGGAATGGCAGGACCCGAGATCTCTTGGGCTGTGGTTGTATGCTAGACCCTGAAGAGGGACCTCTAATAAGACTTTGGGGCTTATATTATTAACTTGGGATTTTCACCTAGGGTGCTTTTTTCCTTTGGATAGCTCCTGCCTGCACTATGCAGACACCTCAGAAAGGAAGCCCTCAGTCAAGTAGAGAATGAACCTCAAAGAAAAGGGGCCAGGGGACTTCCCCTGTGATAAGCTTCTTGTCTTTTCTTATCCAGGACTGCACACCAGTGACAAACTGTGCAGAAGGTGATTCCTTAAGCACCCACATGCTCCTAATTTCAACAACCAAGTACTAACTGGATTTTCTCTGCACTTCTCCCACCCCCAGTACATTTCCTTCCCACCTGGCCCTCTTGATACAAGTGAGTGACTTTCTTTACCCACCTCCATCCAGTACAACCCCAACACTCAACCCCAGGATTCCCAGTTTGAGCAAGCAATGCTGTTTTTCAAGGGTATTTTCCTCTGGTTACTTCTTGAGTTAACCCAAAATCCTTTCCTCGGCTCCCAGCATGCATTGGGGCATCTCCACCATTGCTCTGTAAGCATTGGCATACAGACTGTTCTTTGGGGTGTGGGCATCATGGGATGCTAACGGCATCCCACAGAAAACAAAACATTCATTTTTCCCTTTGTGGCTTCATCGGAGAGACACAGCCTGTCGCTTCTCCTGCAAACACAGAGGTATCAATCCAAGGTCACTCCTTTACAAACTTGTTCATATTTTTCTCCACAAAAAGTCAGGATCCAGAGCTCAACAAATGAGCTTGTCTTTGACACCTGTGAGCGCAGAAATCAGAACCACATGGCCACCCGGAAGGCACCTGTCAAGCCGAGTGACCCTTGGCTGACGGTATGACAAAGTAGCTTCGCTTTAGGTCTCAGGAGACCACATTTAAGAAGCTCTCGGCTGATGAAGGAAAATGGGAACTTATCTTAGAGTGGCTGTGAAATCCTGTCTTACTTAAATAGTATTTATAGGGGCCTCTACTCTCATGTTACGATCTGCTTTTGAATAAAGAAATAGATACGTGCCCCATCTCAGCATATGGTAAGAAATGCACGGGAAGCCATGGCTGGAATAGGGAGCACTGGAAAGCACTCAGGACAGGTTCCCCACAGTGGACGCTGAAGGTGAAGAGGGTGAGGCAGTCAGTTCTGAGAAGCCCTCAGCTGAGAGTATCTCTGCTCCAAGGCACCTTTGGTCACATCTGCAGACCCTGCATGTAAGTGCTGTATGCAGGTGTGCATGCAGAGGTCAATGTTGGGTGCTTTCCTCCATTGCCCTCCACCTCATTTTTTGGGGCACCCACTGATTTGGCTAGGCTGGCTTACTGATCAGCCTTGGGGGGGGGGTTCTGTCTCCACCTGTATTAGTGACTTAGCTGCCATGATAAAATGCCATGGCCAAAGCAGTTTAGTGAAGAAAGGCCTTACTATTCCAAAGGGGTAAGAGTCTATCATGTCAGGGAGGCGTGTTCATGGGGGGAGGGGCGGGAAGGTAGCTGATTGCATTTTCATACAGAGAGAGGGAGGGAGGGGGAAAGGAAGGATGTAGATTTACAACCCTCAAAGGACCCCGGGATTACACTCCTTCTGTATGGCTATGCCACTAAAGTCTCCATAACCTCAAACTGCATACCAGCCGTGTTCAAGTACATGGGCCTGTGAGGATATTTCACACGCAAACCATCACAGTCCCTCCCAGTGCCGGGGTTACAGGTGTGTGCCACAGGTGTGTGACTGCATCCGAGCTCAGGTCCCCATGATCATGTAGTAAATATTCTATCCACTAGTCCATCTCCTTAGCTTTTAGAGACACTTTTGATTAGCTCATTGATGGGGTGATGGGGTGCTCCTGGAGTCTAAGAGGTCAAGTCCGAGCATGCTACTGAACGCACTAGCTCTATGGTGTGTGGAATGGCTTCCACCACTCAGAACAGGCCCATCTGCCAGTAGCCTTGTGGCTGTGAAGCTCTGAGGTGGGCTAAGGGCTGACAGGAGGATGTTTGCACATAGCAAAAACCATAACCAAGGAAGAACCCAGGTCTTGTCTTACAGAACACCACTGCTTGTTCAAGCTGCCAATTCCACAGTTGCACAAAGAGTGGGAACCCTGGAAAGGGATGGGGATGTGAAGGGAGAGGAGGTCAAGATGAAGTCAATGGCCGGAATCCTGAGGGAGCTTCAGGAAGCACAAGGAAGGGCAGGGCGTCCAGTGGGCTCAGTCTTCTAAGTGGCAGAAGAACAAGAGGGGTGTCCTGGGGCTCTGGCTCTATAGCATAGCTGTGACTACCCAAAGATGTAGAATTTCCGAGTTTTCTAGAATCTTCCATGGAAGCCGCACTCCGAAATGTTGGTCTCTCAGCCAGTCCTTGAATCTAAATTATCACCATGCTCTGCATTAAGGAAGGAAAGGTTTCTCAGGAGAGACGCTCATGTGTGCAGCAGCCGAGCTGAAGACAGACTCATACACACCAGTACCCTTCACTGTGCAGAGAAGTTTCTAGAAAGCCTGTTCCTATAGTTTTCAACTTCATGGCCCATGACTGCATAGAACAGCCAGGCTACCCTGGTTTGCTGGGTGCAGACACGCTGCTGTTCTTGAGTAGGGAATTTCTCCCACTTCCCAGGCATCTTTCGCCCCATCCTCCTCTCCCACGACCCACTCCCAAGCCCACCACCCCCGAGCTGCAGCGCAACAAGAAGGCAGGCAGGAAGGAGACAAAACCCTTCCTCCATGCCAACTGATCTGTGAGTTTGCCTAGCATTTTGAATATTATTAAGTGTTTGAATTTCTTCCTATGTCTTTTTCACCAAGATGACTGTCTTTCTGTTTCCTTGACAGCCTCAGCAGGACCAAATTGACAGCCCTTTAAAGGCGGCTGACGACAAGCGGCATTAATTAAGTCATTGCCGGACTGTAATTGTGTTAAGAAGTAAAAAATCTAATATGAGAAAAGGTTAGCGAGTCCTCTCTCGTGTCAGATTTTCTACTCCCTATGAATATTAATGTCCTTAATGAAGACAGTCTTTGCCTCATCAAATCCAGGCGCCGCATTCAGGTGCCAAATCCCCGCGCCATTGATTTGTTTTTAAAGAACAAATATGTCAGGAGAGAGTGACTGTCCTGTTTCTTATCCACATCATAGAGCGAGCTTTTGTGTTATCGGAAAGGGTTTATAGATTTTGTGTGCATGCAGGAGCTCTCACTGAAGGGAGGGGGCTCGGCGTGCCCCAGCGAGGTAAATGAGTTACGGTAATTTAATATCAGTGTTGTGTTTGATCGCATTAGCTACTTTTCTGTGTGTGCGAGCAATATTCATCTATTAGCAGGGTTGTGATCAGCAGTCTTAATGATAAAATAGGAATCCCCTTTAGGAAAAGGGAGGCTGCAGAGGAAGCCCTGAAGTGAGATGGGGCAGGGGGATCATCTGGTTCTCTGTTTCTCAGGATGGTCTTTATCCTCTGACCTGAGGAGTAACAGTAGTTCTGGGGAAGGATGCTTCTTTATCAGGGTGCGGCCCTGCAGAATCTGCTCCTCCAGCTGCAGGCTCTCTTTCTCATTCATTATTTAGTCCTATCGAATCTCATCAAAGATTAGATCTCACCTCCAACATTCTTAGCCATCAAGGGGGGGATCCCTCCACCCTTTTGAGAAGGATACATTACCTCTCATGGAGGGATGGAGCACACCTCTCCAGGGAGCACTTGGGAGATGGAGATGGGAGAGTGAGTTCAAGAACAGCTTTGACTTACCAGGGTGCAGGGATAATAATACACCTGTTCTCATCCCAGGAAACAGAAGCCGGAGGATCTTGCATTCAAGGCTAGCTGGGACTAGAGGGAAACCAAACTGACTGACTAAATAAATGTATAGCACATGTTTCTTGAATTCTTCTCTTAGCATATCTGGCCTCTAACTATGGCAGCAGAATGCCGGCTTATTTTTCTCAGACCCTGATGATGAAGGACTAGATTGGATTATGCCCTCGTTGACCAAAACATGTTGACTTGGTGGGAATTGGAGGAGAAGCTCCTAGAAGGTAACTCAGTACTGAGAAGTGTTGCTCATGCGCACAGATTCAGCTTGGGACAGTAGTTCTCTCATGGTACCTCCTAGTCTTCCATCTGTCACCTCCCGTGTGATCCTTGAACTCGGTGGTCAAGATGGCTGTTGGAACTCCAGCCATCACACTGATACCTCAGAACAGCAAGTGTGTAGCTTTATGTCTCACAAGGGAGCCAGCAACGTGTATTAGAATCTTACATGGGCTAAGTAAGTTAATTTTCTTCTCTAAGTTTTATATTCTTATAGGATGCATCCCTGTCTATTAGTCTTCTATTAATATATGAAAAATGAGGACAAAGCCAGTAGCTAAAACAGTAGAAATGTTATAGCTCACAGTTCCCATTGGCCAGGAACCAGGGCATAGTTTAACTGGACTCTGTGATCAAGGTTTTTGAGAATATCAATCAGGTATTGATAGACACTAGGACTCTAGTCTCATCTCTGGTCCCCTGGTGGCTGGCATGGCTCATTTCCTGTGGGAATATGACCAGCACCTCCTATGTCTTGCTACATGTCGACAAAACCCACTCACCATATCCAAAGGTCACTCACAGCATTGTCTGGAACCCTAGAGACAGCACATGATGTTGCGGGCTATTGGGCCAGACAGGATTCATTTCTCCAATGCTTCACCTTCTCAGAAGCTCCTCTGATGGGGTCAGGCCGACCCAGCTAATTGAGTGAGCCAACACTTTGCTTCTTAATTGAAGAAGTGGTTTTCTATAGCACGCAGAGGGTGGGGCACCCAACCCTAGAGGGTGGGCGATAATCTTCCAGGCAGACGAGAAACTGTAGAAAATCAGAGAAATGTCTCTGTAGCTACAAGAAGATTGCCATCTTCATGACTGAGCCCTGTGCTGATTTTCTACGTGAGGGCATGTGTCTCACTGTCACTGTACCTTGAGTACACAGTGCCCTTTAGTTCAGAGTCTATTCAACATAAAGCTTTTATGAATTCCAAAGGTGTTTGTTGAGGGTTTACATGTGCTGAGAGCTATGTGGTAGAGGCTGTTGTGGAGCTGGGAAGAAGGAGGTTAGGAGTAGACAGCCACCATGGCTCTGCATCTCACCTCGGTCAACTCACCTGTTAAGTGGGCATAGCCACAGCAGGTCTTGGCTCCTGGACACTTTGGGTTAAACACCAGCGTTAGTTTCTATTACCAAGCACCTGTATTCATATTGCCTCATTTTAATTGTAGAAGTAGGGGTCAGAGTCTAGAAGCTTTTGGGGTTCACGGTCACATCCATTCACCAAGATGTGAGGGCCATTAGACAGTGATTCTCTTGGTGGATGCTGACGGCTCACTGCTGTCATGAGGCAGACTTCTCCCATCCTAACACACACACAGGCACTGGGGGTGGGGGTTTGCACATTTTATTAGTTCACTACAAACACAGTGCAGGCTGAAAAGCTGTTTCTTCAGAGGAGGAATTAAGTTGGCTCCGTATCCCCTCTCTGATGCCAGACCGTGGGAAGTGAGAGAGAGAGTGTCAGAACTGGCAGTTGACAAACAGAGAGATGTTTCTAGAACGAAGAGGGTTGGCCCAAAGAGTATCTATCCTTTGCAAGTGTTCGCCTGTGCTCTGGGTGAAGAAGAGGTTGATGTCACCCACAAATCCTTACAAGGTATCCTGGAGCACTGGACAGGGGTATCACCACACGGAAGCATCAAGTCTAGGAATTCATTGATTTTTCAGCACCTAGAAGAAAAGTTTAAGTATGATATTTGCACACCAAGTACCCTGTAAAGAACGGAAATGAGCAGTCAGAATGTTAAAAACTGGGCTGTTGTGGTATATTAAAAGGATGGTTTGACCTTTTATCGGTCCCCTTGGTCTCACCCCACGGAAGCCGCTCTAGAATGGAGCCGAGCCCATGAACTCTGTCCCACGGTATGAAAGTCACAGTCTCCCCACGGTTCCCTTCCCAGGGGATTCACTCCTCCTGCTCTGTTGCATCTGTCCTGGGTCGATATAACTGCCCCAGTGTGTTTCTTTACCCCACTACCCTGCACAAACATGACTCCAAAGCCCGATAGCTTTTCAAGTAGGTTTATATGTTAAGTTCTCAATCCACAAACTCTCTACACAATAAGCTCACACCCAATGGACAAAGATACAAACTGCCTTTCTATATGAGATAAAATGACCCATAGAAAACCTTAAAGTTATACATATCTACCTATTGCCAATTACAGCCACCTGGACCTAGATCTTCCCTCTCCAGCTCCATCTTGATTCTCCCCAGAATCTCCCTTCTGCTTCCTATCTCTACTTCCGCTCCTCGGCCTTTTCTGCTTATCTCTCTGTTGTCCAATCATGTATCTCCTGAACATAAATCTACACTGGACAAGTGGTCCAATGGACAGAGAGCTGGCACTCAAGGCTGAGGAGCTGGATTCAGGTCCTCAGAACCCACATAAAGCTGGATATGGCATCACACGCCAGTTCCAGCTCTTCTGTAGTGGGATGGAAAAGGGCGGGGGGGGGGGGGAATCCCTTGGAAACTTGGGCTAACTAGCTTGACATTTTATTGGCAAAACTTAGATCCTGTCTCAAGCTGAGTGGGAGGTGGAATGTCATGCAATGTAGTCCTCTGACTTCCACATATGTGCTGTGACAAGCACACACATGTCTGGAGTCACACACACACACACACACACATACACACACACACACACACACACACACACACACGAACATGCTGGTACATGTGCATATGCACACACATGTCTGCACTCATATACAAGAGAATACAAACACACACAAGCACACATGCACATGTGTGTGCACAAACAATAGAAATACAAACACATATACATACATGTGCATGTATACATACATGTTCTCACACACAGATACAAAGAAAGATCAAAATATTTTAAAGAATATTGGGCAAGTCCCCTTTGACCTCAGCCTATTTTTTTTTTTCCATTTTTTCCCTTAAGGAAAACAGTCAAAATCTTAAAATGTGTCTTTCTGAACATTTTTTTAGTGGAACTTGAGATTGAACCTACAGGCTAAGATGTGCAAGGCAAGCACGCTGTACTATACCCCTGAAAAGTGCCAGAACACTTTTTGTAATGACATAAATTACATCTATGCTCTACTCCCTAAGAAAATACATGTAATTGTTTTGTTATTCTTACATGAATGTATAGAATTGTCTAGTGTTCCGGTTGCTTTTTAATCTAGAAGTTTCTTTGAGTTGAACACAATGTGGAACTTGATTCTCCCCTTCAGCAACGTTTTTGAGGTCCCCTGATATCACCATGCACTGACCCTTCCTGTTCCTCTAAAACTGCTGAGGATCCTGCTCATTCTGAGCTGTGTGGCTAGGTCATTTCCAACTTTTCAATGCCCCAAATGATGCTATCATGAGCATCTACATAGATTAAAATATGACAACAGCCTAGCTTCTTTGTCACTCCATGTTGACCCCTGTGGTCAAGGTTTTGTTCCTTGTTTCTTACAGTGTTCAAATTCTTTTTTTGTTTTCCAAGTGGATCTGTTGATAGAAGATTCATCCTTCTATGAAATGTTATGCTCAACATTAGTCATCTGTTGGGTAGTAGAGATTCTAAACCAAATCAAATAAGACATCCATTCCTGTGTATGATCATCCCTTGCTCCACCCTTCCAACGCAGCTAAGGCCTGATGAGAAACCACCTCTTCCCCCAGGAAGATGCATTGAGACTTCCGGGAGGGAGACTCTGGGAACTAAAGAAGTAAGAAATATCAGGGATTTCATTATTACCCAGTAAGTAGCTGCCACCTGTTCCCAAGGCATCCATGAGTATGTGAAAGCAATAGGGTAGCACACACCTGCTCTCAGCCAGGGAGTCAACCATGGAGGACTCCAGGAGCAAGGCATTCTACCCAGCTCTGTGTAAATGGATGGGAGTGTTTGGAACACTATGCTCTGGGTGTGACATTGGCCTTGTTCCTTTATACTCTCGGGACTATGATTATCCATAAGTGACCAGAAAATGTCTGGGCCCCTTTGATCAGCCATGGAGAATGAGGATTTACGTGTAATCTGCAGTCGTTAGGGAGAAGGGACTCATGAGCCCTACAGAGGATGTGTAAATGTGTGAAAGGATACTAGAAAAGAGGGGACATTTTCTTCAATGGTGTATTTATTCCTAAGCATCCCATAATTCTGTAGGTGATCCCTCAACCTATGTTCCTGTGACTCTACCCTGACCCCAATGTCGTTTGTGGTCCCTCGTGATGTTCCCATGACTCACCTTAGTTGGATTCACTGCTTTCATTGGGCTTAGTTGGGATGGAATAGTTTCTTTAGTCCTCTGGGGGTGCTACCTTGGGTGAACATATATTTGTTTGCCTCTCAGGAAATGTTCGCACAACAGTCGGGAAGCCGAACAACTTCCAGGAGCAGGAGACTGGTTACAGAAGGGCAGCGTGAAGGATGCTTGCGGTGGGGGCAGTGGGAATTTATCACTGTCATCTCCCTGCCTGTAATGTTGCACCATGGCTTTGCAAGATGTTTCCTCCGAGAGAAACTGGGTCAAGGGCACGTGGGATCTCCCTGTGTCATTAACAACTGCAAGGGAGTCAAAACAAAGGTTTAGTTAGTAGATGTAAAATGGAAGCGTGGAGGATTCTGCTCCCCAGTCTTTGTTCGATGCCCTGTTTTCTTTCCTCATAAAGGTATTAGGGAAAGGCTTGCTGCATGCAGGCACGGAGGCTCCTACGATATGTTCCTTCATCCCTTGCTCTCTTATGGAGACATGAAATTTAAGGTAACAAACAGACAAGCAAAATATCCTCTCAGCTAGGACTGGGTGTTCGGAAGCTCTATACTTCATCACCCCAATCAACTGAAGTTTCGATGACAAAACACAATAGCAGTATTTCTAAACTCCATTAGGGCTTCCGGGATGCCCTGGCTCTACACAACTGAAGGAGTCTGCCCTGTGGCTGGGAGGTGACCCTCTAGTCCAGTGGCTCTCAACTTCCTTGAGACCCTTTAAGACACTCATGGCGTCGTGACCCCCAACCGTACAAGTATTGTCTACTTGATAACCATATGTTGCTACTGTTGTGAATCATAATGCAAATACCTTTGGAGACAGAGGATTTCGGAGGGGGCTGTGACCTACAGGTTGAGAACCGCTGTTCCAGGCACAGAGCAACATCTATCCACACAGAGATAGACAGTGGCACACGGGAGCCCGGTGTTGTAATTCCCTTAAAGTTACACGCACGATTCTCAAACTTGTCTGAAAAGGATCTTTGGAAACAAATAATGTTGGGTAATAATATTGCAGCTGTCCAAGCCTCATCTTGCTGTTTCTGACCCGACCCAGTACTGTTCAGTTCCAGGTCATTCCCTGGCTTCCCTGTTGGGTCTCTCTGCCCCATCACAGTCAGTCCAGGCTGCTGAGCTGCCCATGTGAGAACTGCACTGGTGATTCTGATGCACCATGTAGCATGTGCTGGAAGAAGAGCCACCAGACACCATTCCTGGCCGACCGCTCTTTCATGTCTTCTTCCTTCAGATCTTATGTCACAGCTCCAGTGCCCCACATAGTTCCAAAGACACGTTTCTATAAGGGGTCGCTGCCGAGTCTCCCATGAGTGAACAATTTTTTCAATGGTTTTAGACTCGAGTTGTTGTCAGGATGAACATGGGGCAGACCAATGTTTCCCAAACTCCTGTAGGTGACCTTTGTCACAGAGCTGCTTCTTAAAGAGAACAAAAGCAAGCAAGCAAACAAACAAACAAACAAAAAAAAAACCAAAACTGTATCTTCAATGCAATAACAGAAAGCAGGGAAATATCACACATGATCTTTAAACCAAACAGACCCTGTTCAAAGGATGGTCTTTACCTTAAAATGACTTCTCAGTGCATACATGCTTATCATTGGTGGTGGTTACATTTTTAAATTATATATATATATATATATATATATATATATATATATATATATATGTATGTATATATGTATAAAATATAATTGTATATATAATATATACATATATGATTTTAATTTTTGAGACAAAGTTTTATGTGGTTCAGGTTGGATTAGAACTCCCAGTGATCCTTTTACTTCAGCCTCAGAGTTCTGGGATTACAGGTATGTGAGCCAATTTGCCAGGACCTCTATTTTTATTTTTAGATGCTTTTCCTTTGCGAAGTTATATTCCTAATTGTTCCAGAACTCGCAATATAGAGGCAGTAAAATCAGTAGTTCACGATCATCCTGGGCTACAAGGTGAGCTAGAAGCTAGCAGCCTGGATATAGCCCTCTAATGCATAAATACATGAATACATCCACATACCCGAAACATAGGCAGACAAATGACACAAGTGTCTTTGCTTCACATTTTAGTTTTCCGTCTGTGTGATCAATAGGATCAGCTTGATTTTCTTGCTGAAATCAAAACGTATCCTGAGTTCTAGAATAATGCTATTCTGCAAGGAAACGAAGGGAAAGGCTGGCTTTCATATAATGATGTAAGCTTCTCTTTTTCACAATGACCTCACAACATACCTGTGGTTGAAAACATCACCCAAAATATTGTTGGGTATATGTATACTACATGTGTGCAGAACCCATGGAAGCCAGGAGGGGGCATCAGTGTTCCCAGAGCTGGAGTTACGGACTGTTGTGAGTACACTGTGGGTTCTGGAAACTGAACTAATGAGTTGCTTAACCACCTTAACCACCTTAACCACCGAGCCACCTCTCTAGCAAGGTTCCTTATGTTTTCTAGGTCACATAGATTTGTTTCACTTCATCTGTTTGGGAGAAATGTCACCAAGTCTGAGGTGTTATATGTGCAAGTGAGAAAGGAAAAAAAAAAATTAGAAAGAACTTTACATAAGATTCGTCAGGCAAATTGCCATAGAAATAATGCATTTTGGGCAGGACTTAGTTGAAAGTGCAAAGAGATCTGACTGGGCTGAAGAAACAGGATGGACTGGGGGGGGGGAATGTTATGGAAGAGACTGTGATCTCACATCTGCCTGCACATCCCAGGCGGGGAGCCAGATGTGGAAGGGGATGGAGCCAAGTGCCAAATGGAGAAGATACCCTTCACTCTGCTCCAAGGCACCGCTGTCCCTTAAGGAAAGTGACTGGTGATAATGCCATATCCTTCAGGGTTTGAATGAGATGGCTCAGCAGTTAAGAGCACTGACTGCTCTTGCAGAGGTCCTGAGTTCAATTCCCAGCAACCATATGGTGGCTCACAACCATCTGTAATGAGATCTGATGCCGGATTCTGGTGTGTCTGAGGACAGCTACAGTGTACTCACACCACACAGGAAATAAATAAATCTTAAAAAAAAAAGAAGAAGAAGCCATTTAAACTTTTCCATGGAAAACTTTCCCTCTATTTTATAACATTGACCACTCGGATAGAAAACTCAAATGCACTTACTTGTGTCATGTGTGTACGGTTTACATATGTGAATCCGTTCATATACTTATCCGTAAGTGTGCAAATACATTGGTAGGCTGCCGTTTTACAACCCAGGAGCCCTTGTTTGTTCAGAAAATATTTTGCTGGAATTGTGTGGCTATACAACAAGAAAGAGTATGCTACAATGTCAGAAACTCTGCTGAGTCAGACGTGGTTGTTCACATCTTTGTCCTGGTACCCAGGAGGCTGAAACAGGAGGAGCAAGTATCCAAGGATGGCCTGTACCACATAATTTTGGGCTAACCTAGGTCAGTCTCAAAAAAAATCCCCCCCAAAAACCAAAATAGCAAGTAATTTGGGGGATATAAAGCACATAAAAGGCCACCAGATATTTAGATTTAATACCCAATTAGGTCCACCTAAATGGTAATGCTGTAATTTTTTTTCTTCCCGAGAGTTTGCATCAACACCATTTTTTTTTTCTCTTATTAGGATTTACTCATGTGGGTGTCGATCACTCTGGCTTTTCTCATCCCTCTGTCATGATGAACTCTTCTGTCTTCTCAGCACAGAAGGCAACCTGCATGTCATTGTACTCTGGACACTGAATCTAAAAAAAGCAGGGGCTCTGAGCAGGCTGGCAGGCATAGTTCCGCCTTCATCAACAGCAGAGAAAGGATTCCTAGGCTCCTTGTCACCTCTGATGGATGAGCAGTGTGAGAATGACCACCCTCTGATGGCGTTCATGCCCAGCAGGGTATTTATTCAGACAATAATCGTGGTAGCAGCCAAAGCCCAAAGACAGAACACAGCTCTGACATGCAATGGTGCAGAAGTTTCCCTAATAGGGGAAAAACTAATTTTTCATAATGTTATCAGGCATGAACCACACTCGATCTGTCTGCAAACCTAATCCTGCCAGAGGAGACGGTGCCTGTAGGGTAACGGTCCTCAGCCTTCCTAGTGCTGCGACCCTTTAACACAGTTCCTCATGTTGTGGTGACCCCCAACCGTAACATTATCTCATTGCTACCTCATAACTGTAATTTTGCCACTGTTATGAATCATAATGCAAGTATCTGAAATGCAGGATCTCTGATACGCGACTCCCGTGAAAGGGTCGTTCAGCCCCCAAAGGGGTCACAACCCACAGCCTGAGAACTACCGCTATGGTATGACATGACCTAAAGGAATGGCCAGTTCACATCACTGACCTCTGAGCATCAATTTGCAGAAACTTTTGCAGACAAATCAGCTTCTCCTAGGGGGAGGAAAAATTGTATAGGGCATGTAGTATTTCTCAGCTGAATGGGGTCTTGACTACTCTCCCACTGTAGGGAACTCTGAGAAAATGCAGAGATAGTTTTAACCATCGAATCACCCGTAGGTGTGCTCCTGGCAGGCAGTGGGTATAGTGTGGAGTAGTTTCATTACTATTGCTTTGATAAAGCTTTCTGGCACAGAGCAACTTAGGAAAGAAAGGAGTTCATTTAAACTCATAATTCCAGGTCTGTCACTGTGAAGAATTCAAGACAAGAACTTCAAACAACTGGTTATGTCACACCCACCGTCAAGAGCAGAGAGAGATTAATGTATGCACACTTGCTTGCTGGCTTTCCTGTGCTCAGACCAATGTTCCCAATCTCACCCAGTTCAGGTCGCCTTGCTTAGGGAATGGTGCCGCCCGCCGGGAGTCGAATCACCCCACATCAATTATTTGAGTTAAGGTGATTCCTGATAGCCATACCCACAGGCCCAAGCAATGTAGACAAGCCCTCCCTGAGACTCTTCCCTGAGGATTACAGGCACGATACATTAGCAATTGCATCGAACCCTCGAAGGATACTACTAAAGATTAGGAAACAGGACAGTTAGCAGCATGAAGACTCCTTTGGCCCCTGAAGGTTAAGAAGCCCTGGTTAATGAAGCTGACAGCTGTGGCTGTTGGGAGTGCCATGCCCTCTAATAGACTCCACAGCCTCAATGGGACTTTAGCTCTTTTGGTTCCGCCATTGACACATTGGCTACCATGATGCAGAAACACTGTGTGGTTCATAGCTTAGAACCAACCTGGACCTTGCAGAGAGTTCACAGGGTGAGGCAGAGAGTATTGCCTATCTGGACTGCCAGGATGTGGTCCATGCTGCAGGTGGGAATCCAGGATGCATCTGTGTGTTCAGGACATGTCATTTCAAGAGATTTCCTTTTGTAGAAATGAAATCAAGCAGGGTCTCACCTGCACAGGTTCACATCTCACAGATTTTCTCACCTGCTGGCGTAGCAGCCCACCAGGCCAAAGACAGCAAGAGCTGCAGGAAACAGAGAGGAGCAAGGAAGGCACACATGGACTTCCCCTGCCAGGGCTTCATGACATTGAGCTGGCATGGACAAAGCTATTCTGAAAGGGCCTTACCTAGCAGAGAATAATTCAGCCTAATGGGGCCACCGCTTCTGTCTCAATTGCTCGACTTTGCTAAATTAGGTAACATTTTAGGCAAATGAGTGGACAGTGACATACTCTAATAAAACTTTATTTACAAAAGCAGATTACTGGCAAGACTTCCCTCTATGCGCCAGAACCCAGATCTGTGGTCTAGATGAATGAGACAGAAGTTATTAAGGTAATTTCCTGACGGATTGTATTTGTCCGATCTGTCTGGTGTCCCATTCTCTTGGCTCTGAGTGTGGTAATTCCTTTGCTATGGCAGACATCAGTTGAAATGTCACCTTTGCTGAGAGCCCCTACCTAAATATAGCTTCAGTATGACATCTCCTTACTTTCTATCATGTGCACACCAAATTGTCTTTTTATACATTTGTTCTCTTTTTTTTATTCTTTGTACAAAAACAAGAGCCTTGTGTGCTTCCAGACCCATGACTCTTATAATAGTGCTGGCATACAACAGGACACCACACCCTCACACACACACAGTCACGGATACATACCCATATACAGACACAAATACACATACATGAACACATACACATACTCATGGAGACACACACACACACACACACACACATGGACACACACAGATAAGCACAGGGACACACATACTCATGGACACAAACATATCCTCATGGATATATACATGCATATATGGGATGCACCCAGGTATACACAGGCACACATGGACACACATACATATGGGCATACACAGGCACACATACACACACACACACACACACACACACACACACGGATAAATGCAGACACACACACACACATGCATACACATGCACAAGTGAACAAAGTAAACTTATAAACATGAACTTAATAGTTGTCCCAGGAAAAGGGGTTAAAAATGAGACTTAAATTTGTCCTGGGGGAAAGGATCAAATTCTGTACTTGTTTCCCTTAAATGGTCACTGAAAGAGCAGCTAATTCTAGCAGCCAGCATTAACTGATGACCCTCATGTGCCAGGCAATGGTCTAGGCATTTACACATATTAGCATTTTTATGAGGTAAGAATTGATATTATCATTCATTGTGTAACTGAGAAAAGAACCCGGAGATTAGAAACTTGCTTCTAATAACTCGTGGGGCTCAGACTGGAAACCAGAGAGGCTGCTTCAAACAGGAGGATGCGTGCTGCCTCCACGGTCTCTCCACTCATCAAAATAATAAGGACATAAGCATTTAAAATCACAGGGTCGGGGAGACGGCTTAGTGGGTTTGACTATTTCTGGGTAAAAACTTGAGTTCAGATTCGTGGCAACCACATAAAAAGCTGTGTGTTCTGTGCCTGTAACCCACAGGTGGTACGGGGGGAGGTGGTGGGTACATGGGGAGGTGGGTATGTGGGGAGGTGGTGGGTACCTGGGGAGGTGGGTATGTGGGGAGGTGGTGGGTACATGGGGAGGTGGTGGGTACCTGGGGAGGTGGTGGGTACCTGGGGAGGTGGTTGGTACATGGGGAGGTGGTAGATACATGGGGAGGTGGTGGGTACATGGGGAGGTGGTGGGTACATGGGGAGGTGGTGGGTACATGGGGAGGTGGTGGGTACCTGGGGAAGTGGTGGGTACATGGGGAGGTGGTGGGTACATGGGGAGGTGGTGGGTACCTGGGGAGGTGGTGGGTACATGGGGAGGTGGTGGGTACATGGGGAGGTGGTGGGTACATGGGGAGGTGGTGGGTACATGGGGAGGTGGTGGGTACATGGGGAGGTGGTGGGTACCTGGGGAGGTGGGTATGTGGGGAGGTGGTGGGTACCTGGGGAGGTGGTGGGTACATGGGGAGGTGGTGGGTACATGGGGAGGTGGTGGGTACATGGGGAGGTGGTGGGTACATGGGGAGGTGGTGGGTACATGGGGAGGTGGTGGGTACATGGGGAGGTGGTGGGTACATGGGGAGGTGGTGGGTACATGGGGAGGTGGTGGGTACATAGGGAGGTGGTGGGTACATGGGGAGGTGGGTATGTGGGGAGGTGGTGGGTACCTGGGGAGGTGGTGGGTACATGGGGAGGTGGTGGGTACATGGGGAGGTGGTGGATACATGGGGAGGTGGTGGGTACATGGGGAGGTGGTGGGTACATGGGGAGGTGGTGGGTACATGGGGAGGTGGTGGGTACCTGGGAAGGTGGTGGGTACATGGAGAGGTGGTGGGTACATGGGGAGGTGGTGGGTACATGGGGAGGTGGTGGGTACATGGGGAGGTGGTGGGTACATGGGGAGGTGGTGGGTACATGGGGAGGTGGGTATGTGGGGAGGTGGTGGGTACATGGGGAGGTGGTGGGTACATGGGGAGGTGGTGGGTACATGGGGAGGTGGTGGGTACATGGGGAGGTGGTGGGTACATAGGGAGGTGGTGGGTACATGGGGAGGTGGGTATGTGGGGAGGTGGTGGGTACCTGGGGAGGTGGTGGGTACATGGGGAGGTGGTGGGTACATGGGGAGGTGGTGGGTACATGGGGAGGTGGGTATGTGGGGAGGTAGGGGTGAGATGTGAGCATTACCAGGGGTTGCTGGCTGCCAGCCCGCCTAGCTCTGAGCTCAGTGATAGAGCAGGGTAGCAAGCATCTTCCAGCAGCTTCTGTATATGCACATCTCCATGGACATGTGAACATGCATCCTCAAGTCCACACCAAACACCCAGAACACCCCAACCCCACATATGTACATACCTACAACAAACATACACATACACACCTAAAACACACACCCACCTACCTACAACCCACATACCTACAGTACCGCTACCCTCATATACACACACATAAAACACATACTTATACCCACATATAACTATAACACACACCTATAACCACACACACACATAAAACCTCCAACAAACACACATGTACAACACACACCTCTCCAACATACACATACACACCTACAAAACACATATACCTATAACCCCACCCACATATATACAAACAACAAACACATACCTACACCCACATATACCTATAACACACATGTACAATGCACACACACACCAACATAACATACCCACACAGTTACAACACTCAGCCTACAACAAAGACACATACACCTACAACATACGCACACCCCTACAACAAAGACACACACACACATATCTACAACACCCATATTCCTATGAAGCCACCATACCTACAATAAACACACACACACACACACACACACCTACATCCAAAAAAAAACACCCACATACCAACACCAAACACACACACACAACAAACACACACTCACACATCTACACCACACATACACACACTCACAAATACAGGAGATCAAATACAAAAATTCCCCATTTTATCAAGGCTTATTTTGCTTGTAATCTGCGCATTTGTTACTTCCTGTTGCCATGATGAACAGCAGAAGCAGAAGCGGCTCCTGAAGGAAACTGAGAAGTCAAATCTTTAACCATAAACACAAAGCAGAGAGTGAACTGGAAGTGAAGTGAAGTCATAAACTCTCAAAGCTCGCTGCTGATGACATACTTCCTCCAGCAAGGCCACACCTTCTAACCTTCCCAAACAGTGCCAGCATTTAGGGGACCAAGTGTTCAAATACCTGAGACTCTGAGGGACATTTCTTATTTAAACCGTCACACTCTGATTTAGTGTTGAGAGAGAACCTGCAGTGATACAAATCATCTTACCCAGCATGCACCTGTGAAACATCTGCAACAATTAGTCCTCACTTTCTGAGAAGAAAAGAGATTGGCTTGAAGGGTGAAGGGCAGGAAGCAGAAGAAAGACAGACAGAGACAAAGACAGACAGAGACAGGGACAGGCAAGGACAGAAAGAACAGAGACACCAGAGACAGACAGGAGCTTAGTTAAGAGCACAGCATCCAAAAGTTTTGGGAAAATAAAACAACTTTCAAATCATTGCTGTTCTTCGCAGACTGCTCTAAGCAGGCAATTGTCCGTCCAAGAGTTACCTAGTGGCTAGTGAAGCTCTCTGACCCTCAGTGACACCTCATAAGGGCACTCCCAGGCTAGGGACATAGTGCTTGGTTTCAAACCTTGACTTACAGTTCCGAAGACACAGAGTCTGAATTTTAAAAGTACGGGCATCTGGCTATGATGAGGTGGAATTATCTATACAATTCTGAGAAAACGCTCGTGCTGAAAAGAGAATCCCACATTCACTATGACTAGAAGTAATTTTCTGTGGATGCATCAGAGAGAGAAAATAGAGAATGGATCTAGGACCGGGCTGCTCTGGGAGGGTATGTTGGTTGCATCTATGTGGGATACCATGTTTGTTTAGGCTGCCCACAACTCTGGTCCTGGGACTGTTCAACTTGGATGCTAGAGAACTGTGCTTCATCCTGCCCGACTGCAAGATCTTTTCTGCTTTTGTCTTTTCTTAATATGTCATCTTTTATTATTAAACAATCAGGAAATAATCCATTTTCTAACCTATAAGCCAAGACCTCATTTTTATTTTTCCTTGAGAGCATGGGTCCCTGTTCATTTTCCCTCTGTTTTCTTGAGTAATAGAATCCCTCCTGCAGAGTTTGTTTTTTTGTTCCTAGAGATTCTCCCTTTCTTCCTCAACTCCGTGTGTCCCAGTCCATCCCTTCAGCATCAGCCTAGATGCACCTCATTCTATACTAAGAGGCACCACTACTGTAAAAACCCTATCTGCTTAAGGCGTAATATGTTGTTAAAGTCAGAGTAACTATGTTGGCACCTGTTTTCATTTTCCTTCCCTGTTGCTGTGATAAAGCACCCTGACCAAAGCAGGTGAAGGGAGAAAGGAGCTGATTCACAACTCCAGGTTAAGATCCACCATCGCATCTGGGGGGGGAGGGGAGTCAAGATAGCAAGAGGGTGAAACTGCTGGGCAGATCACATCCACATCCAAGAGCGGAGAGCAATGAATAAATACACTCTAGTGCTCGGCTCATGTTCTTTACTCTCCTGCAGTTCAGAATCGCCCTCCTAGGGAGTGACGCCACCCACAGTGGGCTGGGTCCTCCCTGTTCAGTTAATGTAAGTAAGACAAACCCCAGGTCATGCCCACAGATCAACCTGACTTAGATAATCTCTTGAAATGGAAACTTCTAGTTTTTTTTTTTTTTTTTTGGAAAGTTAGTTATGTCAAATGATGTTTTCCTGAACCAGACACAGTTTTCTGATACAGCAAACATGTGAAAGGACACTTGATGAAGGAGTCTAAATGTGACCCCCACAGACAGTGAGAGACAAGCACTGAACAATGGTGTGGCTTGCTCCACCTCACTATTTTTTACTAAAGACACACATGGATTGGTTTTCCTTACATAGCTTTGTTGAGCTCAACTTGTGATAACGCAACCATTGAGAGAAACTCATTCCAGAACTTCTCCCAAGGTTCCAGTGGCAGCTTGCCACTTCTGCTGCCGCACCTCAGGACAGTTGGTGAGCCTGGCTGTTCCTTCAGAATTGATCTACAGCTGTCCATTGTCTGCTGGTCTAGAGGACTGATCTGCAGATGCTTAATCATATTTGGTGTTTTCTATAGGACTGAAATAAAGATTAAGCTCACCCCCAGAGAACTATTGCTGAGCAGGCCCACTTCCCACATACCGTAATAACTTTTCTCTTCCATGACCTCTGCTGGGTGGTGGGCTAGAGGAGAGGTTGAACCCTTATTGAAAGTAGGTTGCCAAAAATGTATGCAATCATCCTAAATTGTGTCAAGTTGACACTTAAAATTCAGAATCATGACACCATTACCCAAAGTTTGTGACCACATGCAATTTGGAAATCAATTAGAAAAAAAAAACAAAACAAAAAAAAAAAAAAACAAAAAAATAAACAAAAAAACAAAAAAAACAAAAAAACATGTTTGTCTTAGCGAGGGATTTCTTAACTGTTAGATATACTATGAAAAACTAAAGAAAGGCTGTTTAAATGAAGTGTTTTCTAAATATATCTTACGGGAAGGACTCACCAGGTCTGAGATCAAATCGTGGCAATGCTCCTGTCATATGAAAGGATGGGCTGCCAATGGTTCATGTTTGTGCCTGGTTGGAAAGATAGGAGAGTACTACTCTTTTAAAAACAAACAAACAAACAAACAAACAAATAAATAAATAAGGAGAAGCCCATACTTTCCCACAGATGAGGTTTTGGGAGCTGTACTTCCTCCATTACAGTACCCAGCATCTTACAATTAAGCAGCCATCCTGACACAGCTCAAATACCACTGCCCCTGCATCTTCAGAGGGCTGACTTCCCATTTTCAATGTCCATCCTGAGGTCACCTTCGGAGGAAGAAAGGACAACGAGTTTAGGAATATTTAAGACTTCAAACCAGTATTTTGAATAACACCACAGCAGGGAGTGCAGGAGAAGAGAAGACAGATTCAGATCTGGAAAAATAATCAGATTTTGATATACAGCCTTTAAAACTGGACGCTCAAGGGGAAAAAAAGAGAAAACTTTCAAGGATTCAATTCCAGGAGGAGACGAATGAGAAGATGAGACCAAGAGTCTTTGCTAAGATGAGCCTTAATAGAAAATAAAAACACATTCCGAGCGGCTCATCTCTGAAGCTCAAGAGACTATGGCTCTGCAGCTAGGTCCTGGCCAGGCCTCAGTGAATACTATTTCTCTTTTATTTAATGAGTTTGGGGGATGACGCATGAATTCAATGGTAATCAGGGCAGTGTCATAGCATCAGGTACTTTTAACAGAAAAGGGAGAGGATGCAGGGGTATAAAAAGGACATGAATTTCATAATAAAAGAGCACAAGGGTCTGTGGAGGGAGTTGGTATCTCCATGGAATGCAAAGCTAAATGAATTACCATATGTTCCCTTCAGGAGCATTTGAAAAATGAAGACCAAATGTATTTTATAGAGTGGAGCTCTTCCCGGTGCCGATAGCCGCTGACTTGAAGCTGCGGCTAAAATAAATATGGTACTTTCTGAGTGCTATTCACAGACACTGGTGACCTATCAATCTTCCTATCTTGGGAAAAAGCGAACCAGAGGATGACAGCTCTCTCCCAGAAGAGTGGTTGATATACGTTAAGTGGCCATGTCTCTGCTTCTGATTATTAATTGTGGCTAATATAGAGCAAGAAGGTGTCCCTAGACTCTGCAGATGCTCCCTGAAGCACCTGGGTCTGCAGGCCTAGTGAACGGAATGAGTATTTCCAGGTTTGGTTTCCAGCTTCACTGCCAGACCCTGTGGCCGAGCACACCCGTGGTTTGGAACTTGTGGTTACCAAGCATCCGACGAGAAGCAGCTTAGGGCTCCAAAGATTTGTTCTGGCTCTTGGTTTAAGAGGACACAGTCTGTCGTGTCGGAGAAGCCAATGCGTGGCAGAGAGCATGAGGCAGCTGCTTCTTACAGCTCAGATCTGAAAACAGAGAAAGGACAGAAGTGAGGTCACGTGACCCACCAGCTCCAGTGGGCCACACCTCCTCTACAACTTCCCCAAAGAGCATCACCAACTGGGAACCCAATGTCCAAATATGGGAGCCTGTAGAGATAGTGCAGAGTTAGACTGTAACAACTGCTCTGGAGGGAGTCTGTCAGTGTGTTGTCATGGTTACCTGACTAGACAACATCTACACAGTGAAATGTTTTAAGTCCAATTGGTTACGATGTTGTCTCCAAGGGCTCGAACTCCTCCTCCATCACTGCTCACCCTTCCTTTGGAATTAGGTGTTGCTTGAATGACTCCTGGCGTTTTGAAATCTGGTTTATGGAAAGGTGAGTCGAGGGTGAGTGTAGATGGGGGTTAATATGATGAATTGATGTGGTCCCCTGTCATTGGCACTTACGGTTAAGGTCCTGTTTGTTGGCATCTCGGTACAGGAGAGATGTCTGGGAAGATGCTACTGCCGCTGTGCAGATGAAGCGTTGCTGTAGTGGGCAAGCTCACGGGGAATGTCAGCACCACAAAACAAATAAAACAGGAGATGCCCAATGGCCGTCAGAGAACTGTAGCTGGGCCTGTAAGGTTCTAGAAGTTTACCTGGCCTCAGGGAAGAAGAGGAAGACTTGATTCTCTTAAGCACCTGGGAAAACTGTGCATCCAACAGTCCACAGTGTCCTTGTTAACGCCTCAGACACATTATAAGTATACGATGTATCATTTTTCTCTCTTCACAGATTTTTTTCTAAAGTCACAATTCTGCTGTTCGAATATCTTACTTGTAATATGTTTTTAAGTGTGTTGGTGATGAGTGGGAAACTGGGAGCCGCAATTCAAAGAATGGCCAAGGTCTATCCCCACGGAAGAAAGCTTGACGTCTCCTCCAAATTCCATAGCCCATGCATGAAACTTGATAGAGTGTTCCCTGAATTCTACAAATATTCTGATATGTAAATGCTGTAATCAATAATGCATTTAAGACATCATATAGATTCATAAACTGTAATAATTTTTAAAAAGTTTTGGTCAATCACAGTAGGAGAAAGACTAAATTATTTTCTCTCTTTCTAAAGAAAGTATTTTTAGAAATAAATTTCTATCATAGAGAGGTGATCAAAGAGTATGAAACAAAAATATTTTAGAGGTGTCAGACAGTTAATAAAATATGAAGTTTTATTTTAGATTTTCTGATATTTGTGGTTTGTTAGTTTTTTTTTTTTTTTTGTAACTAATGATTTGTCTTTATTTAATTCCTCATTCTGAGTATTCACCTCCTTAGAAAACTTTGTACTTCAAGTCCTCTACTTAAAGCGTGACTTCAAATTTAAAGAGTATAAGATCAAGGAGACACAAACATTAGGCTGAGGTTTGGAGACATGGAGGGCTTCATCTCTCTTGGCTTCTGCTTTCTAGCCTGGAAGCAACAGGAATGGGCTGGCAAGTGACTCAGCAGGCTAAAGGCAAATGCTCCAATACAGGTGAGCTGGACCATCTCTAGAACATACATGGTGGAAGGAGAAAAAAACATTCCTAGGGCTTGTCCTATGACCTCCACGTGTGCACTATGGCCCATGTAGCCCACAGATAAATGAAAAAGTTTTTTTTTTTTTTAAGAAGGTGGGTGACTAAGCTGACAGAGTGTCTGGAGAAGGGACATTTGGAAGATAAAATATTACCTCTGAGTTTGCATGAACCGGCTTTGTGCCATGCCTTGGTAGGGAGGCTGGGTACAGGATTTTCGGTGCCAGACTCTGCATGGTTGTAACTGATTCCTCAGCCTGGCTGTAGAACTTCCTGTACTCTGTATGAATCTGCAGGAGAGCATCACAGGGCCGCATGTATATAGGGTCTCAGGAAGATGAAGTGGCTGCAGAACTTCCTGTACTCTGTATGAGTCCGCAGGAGAGCATCACAGGGCCGCATGTATATAGGGTCTCAGGAAGATGAAGTGGAAGAGACTGGGGAAAATTATTTGTCAACAGTTTGCAGGTTCTCCATTTCTGTTCCTTCCTCATTCTTCTCAACTTCGCATGTTTTAAAGGCCACAGGGACATCTTTCTGCCTCTCCAGCCTCTACAAAGTTCTATTATGTATGGCCTCCGTCCTCATGTTTGGACTGAGGGCGGAGCCAGTTTCCAGGCATTGGCCTAGGCAGCATCCAGAGCCAGGATGGGCATAGTACCTTTGTTTCTGCCATCATAAAACATTCCATCAACTTTGTGTGTAGGGGATTTGGGGGTATGCAGATGTGTGAGTGTTTGCATATGTGTGGGTTTACAGCCACATGTGCATATGCAGGTGTAGAGGAAGGCTTCAAGGCTGACTCTGGTTCAAGGCCAGCCTGAGCAACTTAATGTCATCCTGTCTCAAAATAATTTTTGGAATGGCAAGGGTTAACTCAATGGTAGAGGCCCCTGGGTCACCTGTGTACAAGTGTGTGGACTCTCTGTATGGTGTGTCTTATATGGAGATGCCCTGCATGGGGGCCCTAAGTAGTTCATGTTGGGTTGGGTCACCTGGAAAGTACTGGGTTCATTGACTGTTCCTGGAGGGAAACAGAGACAGAACCTCCCCACCCTTATCACAGTAGAAGATGATGGGACATTGCCCCCTTTCATGAGCCTTAGGCAACATGTAAGAAGAAGTCTCCCTGCAATGGATACTTTTGCTGAAGAAATTCAGGAAGTCAACCAAAGAGCTAGTGCCATTTTCAAGGGCTCTTCTGGAAGGTCCCCTCTTATCCTTCTTGTGTCCCACGGGCTCCTCTACCATGGAGTCTGAACAGAGTTGGGCTCTTTCTTGTGTCCTATGGGCTCTTCTCAGCTTTACATCCTGGTTCATGCTCAGCGGCTCTACATCATTCAGAAGCGATTCCCCTGAGCATGTTCTAACTTCCTAACCTATAAGATGGAATGATTTTTTTACTCATGGTGTTTCTGAGTTTAGCATGGGACAACATTTAACTAGATCATAGCAAATGTTCATGAAGTCTTAGGGAAGGGACACTCCTTATTCATTTTATACCTGTAGTCTTCAACTACTCATTTATACATGTTTCCGGAGTTTTTTATTCTTACCATGTCCAAATATCTTCTGTAATCCCATTTCTAATAATACTCTTTATTTTACTGAAGGAAAAGGGCCTTCATCTGTCTCATGAGCGGTATAAAAGATTTCTTATGCAAATGAATTTTTCTTACATCTAACCCTTCATCTCTCTGTGAATAAATAACATTAAAAAAATTTTTTTTGATACTGGGTATGGTGGCACATTCCTGCGATTTCAGCACTAGGCAGGCTGAAGCAGGAGAATTCAGAATTCAAGTCCACGCTATAGCAAGAAAAGACTGAGTTGTTTAAGTGGACCTGTCTTCAAAGCATTTAAACAAGCAATAAGCGAATAAGTCAAAAGATATTAGTTTCCATATTTCTTAAAGGCACCCTAAGTCCCACCAGTGGCCTGGGCACCATAGTTAAGAAAGGGTACGAAGACATCGTTTTTATATTTATTTTCCTCGATTTTATTATTCACTCAATAACTTACACCAATCCCTCTAGATATTCAATTACTAAGTCACTACTGAATGAAATTGTTTATCAACAGCCACTTACTAAGTATCTAGGGTGCTCACACTCTGTGCTGGATGACGAAGGGATGTGAATACCAGCCAGCTAAGTCCTCACCCTGGGGAGCCCAAAGAGGGAGCCAGCCATGCACACAGGCAATTAATACTCCCTGACAAAGACCTAAGAGACCACAAAGACCTAGGGCTCAGGGAGCCAGAGAGAGGGTAGGTTGCCTTTGTCTGGGGGAATCAGTGAGATCCCTGTCACGTGATTCTCAGAGGACATACACTCAGCCCTCCCTCTGGGTGGCTCATGATGTAATCATGGTCAGTTGTTGCCTGTGCATGTGAATGGCGGCAGGAGAAAGTTCATTGTTGAGGGAGATGGTAGAGGAAGGTTCACTGAGGAAAGGATCCTGGCCAAGGTGGATGCTTCAGACAGCTTCCTTTTGACACACACCTGTTGAGTGGGTTTTGTGTGCTTGGCCTTGAGAAGTTAGGCGCTGTCTTCCTGAAGAATAAACTCTATTGTGAAGGTCAGATACAACCTGGTCACAGATATGCTGTGACAGATACAACCCCGTAAGCATAACTGACTCAGAACTGTGACTGCAAGCATGCGACGTCACAGAAACACAAAATTCCAAGTAGACTCGAGAGTGATGTGTTTAACTTTTAATAGAAAGAACAGTAGTGTCAACGAACCAGGACCCCTCAGAGCTCCAAATACTAAGCCAAAATATCGAGGAACATACATGGGCTGGTTCGTGGCCCCTGCCACACGTGTAGCAGAGGACTGCCTTCTCTGGCCTCAGCCGGAGAGGATGAGCTTAATCCTGTGGAAAGTGGATGCCCCAGGGAAGAGGGATGCTGGTGGGGGTGAGGTAGGGGCAGGTGGGTGGGTGGAGGATCACTCTTTTAAAGGGGATGGGGTGAAGCACTTGAGACAGTGGACCAGGAAGGGGGGCAACTTTTGGAATGTAAATAAATAAAATGTTTTAATAAAAAAAGGTTTAATTCTCTTGAGAATGTCACACAGAGTGTTTTGATCATATTCATCTGATCTCTTTACCAACTCCTCCCAAAGGTCCTCCCCCACACCTCTGTGCTTTTTTTCTTTACCCTTTCTTTTTAAAAAGGAGTCATTGGCTCTGATTTGTGCTGTTCATGTATGACTGAGTGTGGGACCATCCTCTAGAGCATGGTTGATCTCTCAGGAGATAGACCCTTAAATAAAACAGACTTTCTTTCTCCCATAAGCCTTCAACTGCTGTTTCTCCTTAGCTATGGGTGGGGGTTAGCAGACCCACCCCCTGCTTCGTTTGAACATGTTGAGCAGCTTGGTTTGGTGCAGGCAAACCCAACTGTTATGAGCACATGAATAATAGTCCTTTCTGTCCAGAAAATACTGTTTTGCTCACGTTCTCTCTGACCTCTGGCCAAAAATGAAAGCTAACGAAGGAACCAAAATAAGAAAGAAATGTCTAGGGTGTGGGCTTGGGAGTGGCTTTGTGAGTAAAGCTTTGCTGGAGATTTAGACATTTTAGCATGATGAAAAGCTTAAGGTGGCTGAGGTGAATAACCTAGTAGGTCACAGCCTCCCCTCTCGGATGGATTAGGGAAGGACTGTGTTGGTTAGTCTTGAATGTCAATTTGTCTGAATTGGGAAACATCTGGGAGATTTATAAAGTACACTTCTAGGTGTACTTCATTATTGTCTGAGAATAATTCTAGAGAAGGTTGACTAAGGGGAGCCAGCCACCTTGGGTATGGTAGCATCATCCTCTAGGCTCCAGACTCAGAGGAAATAGAAGGGGGAAGGGGTACAATCAGTGAGACAACAGACACACACATTTTCATTCTCCCTCTCTCTCCCTCTTCCTTTTTCTCTGCCTCTGTCTCTTCCTTCCCCTCCCCTCTCCTCTTCCTCCCACTCTCCCCTCTTCCTCCCCCTCTCTTCCTGCCCCTGCCCCTTTACCCTCTCATCCCCTCCCTTCCCCCTCCCCGTCTCCCTGGTCTCCATGATATGTTTTGTTTGCCCCCCCCCCCCGTATGTTTTTCCAGCACAAAGAACTGATTCCTCAGAAACTGTGAGCCAATATAAATCTCTCCTTCAAGATTTTTGTTCTCAGGCATCTGTCACAGTGACGGAGAAATGTCTAGGTACAGAAAGGGAACACAGGATCAAGCACACATGATGCTGCAGATCATGCTGGATATGGGAAGAAAACAGTCTTCGTCTGTATTCTAAGCATACTGTAGGAAATGTGAAGATTGTAGGCCTAGAAATTTCCCAGCTAAATTTGCCTTGGGAGACCCTGACTCCCAGTTCAGCATGGAGGGTGGATCAGCAAGAGCATGAACTTGAGCTGGCAGCTCAAATCAAGGATAGGAAGGCTGCAAAAGAAAGCTGATGGAAAGGAGGAAGCAGAGGGGAAAGGCAGAAAGTTATCTTCAAATAATCAACTGCGTGTTATCCTCTGAGACCAACCAGGGCAGGGAACTGTGGGAACCAAAGCCACAGTGACAGTGAGAGTTCCCTCCGAATCTGTGCTCTGGGAGGAGCCTGCCTCTGGGGGCTTCACTGTCCTCTCAAAACTCTGTAGTTTTGCATTCTGACTCGAATGCCTACCACCAAGTGGGTGTAAGGCTTCAGCAAAAAGCGCTTGGAAGTTTTGTCGGATAGGAGGCGCTCAGCCAAGTGGAGGCCAGATGTAGGGTGATGTCGGCCCATGCTACAGGGAAGCAGTTTTCCCATCAACTTTCCAACTTCATCTACTGTAAAAACACTCATATATGCTGCACATATTCATAAGTGGCATTATTCACGGAGGTGTCAAAGCCATAAAATAGATTTGGAGGCAATCACAGCTGAGAATGATTAATATTTTCATTCCTAGATGCCAAGGAGCTACCAAGGTGGAGTTAATTGTTACATGCTCCAGTCTCCTGCTGTGGACTTCACTGTGTGGCTGAGGAGACCAGAAGGCTCCACTGGGAGCAGGCGCTGGATCTCAGGGGGTTCTTCTCTTCTCTATGAACTGCCTCCTCCTTCTGCTGGAGGAAGGAAACAAACACCATTCTCACACCCAGCTGCAATGCTGGGCTTTCTGCAGGCGGAGGGGGAGAGGGAGTGTTTACAGGGATGGTGCTGGCCTCTGTCTGGGCTCGGAGAATTTCTTCTCTCTTCATTTCTGTTTGGAAACACACTACACTTGTCTGAAAACTTCATCAACTTTCAAGTGTGTGTGTGTGTGTGTGTGTGTGTGTGTGTGTGTGTGTGTGTGGTTTTATTGCCACTAAAATTTAAACTTCTCAACATTTCCTCTCTGTTATGATGTTGGGAATATTTCTTTGCATATTGGTTTTTCCTCTTCCTCCCCCTTCCTGGTCCTCTTCTTTCTCTTCCTCCCTGTCCTCTTCTCCTTGTCGTCCTCCCTCTCCTCCTCATGATCATCCTCCTCCTCTTGTTCGGCTTTCATACGTATATCTATATTTGTCGATCTATGATCTAAAATGCCCTTTAAGAATACCCCATATTTAAAGATAAGAAAATAGAGCAATCAACAGAAAACAAAGGCCAGAAGCGGAGCCTTCATCTCTTAGTGAATCTGTTATTCTGAAAGCTTCATATTCTCCTAAAATCTCCCCAAATCTCTCTATTCATGTGGTTTTGCTAGGATCCATCCCTGTTGAAAAATCTAGTTTAAGCTGCCTGGCAGTCTGAGAAAGGGAAGATCTATTAATTTAATCATTTGTATGAATCACGTCTAAATGATCTCAGCAGAGAAAATGTGTAAGCCATTTAAATCCCATCACTACATATTATATAATAATTACTGCTAATTCCAGTTTGGATGGGCCACAATCTGGCTTTCCATCCCCCCTGCTTCCGAATACAGAGAATTGCGATGACCTCACCGGATTTAGCCTCTTCAGCCTTTAGGCTTTCTTTGGCCTTCCTCATTATGGACGTAACAGCCACATTCTGCTTCGAGGGTCCAGTCAACTCGGAGTCTGTTCCATACTGGTAATTAGCATTCATTTTGTGATTTCGGAGTTCAAGCTCCCCACAGAACAGAGCTTGGTGTTAATCACTACTGTCTTCCTCCTTTTGACTCTGATCTGTCACTACCGTGCGGCTTGTCCCATACCTAATTTTTTTTTGCCCTTACCAGCCGACTGGCACCTCCACATCCCACAGAGTCAGAATTGGCAACTTTTGACAGATCTGTAATCATCAACGGCGTGCCCGTTAGTCACTGCGTTTCCACATTCTAACAGTTAATATGCCTTAATTTCTCTCACTTTGTGAATATTTAATTCCTCCCTTTTCAACATCATTTTTGGGTTGTGTGAATCATTTTCAAAGCCTTTGCTCTTCTCTCTGCACTATCATCTGCATATTTTATGAAATGGCGCGGTTAAGTCTCCGAGGGCTCTTGAGAAAGATGGAGCTGGCAACCTGCTCATTAGCTGTGTACCTGGGTCTGTGTGAGTCCCAGATAATGACCAGCTCCCATTTGGATTTGAATTAGGATTCGCTGACAAATAACAACCAGGATATCTCCTGGGGATGTCCTTGTCGATGCCTGCTCCTTCTCTCAGAGAGTTCCAGAAGACTGGATGGTGAGGGGGTGAGGGAAAGGCTGTCTTGAGGGTCTCACATCCTGGCACGAGGGGCAGTCTCTAACTTTTAAAGTGGAGACAACCAAGCTTTAGCGCGTTAGCACCTAGAAAGGAGACCAAATTCCCCGGAAAGGACGTGTGCTGAAGGTCAGGTGATTTGACCTGCAGCTTTTACACATGCCAGAAGTTGGTTTTCTGTAGAGACCAGTGGCCAGCTGTCCCAACCTGACTAAGACTAGTGTTTCCCACGGTAAAGGACTTAAGAGGCAGGAAGGTCCAAGATAATTCGGTCACCACGCTGTGGCTCACTTAGGAGGACGCCCTTACCATCTTGGGGCTCACTTAGGGGCCTTGCAAATGCCCCAGAATTTAAGGCAGACAGACAAATCTTTGAACTGTGAAATGAGCCAGGCCACTTTCTTGTCCTTTCTGTGAAGGCTTTGAGGAGAGACCGTAGCCCAGGTGCCCACACGCTGGGCATGCGCACTGCAGCCGCATTCATGAATTACCGTCTGCATGTAGAATCCAGAGATGCCATGTAAATTCCAAGACCCCCACTTCTAAAACACAGGAGACACGGCCCCACCAGATCTCTGTTCTTTGATGAATTGATGGAGCAGTTGGAGCCACATAGCACCTATAGGTGGGGGTATCTGCTGCTCTCTCCATTTTCTATAGCTGAATATATCCCTACTGTGTGCCTCTCGGTTTGTGCCTGCTTTGTGCTTCTGTATTTAACGTTAGGGGTGCTGGGCCCGTGGTGTACCAACCATGCCCCTGCTCTGTCATTTTTTCTCTGCCATTGTGCAAGATAAGCAATCATACTGGGTCACTATTTTCATATGATGGTGCTATGGTTTAAATCTGAAATACCCTACCCAGAATCATGGGCAAAAGGCTTGACTGGCAGCCCAGAGTCACCACTGCCAAGTGACTGGACTCTTAAAAGGTTGGGCCTAACGGATATTGACAGTCATTAGAGGAGATTTGGGACTTTGGTCTCTTCCCATCCCTTTCTTTGCAACCCCAAGATGAGCAAATTTGTCCCACTGTGGACACCCTTCAGAACGCAATGACAACAGGCTGAGATTTTTGAGCATGAGCCAAAATAAATTTTCCCAGTGCATCTTTTTTTTTTTTTTTTTTTTTTTTTTTTGATCTCAGGCATTTTGTTGCAGCTGTTGAAAGCTCACATATCTAATAGATAAAATGATGCTCCTATAATGTCATAATAAATACAGAATTGAGTGAGACATGTACACATATGAATAAATTAATACAGGCTTGATATATACACATTGTTCATAAAAAAATGGGTGTTACCGTGTTAGTGGTATTCCTAGTTTTACAGTAAAATAAACTAAAACTTAGAACTGCCCAATGGATGTCTTAATATATAAGTATTAACCACAGAAATAGGAACAGTTAAAGATGATTACTGTTAGAATTTTTAAAATGTCCCAGAAAGTAGGGAGATGGTTCACTGCAATATTACTTTCTCTGCAAGCATAAGGACCCGAGTTTGAATCTCCAGAGCCTCTGTAAGAAGATCAGCGAGCATGCATGTCCACCACCGTGTGGACTGTGGTTGGGAAAGATTGATTCAGAGAGCTCTTCAAGCAGGAGGCAGTGACTATACAATTCAGTGAGAGACCCTGCCTCAAAGCAACAAAGAAGAGAGCTATTAGAGGGAGACACCCAATGCCCTGCTTGGTCCTCTGCATGCATACCCTACACAGTCATGCATTCTCTCTCTCTCTCTCTCTCTCTCTCTCTCTCTCTCTCTCACACACACACACACACACACACCACAGAGGCTATAATGTCTTTTGAAAGCGATGTCCAGCATACTCACAAAAACAATCCCAACAATCCCACCCATGCAATCAATGATGCCCTGGACCCTGCTGCAGATCGTAACATTCCATTCTTGATTGTTAATATCCTCCCAGGTTCCTCTCTGCACCAGTAAATCCCCCGCCGCCTTTCAGGATCCAGTAAGCCTGGGCGTTTTAGGCAGAGAAAACTTTGGGGATAGACTCCATTTCCTAAAGATTTTCTCCATCGGAAATGGTTGTATCCCATAGTCACCTCATGTCAGCAGAGATTTCCCTGGCGGGCAGCCGTGATGTACCACTAATACCCTGGATTTACACATGGGTCTCCCTCCCTATGGCCCCGGGGCACTGCCTTTTATTTAGTTTTAAATGGTTTTTTTCACTTTCAGTACAGTCTGTGGTGGCACTGCCTGCCCATAACTGTGCTTGGGAGTGACATGGCAGCTCTGTAGTTGGATGAAATTTATCTTGGGAACCAGGCACTGTGGCATGTGCCTGTAAGTTCAGTTCTTAGGATGCTGAGATGGGATGTCAGTTTGTAGGATGCTGAGAGAGGATACCAACTTGAACTATGTAGTGTTCTATCTAGACCATCTCCGGTTGGAAAGCCTGCCTCAAACAAAATGAAACAAGACAAGTTATTTTGATTCTTACTCATCCAGATCTAGCTTTTAGTCTATGGCTGGTCTCCTGGGTTGTGCAAATTGCCCAGTTTTGAAGAGCATCATGAAGCTATCTACAAAGTTGTTAGAAAGATACAGAATCCACCAGGAACAGCAGGCCCAAAGCACCAATAATGGCCTTTGTCAAGAAGCTCCACCACTCATGAGGCAAGGAGAGTGTGAAGAGAGCTGGGAGGAAGGTCAGTTGGTAAAGTTGTTGCTGCGAATGTCTAAGTTCCCAAGTTCAGTTCTAAGCTTCCACATAAAAATCCATGTAGGGTGAGGGACCTGTAATCTCGAAGTTCTCTCCATGTTGAAAGAGAAGTTCATCAGATAGTTCAGAGGAGGATGAGCAAGAGGAAGAGCCCACCGGCCTAAGGGTCACTCGCAGGAACGTAATTCTGCATTTTCTTTTTACTTGTCCTCCTCCTTCCCATACTCCCCGCATCCACCTTTCAGTTTAACTCCTGAGAAATTAGGACACACATTCAATGCTTATGTCTACGGCTTCCTGGAAGCAATGCTGACCCAACACTTCAGAATCACATAGATGCTAGATGCTGAGATTTATGGTTGTAGACACTGGTTGGCCCTTGCCTTTGGAGTGGCACACTTGTGGTAGGTACATAGAGTGGCTGGGGTGTTTCCATTCTCTCAAAAGGAGTTCATGAAGGCCTCAGGACCACCCTAATCTTACTCACACCTGCTTTGCTTACTACTGTGAGATGGTTTGGTTATGGCACAGACCTAAAGGACTTCTCCAGAAACTAATCAATACATCGAAATGTTGACACACTTGAGTAAAAGAAATAGTGATGGTTTATCCATGAGTGCTGACCACAGTCAATGAACAAAGGGAAACATAATAAAAGAGGCGTCAGGTCCCATTGTACGTGGGCGTGGCAGACAGGTAGGGCTCTGCTGGAATAGAGGGAAGGGCAGGACATTTACTAACCTGTCCCCAGATTATAGGACTACCCAGGTGGCATCAGGGCTCCCACAAGTCAGTATGAGGAGTTCACCCCTTAAAACACACTCCAACTTGGCAGTTGAACTTAGGGAAAGGTATGCTCAACCATCACAAACAAGTCTCTGTCACAAAAGAGTTTCATGGAAAACGATTTTTCCCCTTTTACAAGATTCAAACCAGCCTCAGGTCTGAATAAAAACAGATATGCTGTTTTGTTTACACAGAATATTCCTAACAGATGTATGAGGACATTAGGGTCCCTTAGGACTAGTATTTTCGAGAGAGAGTCCTTCTTATTCCTTGTATGGGTGAGTTTTTTGTTGTGTGCTGGTGAGTTGTGGAAAATGGACTACCTCTGCCTTAGTGACCAGGTTTGAACATTTCAGATGACAATAAACTGTTTTATGGCATTTACCATTTCAGATATAAAAACAATATATGTCAATTTCCTTCGAAAGTTCTCTGAGACACTATATACATGAATTATAACAAATGTTTTCACTTTTACAAAACAGATCGCCCAGTCTTACAAATAAAAGATGATACAGGATCTGGGGAGATAACCCAGTTGTACAAGCATGAAAACCTGAATTCAGATGCCCAGCACCCAGGTAAAAAGGAATAGTTGCAGGCACCTGTAACACCAGCACAGTCAGGGGCAGAAACAAAGGGTTGATGGGGCTGACTGGTGCTAGTCTAGCTCCAGGTTTCATGAGAGACCCTGTCTCAAAGGAACAAGATGGAGAGTGATAGAGGAAGACTTTCTTTCTCTGTCCTCCACATAGACATGTAAAGATGTACTTATTCACACAATGGGTGAGAATACACTACATGTACATGTGTGAATGTATGCATACACACACATACACACACATACACACACACATACACACACAAGATAGAGACACAGATGAGAGAGAAAGGGGGAAAGAGAGGAGAAGGGGGAGGGGAGGGGAAGGGGAAGAGGAAGGGGAAGGGAGGGTGGTTGGGAGGGGGAGGGGGAGGGAGAGGGAGAGGGAGAGAGAATTCTGCAATCCTGCAGAGGATGTTCTGAATGCCATCTCCGAGAAAGGATCATCGTCCTGCCAAAGATCTGAAATCCTTCAAATAAGGAGGGTTCCAGCCCTCTGCTGCATGGCAATCCCACAATGCCCTGGGCCACGCTGTCTAAAGAGTGCTCTTAATTTCACCCCAGAGCTCATCTGCTCTGAGTTCAGTCCTGAAGTCTTTGAGAGGTAGCCAGCCCTCCCCCAATCTTAGTCAATTAAACAAGCTATTGTTTCTGATTAAGATATCACATCCCAGAGAATAATAGCAATTAGAGCTGGAACAGGGACCCCCATGGGCCGCGCAGTCCACTTCCCTGCCAGCTCTCAAGAGTGTTTTACATTACACTGTAGTTTTATGTGGTCTTCCTGATTTGGTTTTTAAAATCCCGGTACCTGTCAGTGCTAATTACATTCTGGCTGGACTTCTCCACCACGACTTGATCGGCTTAGCATGGCTAATTTTCACCGGGCTGACACTGAGCGACTGCTGCTTGGGTTATCACAGAACCCTGGGCAGTTGCCGGGGATGCTTCTGGGGCAGAGCATCTGCAGTAGTGTGGTGATTTGGCTTCCTGGGGAACTGAACGGGCGGGCCTGTTGAGAAATGCTTTTCTCAGTTACTGAGTTTCAGAATGCTGCTATCATAGTAGGTGTTTTGTTTTCATCCGGCTAACTTTAAAAATAAGTAGTAGGCATCTTCCTGTGGGTAAGTGTTGTTCAGGGGGTCCAGGAAATGGTGTCTAGGTACAAGATGCTCTGATTTAAAGACGTCTCTGGGAAACAGTTTCTCGGATGCACGTGAGGCTGGAGTGGGGAGAAGGGTCTTTGTAGGGAAAACAAATGGCCCCTGAGAGTTTCCTTCGGGATAGAGCTGATGGTTTATCCTGGTGCTCTTCGGAGTCCTGCTGTTCATTTCAATTTCAGTCCAGTCTTAAGGCTGCTGGGTATGTTACAAATAAAGAAACAGAGATCACAGCAAGTCACCAAGCCAGTGTCACAGTGGCAAATAGTCTACATTTAACAAATATTTTATGGATCAAATTTGGCCTATTTAGTATGTTAAAATAGTGTTTAGTAAAGAATTAATGTGTTGTTGATTTTAATATTGTATGAACATAGTCATTATCTTATGTGTAATAATATTACAAGTCATCAATAGTCAGTGGATTGGGGTTATTAAGTAGGATGTTCAGCATGCTAATAAAATGAAAGTTTATTTTAAAACTAAACTGCTATAAATATCAAATAATCTGAAACATTTCAGCTTGTTATCTCCTTTCAATGGTGTTGCCTCCATTTTGGCCCATCCTTTTTAAAGTACCTGGGATCCCTTTCCCCTTGATAGGCCACTGTCTGTTTCCACAATGACACCCTTGTTACTATGTTTGGAGCAGAGTCTTTGCAGGCTTTCTCATGACTACGATGCTTCTCACATCTGAGGAAAACAAAAACTTTCATCATGCTTGATTTCTAAAAATTATCTCATGTAACTCTGCCTCAGAGTCATCTAGGAAATAAATATGCTTTATACAATATTGCTGTGATCTTGTTTTTAAAATTAAAACACAATATACATCCTGGAACATAATAAATGTGACCTCTACTCCCTGTGTATAGCCTGTAGCCTAGCTCCAACAAGGTTCCCGAATTTCATTTTTCAAAATGTATTTTGAGAGAGATACTATAATATTTCAAGTAATATAAGTTTCCTCTGTAGCAAAGAGAGATGACAGAACACAGTTTGTGCTGAGCTGTGTTTTATTTCTTTAAACACAAAATGACATACACCACACATCGTCTTAAACCCTCTTTATATATTAATTCATTTGATATGGCTGACTAACTTGTGAGACAGGAATATGCAGGATGTTCTTCCTCAAACAAGGAGACAGGAAGTTCAAGAGCTTGAGTAAGTTGCTGGAGACATGAGTAAGGCTGAGTCTCACACTTCAGACACCTTCTGCAGTATTAGAAAGAACGAGGACACTGATGCTTTTAACATGTGCGTAATAGCTCCCTTCTTGCTGGACGTTTGGACCATTTCTCTTCCCTACCCAATCTTTAAACACTGCTACAGTGGCCATGCTTCGGCTTTACACACTGCTTTTTCCCAACACGTTGAAACAGAATGACTTGGTTCATTTATACTTTCAGAACTTGAAAAAAAACAAAAGACACAAAACAAACAACCATGCTGGTAGGAGTTGCTTGAATTTTCCTCTCATCTGGGAAACCCTTTTTCAAATCCTTGAGTGGGGCCTGGGTCTCCCCAAATTCTCCAGCTGAAAGTTGGGGGCTCTGAGCACAGTGTGTCTTCTCCCATGTATGGCGATCAGTTACAACACACTGACAAATCCTTACTCTGTAGGCTCCTGGCTCTGAGGACAGAGGGACTTCGATGCCAAGCCATTCCATGTTCTTTTGTACCACCGTGCACAAAAGCATGACCTTCCTTCAGCAAGCAGGGCGGGCAACCCTTCAGCCTTACCTGCTGCTTCTCAGGCGTGACTGCATTGCCATTCACTCAGGTTGCACTTCAGACCAGTGCAATCGGAAGCCCTGGAGTGAAGGTGTGGCTAGATGGGGTTTTCACAAGCTCTTTAGCTTAGGGTGATTCAGATTTCTAAAAAGTCAAGTCTAAACATTTCTTGTCTGTGATGGTTCTGTGTATGCTCTGCCCAGGAAGTAACATTATTAGAAGGTGTGGTCCTGTTAGAGTGGGTGTGGCTTTGTTGGAGTGTGGTCTTGTTGAACTGGGTGTAGCCTTGTTAGAGTGAGTGTGACCTTGTTGAAGTGGGCGTGGTCTTGTTGGAGTGAGTGTGGCCTTATTGGAGTGGGTTTGGCCTTGTTGGAGGAGGCGTGTCATGGTGGGTGTAGGCTTTAAGACCCTCATTCTAGCTGCCTAGAAGCCAGTATTCTGCTAGCAGCCTTCAGATGAAGATGTAGAACTCTCAGATCCTCCTGCATCATGTCTGCCAGGATGCTGCCATGTTTCTGCTTTGATGATAATGGACTCAGCCTCTGAACCAGTAAGTCAGCCCCAATTAAATGCTGTCCTTTGTAAGACTTGCATTGGCCATGGTGTCTGTTTATAGTAGTAAAACCATAACTAAGACATTCTCCATGTTAAACATTGCCCGGTTTCAGAGCCTACAGCCTTTGGTGAACACTAGGGACCTGGAGCAAGTGTTATATCTTAAACTTAGAACTCTGTACCTTCAACTTTGCAGTTTTCGCTAATTTTCCTAACCAGAATCGTTACTTAGGAAGATCTTTGGCGAGCTAGAGAAAGGACTGAAGGAGCTGGAAGAATCTGTAACCCCATGGGAAGAACAAAATTACCAACTAACCAAACCCACCACAGCTCCCAGGGACTAAAACACTAACCAAAGAGTTCTCATGGAAAGACCCATGGCTCCAGGTGCATATGTAGCAGAGGACAGCATTGTCTGGTATCAATGGGAGGAGAGGCCTTTGGTCCAGCCAAGGTGCTGAGGTGAGAGAGGGTGGTTGGAAGAGGGAGCACCTTCATGGAGGCAATGGGAGAGTGAGGGGGGATGGGGTTGGGGCAAAGAGGATAACATCTGAGATGTAAGTGCAGGAAATATCCAATTTAAAAAATTGGTGAGAGGAAATGATCCTTGGTCTCTGCTGCCCAGACCCCCTTGCTTGCTGTTGATTGGCCCATGCTCATCCATTGTTCCTTCCCTGTGCTCTGGAATTCATTTCCTCTCACCTTTAATCATTGCAAACTTTGCATTTCATGGTCCAGCTCACATCCCCTTTCCCAGCCTGCCTTTCTCTACTTCTCATAGTGAGTGCATCACCCCAGATCCCAATGTGGAGAGGATCTTGGTGCATCAAAGTAGACCTGTTTCTCCTACATAAATATATATATATATTTAAACCCAAGGATCTTTATTTCCACTGATGGCTGAAACTGTTATGGTCATATCCTTCTAATTTCTCCCAGGTTAAATCTCATTAATATTTACATTAGCGTCCATCTTTCCCTGGTTGCATGGCTCCCTCCCCCCAGGGGATTAGAATATGATAAGGTCATGCAAGAGAGAAATTTCTAGAGCTCATGCAATCCATGGGTCCTACCCACTGTCCTTCACTGCAGGGACTGAAGGTCATGGTTTTCAGTTTCCTTCCACGTGTGGCCTTACTATGTGCTCTGTGTGTTTCTTATGATTCTGCATATATTCGTGTGCTTTGGGAACTTGAAGAACACTTTTTGCCACATTGGGACAGCAAGACCTGTGTCACTGCCTGTTTGGGACTCTATGTAGGGACGTCCCTCAGTGTTTACCAGGATTGCTCAGCGGATTTTTCATGGGTACCATCTTGCTGCGGTGTTGGTGTCACACTGGGTCTGAGAGTTGTCAGGAAGTGAGCTATCTGTCCTCTTGACAGGGACTTTCCTGAGCTTACTTGGTGACATCTCTCCCACCCAGCTTTTCTGCCTCTCTCAAGGTTCCTCCACTCAAGGGATGAAGAGTAAAGCTGATTCTTGGACAGTTGCCCAATGCTTCGGTTTTGTTCAAAACTTTCCCCCTCATTTGCATGACTGAAAAAAATGCCTTCCTGGATGAGACACAATTATTCTCTCTCTCTCTCTCTCTCTCTCTCTCTCTCTCTCTCTCTCTCTCTCTCTCTCTCTCTCTCTCTCTCTCTCTTCCTTTTGGTGAATTCATAGGCTACAGCACTCCTCCAAGCATTAACATTGATTATTAGCATCCTAATAGCTCTACCAGATTTCAAGAAGTCAAACATTTTCTCTTTCAGTAAATTATCTGTTTTATGTCTTTTATCCATCACAAAAAGGGTTTTTTGTCTTGCTTTGCTTTGTTGGTGTTAGCATGTATCTGCCTTCCCCTGGAGGATGTTGGGGGACATTACAGACACATGGTAAAAGACAGCAGCCCCGGCTATGTTACAGCATGGCAGCCTCTGCAACGCATGATAACATTTATCATTCTGAGTCGTCATTGTCACCTTACCTGTGAGCCGGGAGCCTTTCTGTCATCATCTCGGGAGAGACCCTTCTGGCGACATTCACAAGTGCTCAATTTATCAATAAACAAATACTTATTGAGTGCCACAGTGTGTAAGACACTGGCCTGGTTAGTGGGGATTGAACTGATCAATCTAGAGCCAAGACGTTGATGGAGCTGTGTCTAGCCAGAAAGAGGATGGGTGTATCAGCTCTCAGCACGATGAAGTTAGCAGTTCCAGTCTCTGCTCTTTGCCCTAATTTGCTGTATGCTTGCTACTTTTGGAGGCAGGTGACCCGGGTGTCTGGTTAATCTTCTGAAGAAGGAGGCCCTTGGACATAAAAGGTAAACATTAAGTAGGAAATGATATTTGAATGGAGTGAGGAAGAGGCTTACTCTGTTAGGGAATAGTCGAAAACTCACAAGGAAGTAGGGCCAGGACTGCAGCTCGTTCAAAATCCAAAGTGAAGGTCCCCTTGGCTAGAGAATAGAGAAAGAGGGCACTGGGGAAAGGAACATTTGAATGATGGACTGGTGAGTGGACAGGAAGCAGACCCGGCATTTTCATGTTTATTAAATAAATCCATGAATAAGTGGGCTCAGAGAAAGCAGAGACTGACTTCTGCTCTGAGTTAAGTCCTACAGTTGCCTAGAATGTGCTGCAGCAGCATATCGAGTCCCTCAATTCTGCTGGCTGCAATCACAAACCAGAGACAAGGCTGGAGGAAGGAGCAAGAAGACATCCAGCCTCTCTGGTGGCAAACCCAGAGAACTGTGTCTCCTCTACAGTTGAGCCCCCATGGCTCTTCTTCCCCTTCCCCATCCTTTACCCATTGATGCCTTCTAGAAGAACCGATGCTTGCTGGGAGCAGGTCAGGCATTCACATAACCTGTGTCTGGTACCTAAGCGCAGCAAGCAATCTGCTGAAGGACAGGGTTGACTAGAGGCCTGGCTAGGAAGACTTAGACAAACCCAGTCTCGTCTTATCAGAGAGCACTTCTTCAGAAGAACAGTCTGAGGTGTGGTTTCCCTTTTCTGATGCTGAATCAAGAAAGTGTGGTTGACTTAACTCGGGGCTCACAGGTACTAAGCAGGAGGCTCAATCCAGGACTGCTGCTCAGAGTCGATAAGCCAGAGGATCGAGGAGAGTCCTGGACTGTATACAGTGGGTTTGGCTGGTGGCAGCCATCCAATTGGAATGAGGATGCTGCCCTCCCCCTGTTCTTCCATTGCTCTAATAAAAGTCAGATGGGGGAGCTGATCAGATTGCTCTCTTGGCCCAGACCCCCTTTAAATCAAACAGAGGTCTGTTTTGACTCTCCATGTTAAGCAGACCCAGAGACCTGACATTTTCTGTTTATTTGAAATGATAAGCTTAATCACGAGCAAAATGTTAAGAGATGATAGAGCTGGCCGCAGTAAGGTCACATCACGTCCCTGCCAAACACAATAGAGCCTCTCGCCCCTGCCAGGTTGCCAAGCCCTGCCACAGGGGGCCCGGAGGCGCTGGCAAGTGGGGACCAGAGTCTGTCTATGTGATAATTAGTCCATGGTGCTTGGCAGAGACTGCCAAATCTGCCATATGGTAGTTTTATGACCTGGACTGCTGTTATCTCTAGAGAAAGCTAACATCGTAATCTCATTTCCTCGTTATCTGCGATGAGAACTTGAACCTTCCACAGGGCAAACAGGCAAGGGGGCGAAGAAGCGGAGGAGTCCAGAGCCCAAAGACGGCACTGCTGAACTGCAGCACAAGATGTCTCACCGCTAACAGTGGCTGCCCTCAGAGGTGCCCTAGGGGTTTCTCTGAAGCCTGATGTGTGCTATATGTGCACTCTACAAGAATAGAACCCCTGACATGGGAAGGCACATGTGTATATATGCACATAACACACACGGATGCCTGTGGAAGCCAGGGGCATCAGGCACCCCCCTGTTGGAATCACAGGTAGTTGTGGGCCTGATGTGAGGCCTAGAGGTGACATTTCAGTCCTCTTGAAGAACAGAGTATGCCCTGGCTCAGGGTTTTCTATCAAATGTTTCTAAAGAGTCCCATGCAGGATTTCCATAGGTATCATAGACAACAAATTTCCCAAAGCATTTTATTGAGGGCTAGAAGCTGCAACAAAATCCATACCACTATCGGAATGAGCCCCAGTGTGGAGGAGAAAGGTTATGTGTGACCCCCAGGTCCATCCAGTGTGTCCTTTCCTGGACATCTCATCTCCTGCCTAATGAAGGGTGATGAGGGGCGCTGTAGAAGAGAAGGCTGCCGTGGCTGGAATGGCTGTAGGCTCCCAGGTATGAGATGAAACCTACAATCTCAGGCACTCTTGAAGTTAATTTCTCTCGTGAGATTTTGGGCAGAGACTGACCACTGGCCCTCTTCCTCATATTTACTCTTCCCTTCCTTCCTTGTTCAGGGTAACTACGAGGCCAGCTAAAGGTAACACTTGACAGCCCTGTGTCGATAAGAGGCCCTTGACTGTTGGACTATAGAGCAAGAGAGACGCAACAAAGGACTGGCTTATGCTTTGCTCCTCCCTCCATTCCTTGCTTATTTTTCTGGGGTGCTGACACATGGTTGCTGTTCTAGGAGCCATTGAAGGTGTCCAGATAGAACTTGAAGCTGGAAGCTTTGGGCTAAGCATATGAAAACAGAAGTAAGAGAGCTAGAGTTCCTGGAGAGAGGCAGAGTCATCCCTTCCGCTCACCCCCTAAATGTTTACTGGCAGGCTCCGAGGGATCCTCTCCCATGCCATTGTTTGTGTTTTTACTTAAATATATCCGTATTTCATTTGCATTTGATTCCAGTTGTTATATCAAATGATAGACGTAAGCTATTTCAATTTAAGATTATCTTCTCTGTCTTGATGTCTTTTTTGAGTTCCAAGAGGCTGCCCAGAAACCAGATGTGGGGTCTTTGTTGTAATAGTCTGTTTATTACAGTGCTCCATAATGGAGCATTCAATGTCTGCATAGAAAGCCTGCCTCTCTCTCTCTCTCTCTCTCTCTCTCTCTCTCTCTGTGTGTGTGTGTGTATAAAGGATGTTAATTTATCTACATGGGTCTACATATGTGTACATATATTAATATTTAATATTATCATCACATGATACAAATGTATTTATTGATTTTTTTTAGTTATTATTTTCTATGATTTTTAAAAATATGTATATGCTTAAATCGTGGTCAAAGTGTTACACAATGTACAGGACATATTTTTAAAGATGTCTGGTCACAAGCTTTGATTCACACACACACACACACACACACACACACACACACACACCTGGTGTGACCCAAGTTCAGTCAACTAGAAGGACATCAGCTGCTGGGTGACAGACTAGGAATGTTGTCAGGAAGGCTCACAAACACGTGCATTTTGGCCAGTTCACAAGGACAGAGTCCTGTCCCGGTGCTGAGAGATGGGCTTGGCACAGGAACAAGGTCAGTGTGTCCACATTCACAGGAGTTCCCAGGCACAAACACAGCCTTCCTCTCATCCATCTCGAGGCTGGTCAGTCTTATCAGTTGATCACGTCAGGCTGTTTTCTACAGAGTTAGCCTGATTGTGTGAAGCAGATCACATGACCTTCCATAAATCACCCTCCTCATCCCTTGCTATTTTGAAAGCTGATAAAATGGCCGGTTCTTGGCTCCTTGCTTTGTATGCAAATGATGAGTTATGGATAGAAGGATGGGGAAGGCTGTCTCTGGCTTGCAGCGGAGTGGATGAGAAGACGCTCGCTGCTGCTCTTGAGTATTTATTGTGACACTGCTGAGAAAAATTTAAACCCCAAAGACTCCAGTTCTCTTGGGACATTGTTAGCCTTCTGCTGGAATTATTAAAATGTACAGAACTGTGGAAGCCATGCTTTATAATAATTAATCAGGGTCTGTTGATTAATAAAGCTCATATTTTAGTCTCGATGATTCAGGGGATCATCCGAAGGACGGTTTTCTTGTCACTTTGATTAAGAAACCCGACTTCGTGGTAGAGAGGAGAGGAGAGACAGTTGTACTTCCTCCATCCCCCCAATAAAATAAATATTGAATGAGAATATTAACTCCTTAACCTTGGCAACAATTTGTAATTTTCATAAGGGGGGAAAATCTCGCGTATTCAGCAAATAAATCGCTGTGGGGATTTCTGGAAAACAAATTGGAGAGGATGAAGAATGCTAACATATGAATTCTGTCACTTTTATGGGCCAGAGTGATTAATTTGTTTGTTTGGGTCCCTCAATTAAGGCCACAAATAGAGTGAGGTGTTGGGAGCAAGTTAGCAGTGTCGTCTGGCGTGGAAAAGTCAACTGCCAGTGAGAAGGAGAGGCCTGTGGGGGATGTGAATGGCTGCCCCCAACCCTGAGCCTTAATACCACACCAGGCCCACCCTACCTGGAGTGACCTTCTGATTTCCCTCTATTAATAGTTTTAAGCTTAAAAAAAAAAAAAAAAAAAAAAAAAAAGCTGATAACCCATTTCCTTGTCCAGCTACACTGGAGTAGCATTGAGTTAGAGTCAGAAGTGCCAGCCAGAGATGGTCCTGGGCTACCTAATTACTATGAACTCAATTTGATGAGAAATGGAGAGAAAAGAAATAACCCATGAACTATTTACCTTCATAGTGAGATGGTTTCCTTGGTCTGTGAAAATTAAAATAATAATAATAATAATAAAGGAGAAAGAAGCCAAAATATTAGAGGTCATCACCCAAACCCGTGGGTTTTTAATTTTACAGTTACCTGGGGCCCCAAGATGTATTTTTGCCCTCCTTTGACCTTCCACACTGCTACCTAGAGGATAACATTTGTGGAAACATTTGCCAGTGTGTATATGAAGCTCGCGCTTTCCCAGGCCCGCTCAGCTTAACACTTACTGCCCCAGGACCCTAGATAGTCTGTGTTTTGTTTATAAGTTTTATTTGTTCTTCTCGCAGGCCCCCAGGCCTTCCATCTATATGGGATTGCAGATTTAATGCTTATTTTTCCATTTTATTCCAACATTGACTTTTTAAAGGTGAAGTGTGCATTAGTGTGTTAGTGGCATGCTAAGGAGAGAGAGAGAGAGAGCATGTATTAGTGTGTTAGTGGCATGCTAAGGAGAAAGGCAACTGAAACAGATGTGTTTCATATTTCTGTCTGAAGAAAATGAACAAAGAACAGAGGAAATGGCCTCCAAGTGGATGGAAAGATCTAGAATTTTCTGCTGTTTCTTGCTAGCATATCTACCTGGTGTTGTCTTTCCAGAAAGACGGCCTCAACCAACTCACCTCTGGTTTGAAAAGGCTTCTGCTAATATCTTCGTAGCCTCCATGATATGATGAATGGAGTCACGTGTGATGTATTGTTCCTAATGCTTGGCGTGGATTTAAGTATTTGGAAGTGGTGGAAAGTGTAGATAATGGTGAAGGGGCCATAGTGATATGAAAGGAAAGAAGACAGAAAAGACAGAAAGACAAGAGGGAGTTAGCACCCAGCACAACAGGAGGAATGTATGTCAAGAATAGAGGCAGGAAACTGGCTCTGATTCACAGGAGGCAGAAGGAAGTGGGGGGTGGGAATGTGTCTCTGTGGGTGAACCACAGTACAGCCAGAGGAGGGCCAGACCTGTGCCCCCGTTATTCATTATTCAGGTGAACACGGTCTTCATCAGTGCTGGAAGAGAACACTGTTGAGGAGCACATGAAGAGCAAGGAACAGACTCAGGTTGTCAAGGCAGCTGACGGAAGTTACCGAACATCAGGCAGGGGAGGACCTCTGATGTCACCCTCATATCAGCGGATGCATAGGCAGTGAAGATGAGCTGGATCCGTCAGGCTGTCTGGGAAGGGTCTTGGAGACCAACCATTGGGAAAACAGATTCTGTGATGATATCAAAGGCTTGATTTTGGCTAAAGGAGAAGAAAGAAAGGGTAAAGAGACAAGAAGTCAATGTTTAAAGACAGGCATCTCGTGGGCATACACAGCCAGGGCTCAATCCGTGACTTGCCAGGGGTCTAGATCATCATCACCGATGAACTCTTGCATTGCTGGGATTATAGGCACCTACTACCATGCCTGTCTTTTACTTTGGTCCTGAGGATCTTAATCAGGTCTTCATATGTTGCAGTAAATATTATAAAATAAAATGCTTATTTCTTTACCGGCTCTGAGGTCTCACTCCTCAGGCCCGACCCTGATACAGAGCTGTGTGCACTTCTGGTGCCCCGTCTGAACCGCCACCACGGCTCAATTTGTCCTTGCAACTTCCTTCCCTGGAGGTTTTCTACTATTTGTTCTCTGCCTCTGTACTGCAGTGTTTCTCTACCCCCAAATCCCACATAAATACAACTCTACAGCCTGATAGCTTTTCATACAGGTTTATATATTCAACTCTTAATCCACAAACCCATCTAGACAACCAAATTACATCAAATAAACAAAGATACAAACTGCCATTCTATATGAGATATTAGACCTATAAACTTTTTAATGTTCATAACTATTTAAAACTTATTAATATCACCTGGGTCTTGTTTGTCCTTGAAAACCTTCATTTTGCCACCACCTTCACCCTCCCTCCTCTGACTTCCTCAGACCTCTCTGCTGTCTCTACTTCCCTTGCCCTGCCCAGGCACTGGCTTTCCTTCATTTTACTAATTAAAATGGGAAGGTTCCATTGGAGTCAGGGGGCCGCCCTTCTTGGAGAAGTGGAATTAACATTAAAATACAAACAGCTTCAGGACAATCTACATTTTTGCTTGCATACCAAGCGCTTTATCAACCTAGTCATCTCCCCAGTCCCATAAAGGTTATTTTTGAAGGTCAACAATCATAATTTTTGTAGAAAGTCATGTAGAAAGTTGGAATTCTACATCAAAATAATCACTGTTGTTCACTTTTATTTAGTTGGCAGGGCTGGGAGTCAAACCCCAGGTTTCATGCATAAAAAGGAGGTGCTCTGTCACAGTGGGATAGGCCCCAGTTCCTTTGTTGTCTGTTTAGCCTAAGGGGAGAGGCATCCCTCTTAGAAAAGGGATCTGGGTGTTTGCGGTGAAGTCAGCTGAAGGCAATTTCCCTTTTGTCTCAGAAAGATAGCTTTGCTTTGGGGAGAGCAGTGCCCAGGACAGAAGTCCCCACCACCTGGAAACTGTTTTTGGCTGCCTACCAGTCACCTCTGACACCCTCTTCCATCTCCTGTTCCTCTTCTTTAGAGGCCATTGACTTAAGTTCCCAGTAGAAACGGCCCTCCCTTTTGTGGTTCATGGAATTGTTTTGACGACCTGGTAAGATGGTTAATGTAAACTTCTCTAAACAGCATGGAGCTCAGGATTACATTAGAAATGCTAATTCTTAGAGTTCTTTTTTCTTTCTTAATAAGTAGTTCAAGGGATGCTTAAAATAATGGATTTACCATTGTTAAATCATCCTTTAATTGTTATAAAATTTAGAGCATTGTCATTTTTGATCAATATATAAAGCTTTGGTTAATATCCTTGTATGCATGTGTGTGCTGCTCTGGATAAATTATTACCGGAAGTGAATGATTTATTATTTTTATTGCATATTCGGAGGATGTGAATGATTTTAAGCCTCTTTATCTTAAACTCGCTTTCAGATAAAGAGTAAACCACTTCATACTTTCAGTTATCACATAAGATAACAGCTTTCAGTAGCGTGTACTATGCCCTAGACATTTCAGTTTTTTCTATATCAAGCCATTTTATTCTTTAAATTTATGTGTATTTGTTTATTTACATCCCAAACACTACCCCCTCCTAGTACCCTCTTCTAGACCCCCACAGAGATCTTTCCCAACTCCCCACAGCCCTTCTCCTCTGAGAGGGTGCCCCTCTAAGTATACCCCTACCCCGAAGCATCAAGTCTGCCAGAGTAGGCCATTCTCTTCCACTGAGGCCGAGGCTGCCCTGTTGGGGAAATGATACTAAACTCAGGCTGCGGCTTTAAAGAGAGCCTCCACGCCACTTGTTGGGGGACCCACATGAAGAACGAGCTGCACGTCTGCTCCATGTGTTCTGGGGGCATCTTTCCAGACCACTTGTGTTCTTTGGTTGGTGGCTCAGTCTCTGAGGGTTCCCAGAGGCCCAGGTTAGTTGACTCTGTTGGTCGTCTTGTGGTGTTCCCACCCTCTTCGGGCCCTTCAATCCTTCCCCCAAGTCTTCCATGAAAGTCCCAACCTCTGCATCGGTTTCAGTCAGCTACTGGATCACAACTCTCAGAGGACAGTTATGCTAGGCTCCTGTCCATAAGCATAACCTAGTATCATTACTAATGTTATGAATCGATGTTTGCCTGTCCATAGGATGGGTTTCAAGTTGGGCTGGTTATTGGTTGGCCATTCCTTCAGTCTCTACTCCATCTTTGTCCCTGCATTTCTTTTCGACAGGACAAACTTTGGGTGGAAAGTTCTGTGGGTGGGTTAATGTCCTTATCCCTCCACTGGGGATCCTGTCTGGCTCCAGGAGGTGGCCTCTTCAGGTTCCATGTCTGTATTGTTAGGCATCTCAACTAAGGTCACCCACATTGACTCCTGAGAACTGACATCATCTCAGACCTCTGGGACTTCCTAAAGATTCCCCTCAATCTCCCAGCAGTTGCAGAGTTCCATTCATTCCCTGCTCCTCTGGAACTCTCGCCTATCCCCTGAAACAAAGCTATTTGATACTGAAGTGATTTCCTTATTTTGTGGGTAGATGACTCCCCCCCCCCCATCAGTGAGAAGTGCTATCGGACAACACTCCATGTTATCTTTGAAGTTGTCTCCAGCCTTCTGCAGTACTGTGCCCAAGCACATCTAGAGTCTGAGTGGGACTCAGGCCTCAAGGATGTCTCCCTGGGAGCTCTGAGACTCCAAAGTCGAGACCCAGGCCCTGAAGCTCTACTAGCCTGGGGCTGACACCCGCCGATCGAATTCTACAAGCCAGGCATATTCACCCAGCCATGGGCCACTTCTGCGTGTCACCCAAGACAGTGTGCTCACCTGCTTGCACTGGACTTGCCTGCATCTTTCCTACAGAGGCTGTGCATGACCCAATAACATGATAATAAATTACCTTCTTGCTACAATCAACCCAATTATGTCACCATGGTTTGCAGAGAGATCGCTAATGTTTCTATATACTGTCTCCCCGACCCTTTCTGTCTACTAAAGAAACCTGATTCTTCTTTGTTTGAATGTTGTTACTGAGTCTCAGAATTGTTTTTGTTCATGTCCTGATGGACTGGATCTTACAGGATACTTCAGAGAAGTCACCCTTCTTTCCCCACAGGAGATGAAGTCAGAGACTCTCAGCTGTGATTATAGTTCTTGGGCTAATGTGTGAGCTCTCTTCTTTTTGCCCACACCCCTGCCCTTCTGGCCTGTATTACAGGTGACATTTTGTGTGTAAGTTGCATATGCTGTACAATTCTCTAAAGACATCCCGTGCATGGTTGACCTTAAACTACAAAATTCCAAACAACAGCCCGGCAATGAACGAGGAAAACTATCTAGAGTAAGTTAGGCCCTCACAAGAGGCAGGGTCAGGATGGTGAGACAGGACACCTAATTCCAGAGACATAGCTTATAGTTTATTTCCATATGAATTCAATGTTTCTAAATACTACAAACCCCTAAGAAAAACGATCACATAGACTGATTTGCAAGACTGTAAATTAATTCCTACTAACACCTGTCTGTTATGGGGTATGGTCGTTGGAAGGTGTCTATGAGCCTAGCATGTCACACTCTGTAGTTCAGTGAGGTTCAAAGTTTTCTGGCGGTCTCTGCTATAGCTTATTAAAATGAGGCAGTGGGGAGAAGCCGAGGAGGGGGTCATTCTTTTGTGGTGGGTTTCATTGACTAATGCCGGTGCCAGCATTGCCTTCTGCTCTGCTCTGTTTCTCGAAGTGCTAATAGCAAGACTCGGTCCCTACAACCCTATTACGGGTGGCAATGGGATATAATCAAGTAGAACCTGCAGGATAAGTCAAAAGATTAAATTAAGTTGGGATTTGAATCCCCACTAAACAAGAATCAAACAAAGATTAGATTTCTGGACCCCAGTCTCAGAATGGCTTTCAAGGGCTTCTCTCAAACAACAACACAAATATATCATTATTCACTTCGACCATGACCATGGGCATGTTAAAGGAAATGCAGGCAGAGAGAGACATGAGGGAGGCCAAGGACCAGCCCATGATGGAGCTGAGTTCTACATCCCTGGAGTGATCTGGATTCCCGGAGCTTGTTTGTTTCCTCACCTACCTCAGGAGAAGGCTAACAGCGAAATCACACCCAAAAACATAGAAAGTGGATGTTCAGAGAGAGAGAGAGAGAGAGAGAGAGAGAGAGAGAGAGAGAGAGAGAGAGAGAACCCACCACCCTGGGTACACTTAGCCTGTCTTCATTCAAGTTTGATTATCACAAGGTTTTTTGGGGTTTGGAAAAAACACTAAGAAAAAATTAAAGAAAGTGTGCATGTGGATAAGAGTTGACAGTAAAGATGAGTCATGGGGACGCTTTTGCTCCTCTTTGGGTTTTCTTCCTTCTATGTTTTGTTTTTGTTGTCAGTCTACTGTCCTTAGCAATGAAATGTATCATTGTCAAGTTAAATAGATGTGACTATTTTTCCATTGTAACAGTAGGTCTTAATTTGCCGATTTTCTGGATTTGATTCTCTGAACACAAAGGTTACCTCTTTAATTAAAAAAAAAAAAAAGTATTGTTAAATCTTTCACAAGCCTTTCCCCTTCCCTCTCCTCCCAACTCCACTTGTTTACCACCCCACCCTGTGCTCTCTCTATTTAATAGTCATTGCTGCATATGTACAGATGGGAATGCGGAGGTACAACCTTCTGAATCCATCTAGGGATGCTCCCGTGTAGGATTTTAGAGCTGACCTCTTGGGACTGGATGATCAATTAGGGGCAACCCCGAGGGTGACCGATCTCTCTCAGCAGTCATTACACATTGGTAGCCCCTTTATCTAGGAATGAAGCCTTCTGAGGTTCTCCCCCCTCCCATTTATGTTGCCATCTAAACCAGTGGTGTGATTGTTCGGGTCTTCTTTAGGTGACCATATTGTTTGAACTGGAACTTCTTGGGTTTCACTTCCCCGTCATATCTACAAGACACATCTTGCTGCAGACTGTGTGGTATTCTAGTTCTTAAAATCTCTCTATGGCTTCTTCTGAGGTGTTGGCTCAGCTGTAGAGGTGCTCAGGTTGTGTGGTGAGTGTGTTGGGTGAGCCTGGCATCCTCCACTCAGTTCCTCCCTGTGGTTTGCCCAGTTGTAGATTTTGGCAAGGGTCCCTCTGTCTGCTGCAAAGAGCAGCATCCTGGACGAGAATGGAAAGCCTTCAGTGTAACCTCAGGAAGCATTCCAAATACTCATCCTTACATCCAAAGACCGATTCCCGACAATAAGTCACAATCTAGGTGGATTTCTACAAGAATCACACTTTGTAAAGAAAACAGTCAAAATCGGCAATAAAATGCATAAATGAGTTATCTGGGATGCCTTCTTTACAAGGCAAAAAATGGAACAATTTAAAATATCAATAGTCAGGCAATCAAATATTGATAATGGGTCCTCTTATTGGAGGTGTTTGCTTAGGTTCCTCCATTCCTTCTGTGGCACCTTGAAGAGTCACATGCTTCATACAACATCAATGTCTCTACTCTGGGGATTTCATTCTTATTACAGTCCTCGGCACGGGGCTTAATTATTTCACAACGACAGTGGAAATAGCCAATGTATAAATTTCTATATATCAACAAGCCTCAGCAGCAAATAGAATCTGCCAGCAGCCAAAGACTGTGCATTCAACAATGTGTCAGCCAGTAGTAACTATTATTATTAAAAGGACACCTAAAATGTGCTGGTCATATCCCGATAACAGCTCATGAGGCAGAGTCGCCTCTCAGATGAGGGGACAAGAGATGCTATGGAGGGGTGGAAGGAGAGAGAGCCACATGATCAGACGCCCCTGCTCATTAGTGGACGTGTTTGTGGTTCATACCCTGATGGCCCGATCTCCTGCTCCTAATGACTACCTAACGCTAAAACCCATCTTATGTTAGACCTTCCCGTTCTTTGCCCTTATGTTCTGTTGACAAGTAAGGAAAGAGTCTCCCTTTGGTAGGAAAGAGAGAGAGAGAGAGAGAGAGAGAGAGAGAGAGAGAGAGAGAGAGAGAGAGAGAGAGAAAGAGAGAGAGAGAGAGGTGAGAGAGAGAAGTGGGGGGGATTGGCTCCCTGGGCAAAAGGGATAAAAGGTGGGACTTCTGGGTCGGAGGAGGAGGAGGAAGGGCAGGCGCAGGGAGAGAGGAGGTCTTTTTGGACCAGGCTTTGGAACCGGTAGGATGTAACAGCCGTTTACGGTCTTAGGGCTACCAAAAAAAGAAGGCCTCTGCCATCTGCGGATAGCTGGAATTGGCTAGCTGATAAGGTTAGAGCAGGTAATTCTTTGCCCAGCATTTGTGTTATCGGGCAAGTTTTCAAATAATAAAGCGCTTCAGAGTTTCTCTTCCATGGAGCTAAGGTGGACAAGGGAAAGAGAGGAGATGGGACGGTTGTTGGCAGCTTGGCAAAGCTAGCCGGGAGGAACAGGCGAATTGGGAGTGGGGCCAGCAGCTGCTCTCGGAGCTAAACCGGGAGAGGTCGGAGCGCGAGCGTGGAGTGAGATCTCAGAGCTAAGCGGGGCCACAGCACCGGGCAAGGAGGTAGCGTGTTTTTAAAATAACACACAACTCGCTACTGCATATGCCACACTAGGGGGTCTGAAAGCCCCTTGGGATGCTCCTGCCTCAACCTCCACCTCTCTACAGGAGTGCTGAGGTTACAGGTGAGCACCAGCACAGTGACTTTTAATTAGATGATGCTAGGCAGGGGTTGGAGACCAAGTCCTCATGCTGGCACAGAGTGCTTTACTCACTGAGCCATCTGCCCATCCCTCTGCTTTTCGTTGATGGTGCCATCAGGTCTTGTCAGTTTAAGGGTTAGCAAGTGTCAGGCAAGTTTCCACGCTACCCCTTGGCCAATAGAGGGATGAGAGCCCAGCTAGAACAAAGGACTCCACCCCACAGCAGGAGCTGGCTCGCCTCTGTGGTCCTGCTTCCGGTGCCTTTTGCGGTCTGGTCCTCTAGTTTCCCCTTTACTGGATGCTCTGTTATACATCCTTCTTGTAAGCTCTGTCTCTCTCTCTCTCTCTCACACTCCCTTCGTACTTCACATGGGCACCTTCACATTCTGAAGATGTCACGGGCTCACCTGCTAAGATAGGCATGTATTGAAGAGCAAAGACCCTTTCCACTTCTGGGATGCTTCCCAGATTTGAAATAACGGTGATGGCTGATTTCTGGGTGCTCTCCATATGCAAAGTGCCATGTGTGTATTCTTTAGAGACGAGGGAACCAATGGAGGGACTAAGCAGGCTATGAATTGGAGGTGGATGGTGTCCCCAGAACTCCGAACAAACAGAGCCAGGTCCCAAGTGTCTCATCCCCTCAAGAGTTTTAGTTCACTGATGATTCCAACTCAATGCCTGGTCACAGGAGCAGCCATGGGATAATTGCAGTTGGCCAAGTGTTGTGCTACAGAAGTGTTCTTTGGACCCCTAAGCCCATCCATAGGTACGTATTACATCATCCTTCCCACTCTTCCTGTCCCCTTAGCACCTGTCACCACTCTGGCCTCCGCTGGAAGAGTCTGTTCAGAGAACGCACTCTGACAAGCTCGTTTGGTGTCTTCCCTGACTCCAGCCACCGATTACCCCTTCATTTTCCTCCAGGCTCTCCTAAGTGCCAGCAATTATCTTCTTGTGGTTTCCTAAGCATTATGTCACCCTGTTAGAATGCAAATCCCCAGGACCCTCTCGCCCACCTTAGTATTCCCTCACATGTAACTGTTTCTGACATAGCACAGACGCTCACTATTGCTTAACGCATAAACAGGAGAATGCATTTTTACTAGCTTGTGACTGGTGCATTCACAGCCCCCGATGGTCGCCTGTGTGACAGTTGTTAGGCGTCTTTTCTGAGTGTCGTTTTGTTATCTCACCTGGGAAGATGGTGACAGATACACACCTTCCACCAAGGCAACTCTTAGATTTCCAGGAGGAAGTGTGCAAGGAGCCTTTAAGATGTCATCTGGAGTCAGGGCTCTGCTGGAGGGGAGAAGGGAATCCCTTTCTTCTGTTTTTGTCTTTATTCATCAACTATTTAAACAGCCTCCCTTTTCCTTTACGGTCTGCACAAAAACACCAAATTTTATAGTCATGGATTGCAAAGGAGAATTTAAAAAAAATACTAGAAATTTAATAGAGTTGGAAAGTGGGAAGAATATATATAAAATTAGATTTTCAACATCCTGTATTGATGTAAATTTACAATGTTAGGATTCTTTGGCTCTAAGCTGAATTCCATATCAAACAAACTAAAGCACAGAAATATCCTCACTTCACTAAAACAGTCAGGACAGTCTGGCAGGGCCGATCCGTCAGCTCAGAGGCATTGGCAGTCTGTGCCTCTTGCTGTCTCTCAGCTCAGCTTCTCTGAGTCGGCATCACTGAGTTCACACTGAGGTCGGTCACTTCTCTTCACAAGCTTCCTCTCTGACGTCTAATGCTCTATCTTTCAGTTAAAAGTGTCCATAGACCGAGAGACCATGAGTACAGGTTTCTCCTTGTCCCCAGCAAGAGTTTCCAGACTGTGGCTGGCTGGCCCGGCTTTGGCACATGATCCTTGGTAATTGAAGCAACCACAGAGTGGTTTTTCTGAGGGGCCAGGCCTGGAGGACGTGTTGGAACCATAAGTCAACGGTAGCCTCTACTGTTTGACTTGAGAGTGGGGGAGGAATGGCTTCCGTAAGAACTGACAGCTCTTATAACCAAAAAGGAAATCTGGAAAGGGGGCAGCAGGAGTCATTTAGCTATTCCCTTGACTAAGAGGAGGGATGGAGAGACAGCTCAGTTGGTCAAGTCTTTGGTACAGAGGCTTGAGGACCTGGGTCCCTAACCTCAGCAGCAGTGTAAGATGGGAGTGAGAGCAGGTGCCTTCAGTTTTGGACCAGGACACAGAGACAGGAGCTTGTCTGGAGCCAGATGGATGGCTAGTTGAATCAGTAAGCACCAAGTTCACTGAGAGATACCATAGTCTACAGTTGATTTGAAGAAGACCCTGGACAGCAGCCTCTGACCTGTACTTGCAAACACGTGAACGTGTACTCCTAAACACCTGCCCCACACACATACACACGTTTATATTTCAGAGAGAGAGGGAAGGAACAAATAGTGCCATTCAATGATGCCACAGCTTGTGGGACATTTCCTCACCTAACAATAATTAGCTTCTATCACGTTTATTGGTGAATCCTGGAACATTCTAGTTATGATAGATGAGTCAGACACCCCCCTGAGGAGGTGTAGGTGGGGCCATGCCTCCTTCTCAACCATGCCTTGTTCTCGGCACTGCCCTTCCGTCTTCCACGTGCCATTCCACTCCATCTCTCACCACGACTCACCGAGTGCTCCACAGTCCTCAGCTAAGATGGACACTGGACATTCACAGATGAAACGCTAAGTCCTGATGGCCAAAGAAAGACAACTAGATAGCAACACACCATGCCGGCTCCTAAGCACTGGGTCCATTGGGAGTCACAAGAACATTGAGCGGCACTTACTCCTAGGGGTAGGATTAGCTATCAGAATATCCCCAGAGAAGATAACTTCTGATGTCAGTGTTGGAACAGAAACTAGAAAAAGGCTCACGATTTCTAATTCCAAGTAAATAAAATTTCCATCTAATGGGATAAAAAAAAAAAAAAAAAAAAAAAAAACGAAACACGAATTGTGTTTAGTAAAATTCAGAAAGACACCTGCTTCTCCCCAGGAGTGACTGTTCCTGCCTGTCAGCTTCTAATTAATACACAGTAAGACTAGAATAGAGATGTGCAGGAGTGTGGTCATCTCCAGCAGAGAGATGTGTGTGAATGCCGAGTCTCAGGAAGTTTGGGATCTAGTGATAGAAGCCTGGCTGGTGTCTATTAATAACTGAACCACCCTCACCCTGGAAGAGAACAAACATCTCTGAAAGCTTGGCTCTGCTGGCCTGTGATGCTGAGACTCTTACTGTCCTCACTGGGCACAGTGCTAAACCGCTCAAGCCATAAAGTCCACTGTGGTCCACTATGGCTAAGAGCTCCCTGCTATAGGGGCTTCTCACCTACAGCAATTAAGGGTGACTCCTAAGACAGTCCCCAAGCATCAGTTAATTCCCTAAACAAACATATGAACGCACAACATACACACGTGCACACACCCACACATACACACACATGCACACATAAACACATGGAAATACATGCACACAGCACACCCTCACAGACACACACACACACACACACACACACACACACACACACAGAGAGAGAGAGAGAGAGAGAGGACAATGCACGTGCAGTGTGAGCAACCATTCTAAACACCGTCTATTTCAGAGAGATTGTACACAAAGGAAGATCTGCATCAGGGAAAATCCAACGAGAGTTTTGTTTCATAAAAAGAGTCGGTGTGGGAGTTTATTGTTTTCTCTCCGGAGGGATAAACATTTTAATTTAATAACAGCCTGAAAGTGTCTAAGTGTGCTTGAGGAAAAAAAAATGTGCTGTTCCTAGGAGGGCAGATCCCCCTTCTCTCACTGAACAATCAGAAGGAGGCATTTCAGAGCAGCCCTACTCAAAAATATGAACCACGGTATCCCACGTGTCTAGATTGGTAACAAAACAACTGCAGTAGAACACATTTATGTCACTAATATGTGACCGGAATATATATATATATATATATACATACATACATATACATATACATATACATATACATATACATATACATATACATATACATATACATATACATATACATATACATATACATATACATATACATATACATATACATATACATATACATATACATACATATATATATATATATATAATTTGATCAGTTCCTTATGTCAAGCCTGTGAGTGGGGTGGGGGTGTCTCTATTTTACAGGTAGGTAAACTGAGGCTAACAGAAGTGGGCCGGCTTAAAAGTGAGGGATGGAGAAGGCATTCCAGTCCAGGCTGAAAGGAATCATTTTTATATCAGGTCTAACAGACTGAGTAGCACAGGTAAGTTGTGGATCTGTAGGAAGAGACCCATCAGAGGGAAAGGAGAAGAGCCAAAATAGAAAAATAAATGTAAATGGTATTTATTAAGAGAATGCTGCCACAGCTGAGGTAACAGACAGCGGGGTGGCCCAGCCAAGAAAATAAAATTATATGTGTGAAAGAGAGAGAGAAAACATACACACAACCAGGAACTGCCGCGTAAACAGAACTTGGTCATTCTTGGGCTCACGTGTTGTGGGGCCTCCGGGAGGGAGGCTGGCTGTTTCTGCCTCCATCTTCCTGGCTTTGGCCATAGCTAGAGGTGCTCTGCCATATGAAGTTACTTGTCATTGGGATAACGTACCTGAAAGAAGCAACACAGTGGAGGGGAGATTTGCTCACCAAAGCTTACTCCTTCATGGGAGTCAAGGCACAGCAGAGCTTGTAGCTTACAAAGGTCGTTGCTCACCCTAGACTGACCCATAAGCTAACAGCTCAGACGTCAGCACAGGAGGATTCTAACCGTCAGAGGCCTGGTCCCAGCGACTCCTCCTCTGCCAGTCAGACTTCTTGTCTGGAAGGCTTCACAGCCCCCTCCAAACAGCTCCCAAATCTTAGCAGCCCATGTCCCAGCTCATGAGCTCATAGCTGACCTCACACATTACACCATAACACCAGGGGAGGTGCTTTTCGTGAGCCTTTTGGGTTCAACCAATGTGCACAGGCCTTAGTCTGAAGTCAAAGTAACAGCTAATGCTCAGGGAATGTTTACCCCGACGCAGGTACAACAACGCATTAAACCTCTTAGAATGTCTCCATGAAGAACATTCTTTATTGCCTCTGTTTTTCTAGAAAAAGAAACCAGGCACAAAGAAATGAAGCTTACGTAGGTAATCACACCCTGGGCACCCAGACTCAGAGCCCATGCCCCTAACCACTGGGCTGTACCACTAGATCTTGGCTTGCAGCATTTTTTTTTTCTATAAAGGGCCTAATAGCAAACACTCAGGTTTTGCAGATCTGGTGTGAGCTACGAATTTTAATTTCCTCAGTGCTGTCACCACAACTACCTAAACTATAAAGAAGTGGATTTTTATTTATAAAACATGTCCAGCAGCACAGAGTTACCACAATTAGTCTAGACTAGTTTATAACACGTACAATGCTTGTTCCTCTTGTTTACAGGTAATAATAGACGTGTGTGTGTGTGTGTGTGTGTGTGTGTGTGTGTTCGAACCTGTGGTGCACACATGTGGAGGTCAGAAGTCATCATCAGGTGTCTCTATCTTACTTTTAACACTGAGTTTGGGGTCCATCAATAGGCTGTCCTGGCTGGCCACTGAATACTCCGGTCTTCTCCAGCTAGTGGGCTTCCAGGTGCATCCCAACACACCCAGCTTTTTATGTGGGATCTGGGATCTGGATTTAGGTTCTTATCTCATGCAACAAGTACCTTCCCCACTGAGCCATCTCCCTGGCCTAATTCTACACATTGGAATCATCAAATTCTCCGCATGCTTCCTAGCTTTCTGGCGTATTTCCTCAGCCTTGTGACACTTATCTGAGTTATGTTGATGACAGCCCTGACAAACTCTTGCTGAATGTTACCGACATTTCTAGGTCTAGACACCATTACCACCTAATCTCCATTTTCTGTTGTCCTTGCCATAACCCTGGGGTATCATCATCCCCTTGGTACAGGTGTTATTGCTGAGGCCAGAGAGATAAAGAAGCTTTATCATATGGCGGCAGTGTTGCAAGTTGAGCTGAGACCAAACCTTAGTCCTAACTCCTGGGTTAGACAGCTTTCTGTACCTTAACTTTTGACTCAGCAAATCAGTTTTCAAAGTAAAAAAAAAAAGGGGGGGGGGAGTTATTTGGCCTGAGATGAGACCAAGGATTATGGCAGAGGACAAATGCCTGAGCTAAAACATCTACCTCAGGACTAGAGATGAGAAAGAGAAAGAGAAAGGGTTATGATACCTCTAACCTTCTGAAAGTCTCCAGACTGTCGAAGCAATCTGTGGTCCTCCTACCTCCTGACCACAGTGGTACATAGTAGACACGCCTGGATCACGTGATCCTCCTGGAAACACAGTCTGAATGCCAGCAGAGCCTCTCCTTCCTCGCATGTCACAGTTTCCGCACGTGGCTCTGACGAAGGAAACGTTCAAATGTTTATGTGTACATTTCAGCAAGCATCCTAAGTGATTCTTAACTGTATTCAAGGTGAGGAACACAGCACAGACACATAGCCTTGGGGACACTTGTGTGAGGTTCTCTGAGAGTCTCCATCCTGGGTTAGAGCTTTGCCTGGAGTCCATCCAACTTTGGGGGTTATCAGTCTGCCCATTCTTTTCTCTTTCTTCCTTACCTAAACGCCCCTCTGTCTCCAGCCAATCCATGGACTCAGTTCGCTTCTCAATAGCCACAGTGTATCACAGAGTTAGGCTTCATGGATATTGGACAAATGAGTGAATGTGTTAATGCATAGAAACCTTGACTTCCTGGAATTTAAAATAGTCTTCATAGCTGCCTTTATCAACGTCCAGGACCTGATTATTTTTTTCTTCACTCCCATGTTTTCGTTTGCTGTTAGTCACTTTCTGTCTCTGATGTTTGACAGCAGGCCTCCATTGGCTCTTCTCATAAAATCCACTCCTCTTCTCACTCTTGCTGTGAATATAACTCTAGAGAACTGGAGAATATGACTGTTCCATGGGAAAACACTTTGAACAGGAGTCTCTGCTAAGGAATTAATCAATTAACTAACCAATGAACGAAGTATTAATTGTCCTGTGACAAAATATGCCAAAAAGCAACCAAAGGAAGAAGGAATACATTCTGGCATAGGGTTTCAGAGGGACGTAGCCTGTCATGCCAAGGCAGACACAGCCACAGGCAGGGAAAGCACGCTAGTAGGAGCCAGAAGCTGACACATCACAGGCCATACATACTCGGCAGAGAGTGAACAGGAAGTTGATCCTGCCCCTAGTGACCCACTTTCTCCAGCAAGCCTCCACCTTCTGAAGGCTCTTTAACCTTCCCCAACAGATCCACCATTTGGGAGACACGCAGGAGAGTTCCCAGGGGACATTTCAAATCTCGGTACCAAGTAATTACTTTTTGGCATCCCTTGGGATGGATTGAAGGTCTTACATACAAGGCAAGTGCTCAGCACCCGAACCACCTACTCTGGCCTCTTTTCAGATTTTACTTTAAGACAACATCTCAGTGGTTCACTGTAACTGGTCTTGAGTTCCCTGTTTAGCTCCAACAGGGCCTCCTTCGTGAGTCTCTAAGATCACAGATCTGCATCATCCATCCATTTCCTATGTTACCGTAGTCATGGGCCCTTACTGGTACCTGAACTGACCTAAGAGGTGATCACCATAGCTGTCTTTCAGACTTTCAGCTTAGTTGAGGAGTCAAGACTCCCATTTTATTAAACAGAAAGCAATGTGTTTTATTCTGTGGTTAATTGCATTATAATGGAATATCAACCTGTGGCCATTTCATAGATTATATGGCTTAAATAGCACAACTATCTATCACATCTCTAGAGGTGAGCAGGTCCCCAGGCAACATGCCAACAGAACTGCATGGCTGTAGCCCACGGTGTGAGCCCTACATCGCCTTCACAGTAGCCACGAACATGTGTCCCCTTAGACAGTTTAGCCTTTTCCAAGGAACAAAAGAAAGGGCCAGCCATTGGCACATGAGGAATACTCCCTTGATGAACTAAGAGTCCCTAATGAGGACAGCAGCCATCTGGCAAACAACCCACTCAACTGAAACAACAACACCGTCAACATAAGCAAAAGGCATAAAGTTGTTGATCGCTGACAGACAACGTGTTGATGGGCATCTATCTATTTAGCTTTCAAAGCAGTCTGGCAGATAGATTTAAAAAATCCATCAGACCTGTAAAGTCCTAACAGACAAAATTTCCTCCAGGGGGCCTTTCTATATGGAACTTCTCATTCTCAGGGTCGTGAGACCTCTGATTGTTCTGGGCATCATTACCCTACATAGGACAGCAATGACAATGTGGGAGCCATCTTAAATGCATCACTGGGGGCAGGCACGTGAGGCACAAGTCCGTGTGTGTGCTAGAGGTTTCTGGCCTGCAACTTCGTGGGTGTGCTGATGGCCACAGCTTTATTAGAGCTCTCTGGTAATTATCTTTTTTGCTGTCACGAAGTCTTTTCCTGGGAGCCCAGGGTGGACTGCCAAGTACGTCTGTCATTTCTGAGGCATCTGGGAACCATCCAGAACATCGCCCTGCTTCCTTTAGCCATCGATCTCCCTGAGAAAATCAGAGATGTGTAAGGTGTCCTGCCCAGTGAAAACATTGTCCTGACTGGGCCTTGTGTCCTCGGGAAGAAAGCAGAAGAAAAAACCCGAGCTGCCTCCGGTTCGGGAGACACTGAGGTGGGAGCCTTGACAGACATTGGTTGCTGAAGGAGTGACTGACTTGTCCAGCATACCACCTACCTCCCTTGAAAATGAAATAAAATAATAATAATAACAAAAGCTTTCTCTGACAAAGTAGCCTTTGGTCATGACCCCAGGAGAATGGAAATACAGGATAAAAGCAAATTCAATCTTTGAAACTTAGTCGATGAGGGCTAATAGGCCGCCCAGAAAGGGCATTTACGGTTTAGTGGTCACCACTGAGTGAACTGAACAGTGCATGCCTGCATACCTGTTTCTGTGCACTTTGATTTTTTTCTCCTCTTTTAACTGGGGGGTGGGGTGGGAGGACATACATGAAGGCGTATGTCACCCTGATTCCATCATGCTAACTACATGTGCTATCACCAGCATCTTCCTTCGGGTGTGAATCCAATTTCTCTTTATTTCTCACACCACAGTTCCCCCCTGTGAGCAAACACCCACTGTCCCCACAGATTTCTCTAATAGGAAACAGTAATTAACCACCTCCCCCCAGATGCTGGCTTGGTGGCCAGCCCCTAATCTGCATCCTTTCTGCAGAGGTCCCGATGTCTCCTGAAATTTATTGCGGCACTAAAGTCACCCTTTAAATCATGGGTCACCATATCGGTGTGTGGCTAAAAAATGTTCACAGCATTATAATTTTATGTACTAGCAATAAACATGAAAAATGTGTTTTGGGGTTGTTTAACATTAAAAATAATGTTTGGGAAAATAAATTTTAGGAGAAATTTAGGGCCGAGGAAGAGGATCCTATCCAGTCCTGGAAACTTGAATTAATAAACTGAACAACAAGTTGGAAGGAGACCAAAGTCACAATGGAGATAGGTCAGTGTCAGGGTCGTGAGTGTTGGGGTTCTTATCTCCTTGCCACCAAGAGCTCCATCTGATTGCCCTCCAAACTGCAGGAGCTTTTGTCTCGAAAGTTGGCTAGAGATGGCTAAGCAATTGGCAACATTTTGGGAAAAAAGTCACAGTTTTTTTGGTGTTTTTTTTCAGGAGTGAAAATAATGTACATGATGCTTTTCCGATGCTCAGCCTCAGTCACCAGGACAACAGCTTGGAAACTTACCCTCACCTGGAGAGTTCATCTGGGGCCTGGGGTCATGGATGTGGCTCTATTTCTGGCCCCCACGACCCAGATAGAGTGAATGAGTCTGTTTACCTTGTTCTGAATCTCAGACCACCCAAGTGACTAGGGGGGTGAACCCCCACACTTTCTGTTCCTACTCCCCAGCTTTTTAGCTTGAGTTTGAAAATACTTAAAGACCACACATAAAAGCATGGACGCAGGCCAGGGCGGTGTGTCAGGCCATAGTGTAAGCCGCGTGGACCTGCATTTAATCCCTAGAATGCACATGACAAGCAGGGTGCAATGAATGGGGTGTGTGTATAGTTTGTGTGTTTGTGTGTGTGTGCACATGTGCACATATGTACATATGTGTACGTCATGCATGTTTGGAGGTCAGAGCCTGATGTCATAGGTCTTGGCAATTCTTATCTAATTTCTTTATTTATTCATTTATTTATTAATTATTTATCATTATTTATTTGTGTATTTATTTATTTATTGTTGTGTGACAGGCTCTCTCACAAAACCTTGAGCACACAAATTTGGCAAAGGTGGCTGCCATTAAGCTTCAGGGATCCTCCTGTGTCTGTGTCTCCAGCTCTAGGGTTACACACACACACACACACACACACACACACACACTTATCACGTCAGTTCCCTAGCTCCACTGGGTGTCTTCTGTTACCTTGCAGGCTTAGAAACTGAGAGAGATGATTAGAAGGATAACACGAAGGGGCTCCAGAAAGAACAGTGCATCAGAACGGTCTTGCTTTCTTTGACGTGTTATCCACGGAGCCTCAGAATATTCCAAAATGCAACGACAGGGCATCATGGCATAAAGGTCCCCACTGGTTAGAATGAAATTCCTGCCAGATGTGGAGTCAAACTGACAGACACTGGACAATGAATTATTGCATATGGAAAGCAAGAGAGCCCCAGCTCAAACTCTTTCCCAAACCAACTGGGTTGCTGAATGGACGAGGCAACGCTGAAGCTCACATTAGTGTTTGGCAGCGTGGTCTGTGAGACTTTAGAAGACGTTCTTATGCTGAGCTCAGTGACTCAGTGCTGAGCGCTGAAGGCGAATTAGTCCCCACCAGACCCTGTTGAATGCAATCGTTGCTCTCCCCACCCCGAGGAAGACTATGACAAGGCTGGTGGCTTTTGATTTTTAAAAATGTGATTATTCATAATGTTTCTGTGTGACTCTATAGTATCACATTAGCAGCGTGATGAGATTGAAATCATGCAGGCATATGGAGCTGAGTAACATCTTACGGAGGTTTACGTGCCCCTGAAGAATCTCCTCAGGTACCCTCGGAGGTCAGTGTGCCTTTCTTCGGTGCTTCTCTGGTTTTTAACATCTGTATTATAAAAATGTAGAGTTTGATTGTAGAGGTCTTATAAAAATGTAGAGTTTGATTGTAGAGGTCTTATAAAAATGTAGAGTTTGATTGACTAGATCTAGGGCAAAGTCTGTTTATGCTTTTCTAACAAGCTCCCAGGTGACTGGGACATGACTGTCCTGGGACCTTCACCACAGGTATTGGGGACCAATGCCGTTGCCCCTCTGCTTCTGACCTCTTTTCCAAAACTGATTGCATTTGAGCTGCTCGGGGCCAGGTAGGTGAAGGTTGTGGGCAGAGGTCAAGGATCACCCACCAGCTTCCCCCAAAGCTTTTATCTAGAAAGCTTCCAGAAATTCTTTTAGGTTTCCTGGATATGCAAAAGGGAAAGACACCCTCGGTGCCTCCTCACTCCTGCCCCTTTATGCCCGGTCCCTCCAGGGTTCTCCTTTGGTTTATTTCTTAAGTTAACAAGACAGGACTCTCTGAAGTCATAAACACTGACATTCCCGGATGCAACAGTGGGCAAGATTATTCTCCCTGATTAAGCCTTTGACAGGCGGCATCTTCTCAGCTAACGCCATGCCAGGTTTTATTAGTAAATTGGCCCTGGAAGTTTCTCTTACCTACAGATGTCCTAGCTCAGCACTCTTTCCCCGAGATCAGGATGAGCACATCCAAGAGCACTCTGCATGGAAGCACCAAAGACAATAATTAGACAAATCTGCAAAGCGGCCAGGCACAGGAGCGACGCTCTCATATGGAGTCTGTTAAGTGGAAACGGCAAACGTAAATAACTGACTGTTAAAACCGCCTAAGAAGGCGCCGTTGCTTCCGATAACCAGACACTGTTATTAGGTTACAGCGACAAGACCATTAAGATGAAATGGAGGCTCTAGCTCGCTGCTTGAATAGACCTGAGCCATGTTATAATCAATGATTTCATCTCTTCGCCCTTCTGATGTAAATGACAACAGAACATAGTGCCCTGTGGGAATGGCGCAGTATGGACCCAGGCCCCTGGTAGAGGTGGCCCCAGGACAGGTAACAAGCTTCTGGAACCAACAGTAGACATCTGTTTTTCTCTTTCACGGAAACATGACTTCGCATCTGTTTCCGATGTCACCCGACCATCCACCTTACCGGGTAGCGAGATACTCCCAGGATACTGGAAAGCACGCCTTATGGCGAGGACTCACTCGGTCTCTAAAGTGCTGATGTACAAGTACGAGGACCTGAGTTTGATTCCCAGAATCTACTTTTAAAAGCAGGGCGTGGTGGTACCTTCCTGCAATCCCCGTGGTGAGGGGATACAGATAGGCAGGTCCCTGGGGCTGGGCTGGCTAACCCTAACAGGCTAAAAAATCAAGTCAGGTCCTTGACAAAGTGAGGAATGAAATCCCATCTCAAAATCAAAGTGGGGAGTGATTGCTGGAGACAAGTAGTTTGTTCTCTGCCTTCCACACGTACCTGTGAAAACACATAACACAACCACTATATCACACAGAGACAATATTGGGAATTCTGTGACAACATAGCGGTTATATTGTTAATATTTAGACACGTAAGCATTCCTTAGACATCTTTTAACATGGAAGAATTTCTCTCTTCGTTTCAGTCTGAAAGGCCTCATCCCACCAAGCACGCTGTGCATGAAGTCTTTAGAAAGTATTATGTGGGCACTTACAGGCAGAAGAAGCTTGTCTGGGTGTTGTCACCCAATAGAAGCCCATCATACTGAGAAAAGAACTGTTTTCCTCCTCAAAGGTGAGATTCAAACCCAAAGCAGCCATTTGCTGGTTCCCTCTGAATGCTGAGTTGGGTTTCTCTGTGTTATTTACATACCAACAAACTTCCATCCCTCTCCAACTAGACTGCTTTGAGAATCCCATACCAACCAAGAGGGAAATCACTCGGTTCCAGAACATTTCCTGTGTTCATTATGAGACATAAATTGAGTTATGTTAGTACATGTAAGGAAAATGGAGTGTCAGAAAGGATATGGGCTCAAAGGTTTGGAAGGACAAGAAAGAGACAGGAAGGGAAGTTGATAATTAAGCAGTGCTTGCTGAGTGGTGACCACAGGGACAAATGGGCTCTCGGGACGTAGCTGGGCGCAATATGAAGTTTGTGGTTCTCAGTCCTTGCTGCTCCTGGTACTGGCTGGAGACACTTCTCTCATTATGAACGGAGATTTGCAGTATCTACCTGTAAGTGGAGGAAACGTCCTCCATTGTTTGGTAGTAGAGGAGATGAGTTCTCTACCAAGAACGCGGCCCAAGAGAGCTGGAGGGAAAATTGCACGCAGTTGTGAAAAGGGGGGTTTTCAGATCCTTACTGTCCCTCTTCTGTATCTAGTTGGCTCTGGAGATAAAATCAATAAATAATTTTCACATCGGCATTGCTTGATCTGAACCAGATTGATAGTGTCCTATAAACATGACACAGGAGAGTCCACATAGGTAACTCGAGGGACGCTTGAGAGACCACACAATCTTAGAACACTAACTGTGACAGTGGTGCTTGGTAAGGATTCTGCAGTCGGCGCCCAGGGCTACTGATACCTCCAGCACAAAGATTTTTAAGTTTTCTTTCATTAACCACTACTACCAGCCACCCAGTAATGACAGGGACAACAGCAACAGCGATCAAAGTCCCCAATGACGTAAATCTGGGGGTTGCTGCTTCTACCTCTCCATATCTCATCCCCCTTTAAAATTAGCACCTGGACACATCTCAGAAAGAGCTAACTCGGAGAAACTTGCTCATGTTTTTATTGTTTAATTAATCCAGAAGCTACCAAATGGAAGCGGACATAGAACAGTAAGCCTCCATCTCTTCCTCCTCTTCCTCCTCATCCTGGCTCACCATCATATCCTCTCCTTCTTCACCCCCTTTTGATCTTCAGTTTCCTTGTCTTCCTCCCCCTCTTCCTGTTTTTCCTCCTCTTCCTGTTTTCCTTCCCTTTTTCTGTTTTTCCTCCTCTTTCTGTTTTTTCTCCTCTTTTTGTTTCCCCTTCCTGTTTTTCCTACCCCTCTTCCTGTTTTCCCTTCTTCCTGCTTTTCTTCCTCTTTTTCCTGTTTTTCCTCCTTCCTCTCCATTTTTCTCCTTCTTTTCTCTCCCCTACTTAGCCCTTTCCTCTGCTTCCTTTCCATCAACCCCTTCCTCTTCACTTCTTCTCCTCTTCCTTCTTCCCCCTTCTTCATCTGTTCTCCCCACTCCTTTCTCCTTTCTCTTCCTAGTCTACACGGGTTGGTGGCTGCACTCTGATACCTGAGGCTCGCCAGTGTTGATTGGTCCGATAATGTCTGAACTGAGGAAGAATTACTGAACTCAAAGCCTTTATCAGTCCAACTCTTTGGGCACCGTCATGCTAGTGATCATCTCTCAAGCTGAACTCTGAGAGGCAGGCGGCAGGAAACCTCAAGCCTCATATTAAAAACACATGAAACAGAATCCCATGTCAGGATTTCCTGCCTGTGTAAATAAAGGCTGGGCTTGGGGTTGGAGATGGATCTTCAGGACATGTCAGAGAAGGAGGAGGAAGAGGAGGAGGAGGAGGAGGAAGAGTAGCCTGCAGTCGGCTTGCTATTATCAGATCCTTGCTGATTCTGAGGCAAACTGATTTTTTTTTTTTCAGTTTTTATCTCCATTATCAAAGACATTTCTAACTTTATAGATGACGGAATTACTATGGGTTCGAGGACAGCCTGGGCTACAGTGTATTTCTGTTTCAATCTAATCTTAAAAGCTAAAATAAAGCAAGTGAATAAAAAGACGTCAGCATGAGACCCGGATGCATCTTCCTGTGGCACCTATCTGAATACTTCTCAGAAGACAGCTTGACAGAACGCAGTGTCTCTCTCTTCCTCTCCGGTTTCCCATGGTGCTGTGGGGAACTTGGAGTACGATGGGTGTGGGTGGGGGTCGGGATGAATCTGTTTTATATCACAGAGGCTGCCTCGTGATACTTCACCATCTCTCCCGACTTTACCCAATAGTGATAGAAAGGCTGAACAGAATGGTGGTTAACACTCACCAAATGCTCAGTCAGCACTTTGCTGGAAAAAAAAATTCTTATTTAATTCTCACAGCAAGCCTCTTAGCAAGTCACTATCAAAACCACCTTTTTAATACCGGAGAGGAAGGATGAGCTAAAGCCGCATTCTATGGGCTGCCTCACCCCAAGATCCACACCTTTCCTGTTTCCCTACCCTGCTGTCTTCCCTGTAGAGTGAGTGGGGGTCCTTAGACAATGCCGGTTATGGCTGTGTGCCGTTTCTGTTTTGAGCTTTGCAGATGCCAAACACACAAAGCAGTCAGAAACTGGACTCAGCAGAAACCCAAAATACTTAAGGATGAAAAACCAGGTGTCTGTCCTGGCTTTGTAGGCAAAAGCCAGCAGGGCAGCGGCCTCCACCCAAGTGAAGGATTTCTGCTCCTCCTTTCCTGGCATTGCTTCTTGGGGGTTATCTCTCCCCATCTGCCCCGTTGCCACCCTGATCTTGGAGGTATGGGCAATGGGTGAGCACAATTGGGTCCAAGTCTCGATGTGGCATCTGTCTGATCCAAACAAACAGGTTGGTACACAAAGGCTCCTGGCTGTGGAGAGCCTGTTGGCTGTGGAGAACCTCCTAGGGGTTTCTGAAACTTTCATACCTGCCTCTCTCTTCCTGTCTCTTAGCACAGGCTCTTATCAGACACCTGCTACAAGCAGAGGTGAGAAGCAACCTGGGGGGGGGGGAAACGCTGACGAGATCAGATCTTATGCCAAATTCTAACTCCTGAAACTCGGCTCTCATCATTTCTCGCTCCCATTTTAAACTGCCTCACACAGCAACTTTTCTTAGCTGGAACCCTCTAGAATATTGGGGTGTAGGAAGCGACACAGTCTCTAGGGACATTGAATCACAGATTGAAGTGCTCCCAAATCTTCATAGTCATTACCTACTGGCTAGTGTTCCCCAAATGCTCAAGACAAGGGTACTGAAGATTAGCCTCGCACCACAAACTGACATCTTGTTCCACCAGTGACTTTGTGCCTCAAATTGCTCACAGATGCCAAACACACAATATCTCTGTCTGCTTCCAGTGCTTGCTTCTCCCTGATGTTGACCAGGCTCCATCTCAGCTTGAACTTGCAATGTAGCCGAGAGACCTTCAACTTCTGATCCTCCTGCCTCCACTTCTTGAGAGCTGGAATGACTAGCCAATGTCACCATATGTTTTGTTTCTAAGGTTCAGGGGATCAAACCCAAGCTCAGATTGTACAAGCTCAGAAACTAAGCCCCAGCACCAGGCCCCTCAGGACTTCTTGACTGGCCATGGTTATGGGTTCTTTTCTTCCACTCTGGTGTTATTGACATTTGGATGTATATAATTATGGGTCGGTGGTGTTTGAGTAGGAATGGTCCCATGGGCTCATATATTTGAATGCTTGGTCACCAGGGAGTGGTGCTACTTGACAGGGATTAGGAGGTGTGGCCATAGTGGGGTAGGGGTGGCCTTGTTGGAGAAAGTGTGTCACTGAGGGTGGGCTCTGGGGTTTCAAATGCTTAAGCCAGTCCCATTGCCTTGTTCAGCTGCCTTTGTATCTGAATGTAGAACTCTCAGCTCCTTCTCCAGCACCATGTCTGCCAGCATCCCACCATGCTTCCCGCCATGACGATAATGGGCTAAACCTCCTAAATTGTAAGGCAGCCCTAATTAGGTATTTTCCTTTATGAGGGTTGCCATGGTCCAGTTATTGCTTCATCGCAATAGAACAGTGACCACAACAGTTGGACAGAGACTTCCAGAGCACAAAAGCTGTTTAACAGTAATGACATTCCTGACTTCTCCCCAGCAGATGACTGCATACCTTATATCTCCACCCCATGCATAGCTACATGCCCAAACTGCTACAGCAGTGTCCCTTGTCAACTCCAGTGGAACGGGCCGTTCATCCAAGAGGCTGAGATCTTCACCCTGCCCAGCCTCCTGTCCTTTCTCCTCGCTGCTTCTCTTTCTCTGCCCAGCACACCCTGCTTCAGTTACATGCCATACTGTTTCTCTTACAGGGCCTTTGCGCTTTCTGTTTCCTTTCTGGGGATGGGGAGGGAATCTTAACCTAGATACTCATCTGGTTTGCTCTTTCTCAGTACTAGTGAGCTCATGCTCATATAAAATTTTATCCCATGCTTCAAAATGGTGTTGGATGACTGGAGTAAGTGTACCCCAATACTGCTGGGAAACAAGTGACGAAAACACACACAGATGGCCCCCACTCAGCTCAAAGGAGCATCGGGTGCATGCATGCACATTAACACACAGACACATATACAACACTTACAAATACACACACACACATATACAACACACACACATACAATACCTACACACACACACACACACACACACACACACACACATACACACACACATCACATAATTAATATATTGCTGGTAATAAACAGAAAACTGAGCCAGGAGGAACAAACAAACAAAAAAGGCTGACTGTCTGCTTTGTTGTTTGATGATCTTGCTCTATTTTCTAGACTTTCTCTTATGAAGACAGGTTGTCATCATCATCATCATCATCATCATCATCATCATCATCATCATCACCACCACCACCACCACCACCAAAGAAAAGCAACAAAAATGCCTCTTTCAAGGAGAACAGTGTCAGAATCTAAGCATTTCTCAGATTCAAAGGCCAACTAAGTGGCACAGCTAACTCGGGCATGCCCTGGCTGGCCAATGGAAATAATATACTTAAATGCCGAGAGAGAACTGAATTAAGTGACCTGGAATGTGTACATTTATGGGGACCTTGGCAATAGTAGAATATGACACCCTGCTCTTTAATAAGGTAGAACTCAAGAGAAATCAACGCCACACAGCTAAACAGCGGCAGAGGTGGGATTGTTCAATTATTTTTTCATCAAACATTTATTAAGCTTCTGTGAGCTGCTGGGTGCTGGGGGTGTAGTGGTTGGAAGACAAATATAATCCCTGATCCTGTGCAAAAGGAGAGGGAGCAGAGATCCACACTGGAGACACGCTCCCCCCCCCCAATATGGAAGGCAGTGTCCACATGCATACAGGATACAGGCTGTCCCCTCTGCGTGCCACTCTCTGTAATTCACAAAATATGTAACGCAGCCGCCCATTAATAGTTCTCATATTGATCTGTGTTGATTTGGTATCTGAGTGAGAATTTATCCCAGGACCCCTCAAGGATTCCAAAAACCTAGGAGGTCTCAAGTCAGCTTGGTGTGACTGCCTATGCCCGCAACTCTAGGACCTGAGGGGACCAAGGAAGGAAGAACATCATGAATTCTGGACCCATCTGAGGTACACAGGTATATTCCATCTCAAGAAACCCAAACCCCAAAGAAGTATGCAGAAGTTCTTTCTATGAAAGACAATGGGGTTGCCTCAGTGCTTGCCCAGGAAGCCTCAGTAACTTCCTGCTTATGAGTGTGCATGGGTAGGTGTGATTTTGTGGGTATGTATGCATACACACAGTGTACACAGGGCCAGAAGAGACCACCAGATCTTCTGAGAGATGAGGTTACCGGTGGTTGTGAATAGCCTCACTTGAGTTCAGGGAACCCTGAAGGAGCAGCATTCGTTTTAGGCTCTGGGCCATCTTTCAAGACCCCACCTTCCTGTACATTGTAAATCATCTTTGGGTTTGCATCAAACACTGAGTAAATTAACTATCAATAGTGATTTTGTCATAATGTTTATAGAATAATGAAAAAGTCTATATATGTTCAGTGAGAATATAATTTTCCCCTAAGTATTTACAATCGTTTACTAGTTGAAGCAAGAGATGAAGAATCCACAGATAGAGAGGTTGGTTGTATTTGGTCAGATAGATCTGGTACTGAACATTAGCCACCCTGGTTCCTTTCACTTTGGGCTATTTTTATTTTAGTTCTTAGTGTATTGGGGCGGGGGTTATTCTGATCAGAAAACAGAGAGCTCAGCCTTCACTTGGGGGACCCTATAATCCATACAGTTCACCCCTAAACTTACAAGCCTGCCAACTAGACATCTTCTCTAAAAGATTCTACAACCTCTTGGAACAGCCACCTGCTGAAGGTCAAGTCTTCAAACCCTTGAGCCTGTGAGCCCCCATACGGTTGGCTACTGGAGATGCCGAATTATCCACATGGCTTGATCCTGCCTCCACCGGGCAGGCTGCTTATGCCTGGTGATGCCCATTCTGCAGCTGTCGAGGCTGAGAGAAGGGACAGGGAAGAGCACTGCCACTAGGAGATACAGAAAGGCTGTGGGGCGATACGGCAAGAAAGACCTGGGCCAGGAACAGGCTGGGTGTTGAGTGGAGTGTGAAACGTGACAAGTCCAGGCATCGACAGAAGGTCCGTGTCCTAGGTTCACGCTGTAAGCTGTGTGAACGCTCGGGCCAAATGCACCTTAGGGAGAGAAGTGGTTATTTAGCTTATATTTGCAGACCATAGTCATCCATGACAGAAGTCAAGGCAGGAACTCAAGGCAGGAACCTGAAGCTAGCTACGTTTTCTCGTACCGCCCGGGATCACCTTCTAAGCAATGGTATTACCCACCGTGGCCTGGGACTCCTCCATCAACAAACATGGACATGCCTGTCTAATCTGCCTTCTCAGGTGACTCCAGACTGTGCCCAATTGGCAGTAAAAGCTAACAGAGCATCACTTTGTCACTATGTGCAATGCTGAACGTCTTTGTATTTTCTTTAATAAACAGCATGCCAAAGATCTTTTAAAAACAAACAAACAAAAAACAACCAACCAACCAAACAAACAAACAAAAACTGGTTCTTTTGGGAGACTTTAGAAACTCCTCAGTTCTAGGCTCGGTTGGGAGGTGTGGAATTCGGCGACACCAGCTTCACCAACATTTTCTTTTCTGTTATTATGCCGTAAGCTCATTTCAGAGAAGGATAAATCTCACCTACACGGGAGAATAAAATCCTGGTGCCAAATTAGCTAAATCAATGGCAAGAATAATCTATGTGAAATTCTTAAATTTGGATTGGGAAGGGCAATCCAGCATGGGTTATGGCACCTCTGATTATACAATTTATTCTCCACTGAAAAAATGGATACGCTCCGTGAAATACTTCTGCAAGAGCCTTTTAGCTAGAAACAATAGGAATTTTAAGGCAGATTGAGGTTTAGTGTCGCAGAAGATTATATTGCGAGTAGACTGTCCTCAGAGGGGTCTGCTTAACTATTGACAAGCTTGGAGGGGGGGAGCCATAAGGATATTTGACATGAAAAATGTGCATTTTTTCTCTGAGTGTTTACTAGCGTTCACAAGTAGCAGGAAATGAGCCGTGAAATGTATTGTCAAACATTCAGTGCTCAAAATAGAATACATTACCTTGAGTTGAGCTCTTTGCTTTGGGAGAGAACCTCATTCTTAATTTGTCCACCGGAAGGATGGATGAACTGGCCTTTTATCCTGCCCTTCCCAAGTCATAATGGGCAGAGGCAGCGGAAATTGGCAAATGAATTTCCAAAAGCCATTGACACCTTCCCTTCCCCCAGCTCCCTGAAAGATAGAGGCATGCAAAACTCAGAGCTTGCCTCTCTGCAATTAGAGCTGATCACATGACTCAAATTCGCCCAATGAGATCTGGGCATTAGCTCTCTCCCTACACCCAATGTGATTCCAAACAGAAAATTCCAGGTCATTCTTTTTTCTCCGTCTGGAAGCCAGAACTCTCTGGACAGGACTGAAATTCAGCCTTCAAAGACGGTATTTTCACAAAGGTTGTTATTGGAGTTTTTTTCCTCATTGTTGTAATAAGATTCCCATGGAAAACAAGTTAAGAAAGGAAGGCTTGGTTGGTTTGCCTCGGGCTTGACCAGGAAAGTCCCATGGAATCAGGGAGGCATGGCAGCAGAAATTTGCTCACATCAGGGAGAGCAGGATATAACTCCAAGACTCCCGCAACCCCATGACCTACTTCCTACCACCTTTAAAAATTCCACAATCTCCCAAGGCAGCTCCCTCAGTTCTGGTGGCAAATCTTGAAGCACACGAGCCAATGGGAACACTTCACATCCAACTTACAGTCAGATGTAAACATCAGCTTCTCTAGTTCTCAAATGCTACCCACCCTCCTTTGTGCCTTGTCCAGTGACCTTAAGTTGCGTACATTTCAGTGGTTAAAAGGCCTAGGCAAGCAGTGACCTCCAAGTCTGTACATCAGTTATTTTGGATGTCACTCTTTCCAGAGGTGCAGTGGCCACCTGGTAGTCATGAGGTCTTGTGAGTTGAATGTGAATGGTCCTCCATAGGACATCTTTTAACATTTGCTCCCCAACTGGCAGTGATGTTTGAGGAAGTTGTAGAAACTTCAGGAGATAGCTTTTTGGAGGGGGTGGAGCACCAGAAGCAGGCCTTCCAGTTTTATACCCAGCCCTATTTGCTGATCCCGCTATGAAATCTGCATGTAGGATGAAACATGACTAGCCACTCTTCTGTTGCCTTCCAGGACCACTGCTATATCTCCCCAGCAATGACAGACTGCAACTCTCTGGAACCCAAGCCAAAGCCAACCTTTCTCCCTTGAGGGGCTTTGTCAGGACAAGAGAACATAACTAAGATGGCTCTCAAGCTACTCATAGGAAGGGGGTTAGAATTTTGGAAGAAATAGCATGACTTAAAACCTCACATCTGAAAAATGAAACATTGTGCGTCATACATAAGCCAGAATAATTGTCACTAAAGCCTGGGTGGACACATGCATCTGATGTGCAGGGGATTTTCTGGCCATTGTTTTACCTTTGTGGTTCTTTCCTTTTGATCTGCCTATGTTTTCTTTGTAGTCATTGCGTTTAAGATTTATCTATCTCTGGCCACTGCCAAATGTGCTCTGTGATCCAGGTAATATTTACTAGAAGAACAAAACAAAGAAACAAGAAACTAAAACTAAAACACACAGGAATTTTTCTGTTTTAAATTTGTTTTTTGTGATCCATTTTTGTTTATAGGCCATAACATACTTTATCTCTATTCTGTCCTTCCTCACTTTTCATTCATTTAACCACACATCCGTTCATTAATTATCTACCCTTCTATCCACTCATTTATTCTCCTATCTAGTCATCCATCCATCATCCATCCATCCATTTATCTATCCATCCATCCATGTATCCAACCACCAGCATTCATCTATCCATCCACCCATCTGTCCAACCATTCATCCATCCATTCATTTATCCATCCACTCAGTTAATTAATATTTATGGGGGACCTGCTACCTACGTGGCACCAGGTTAAGTTCTTGGGATTTCTGTAACATGAACAGAGATGATTCAATCTTTGGCTAAGCTGACATCTTAAAGTCGATAGATACAGGAAGACAAAAGAATATCAACGTCACTCATACTATTTATGACAATTATTTTTCTAAGAATTAAAGCCTTGGGGAATAAACAAGGTCAACACTTCCCTTACAAATACAATGGTTAAGCCTCCCTGAGGGGAGGTGACATTTCTATAAGATTAGAATAAAGAAGGATGTGTACTTCTGAGGCAAAAGGGGAGAACAGCCAAAACAAAGAGACTGGGCAAGCCAGTCACCCGAGTGGTACACTGGCCTAGTCACAAAGAGAAGGCCAGTGGAGTTAGCATGGAACAAAGAAGTGACAGGCAGAGGGAGGTGACATTAGAGTGGATCCATCAAAGTCTTTTTTTTTTTCTCTTTATCCTCCAGTCATGGAATAACATCCATGATCATTCTTATTGCACAAAATACATCTCGAGCAAGCAGCATGCCCACAGATAGACACCACAATTAAATCTCCTTGGCTTCTTGTCTACTGCTGGGTTGTCTACTGCTGGGTTGTCTGCTGCTGGGTTGTCTGCGGCTGGGTTGTCTGCTGCTGGGTTGTCTGCTGCTGGGTTGTCTGCTGCTGGGTTGTCTGCTGCTGGGTTGTCTGCTGCTGGGTTGTCTGCTGCTGGGTTGTCTGCTGATGGGTTGTCTGCTGCTGGGTTGTCTGCTGATGGGTTGTCTGCTGCTGGGTTACTACAGGAGCCATAATACTTTGCAGACTTAAACCACTGCTTCAGGCTTGACCGCTCCATCTGATCCTGTCACCTAGCCCTGCATCCCATGACCGCTCCATCTGATCCTGTCACCTAGCCCTGCATCCCATGACCGCTCCATCTGATCCTGTCACCTAGCCCTGCATCCCATGACCGCTCCATCTGATCCTGTCACCTAGCCCTGCATCCCATGACCGCTCCATCTGATCCTGTCACCTAGCCCTGCATCCCATGACCGCTCCATCTGATCCGGTCACCTAGCCCTGCATCCCATGACCGCTCCATCTGATTCGGTCACCTAGCCCTGCATCCCATGACCGCTCCATCTGATCCTGTCACCTAGCCCTGCATCCCATGACCGCTCCATCTGATCCGGTCACCTAGCCCTGCATCCCAGTGCCCAGGACTGTGTCTGACAATGAATTACTGGGCACCATCACCTTCTCATGAGGTTCAGGAGAATTGATTTGCCGAGAAAATGTCCCTGGTTCTTTGAGGAGAAAGAAAAAGTAGGACACGTGTCCATGACAACAAACAGTCTTAACTGCGTGTGCGTTTCAAAGTCCTGTTAAATACGGGCAGGGAGATGGCTCTGTCAGAAAAGCACAGAACATGTGGGAAGACCTAAGTTTGTCTACAACAGCCATGCATCATAGGTCACTTTCCATTGGTGAGACAAACTTAATCCATCTAAAAGCGACTTGAGAAGGAAAAGGCTTAGCTCTTCTTAGAGGTTACACTCCATTGCTGAGTATGACACTCTATTAGAGGCAGCTGAGGCAGGAACAGAAGACAGTAACTTGAAGCATAGGCCATAGAGGAATGTGGCTCACTGCCTTTCTCTCAGCCTTACTTTCAGCTGCACCTCTTATACAACTTGGGGCTACCTACCCACCCACTCACTCAGGGCTAGCCCCACCCACCACAGGCTGGCCTTGCCCACCATGGGCTGGCCTTCTGTCATCAATAATTAATCAATATAAGCCTCACATACTTGCATATAGGCCAACATTGAAATTCAATTGAGGTTCTCTCTTCACAGGTGATTCGCCTAGGTCTATTTTAAATTGACAAAACCCTGGCCATCACAAGTGCCAGCTGAGGCTTGTAAGTAAGTTTAGCAAACTCTGTGGTTAGAGGGAATTAGATTGGTGACCTAAGAAATGGGATAGCTGGGAGAGGATTGGTTTTTATGTGTCTGTGTCCGTGTGTGTGTGTGTGTGTGTGTCTACATGTGTTTGTGCAAGTGCACACATGTGCTTTTGCATGAACACATGTGTGTACAAGTAAGCAGAGGTCAGAGGTCAACCCAGGTGACATACTTCAAGAGCCAGCAGACCTGTTTTTTAGGTAAGCTCACTTAGTGGCAGCAGTTTTGCTGCCTGGCTGGTTGCCTTGCCAACAATGGGAAACCACTTTCTGGAGCCCTTGCATGGGCATTATGAGCATGCACTGCCACAGCTTTGGGGTGAGGGGTTGGGGGCTTCTAAGGACAGAACCCAGTTCGTCAGCTTAAGAGACAAGCCTTTTAACTGGCTATCTTCCCACTCCTGAGAATTCTAGGTTCTAATAACTATAGTTTCTGCATTGAAACATAAAAGGCCTCCCACTGACTGCCTCTCCAGAGCCAAACGCACTGCTTACCTCTCTGTTTCTCATCTTGTATCTACTCTGCACACACCAACACCGTAGAAGGCTCTTGATTATATAACACGTGTTTCAGATACGCCATATGCAGATATGTATTTTCTTTATGTGTGTCAGTTACAATCTGTTTTATACATTTCTGGTCTAGCAAGAGATTTTTCTTCTGAATATGGAGATCAGAAAGGGCCACGTTGATTTTTTTTTCTGCCAGTTTCTGGTCACTATGTATAGCCCACATCATAAATACTGCATGTATATAAACTGTTTGAGATAGTGTGGACATGGACACCCTTCATGCACAATGACATCCTCATTCACTGAGTCTCTTACCCATCCACGGGACCCCACACCCATCACTACTCTCCTGTATCTCTGTTATGGATGGAGAGGGCTGCAGGGAAGCAGAGCAAAGCTATACCATATTGATTTATACTCCATCTGTACGCCTCTCCTTTTCCTTAGTGAGGCTTGCCCATGCTCCTGTTTTCTTCCTGGAAAATCCATAGTCAAGGGGTGAGCAACTAAGATGGAGCGTGGTCAATCCCATTGACCAGGGAGATTTTCATGAACACGTGAGATCATGTGTTCTCATATACATTGTTTCTGAGAACCTTGTAGTGGAGGTAGATATCCATCATAGTTTCCCTTTCACACTAGCATAGCAAAGATTCAGAGAAGTCTGGTCATTGTCTGAAAGTCACACAGCTTACAGGTTTCATAGTGGAGGGGGGGGAAACCCAGCTTTTTATGAAAGGTCCTTTTGCAAGATCCTACTCAGCAAGTTCTCGATACTCCCTTCCAAGTGACTTTTGTTTAAGTAAACTATACATTTATACTCCCAACTTCCCAAATTTACAGCAGATTTTATATCCTGATAACATATTCTAGGCCCCCGGGCATCATCATTTTGTAATATATTTTGGCCTCTAGGGGTTGTCCCACCCTATCTGCGTCTCAAAGTTCATGAGAGAGGGGGAGATGCAGGCCACCTGTCATTCCCTCTGAAAGAGATGACGGCCTCAAAAGGAAGTTGTAGGTGGAAAACAAACCATCAGCCTGTGTGTTCCAAACCTAGAGTTTCCCCAGCCTGCTGACTGAGCCCACAGGCACTGACAGGGCACAGGGAAGGACCAGGGAAGATGCCATGGCTACTGGCCTGAGGCGTGGTGTGTTTCAGCTTTTCTCGCTCCCAAACTGTTCCTCGCCTCTCTTCCCACCTAGAGACTAGCACCCAAGTCTGACAATAGACTGAAGCTACAGTTGAAGAAAGCACAGACCGAGGAACAGGAACCAGAAGTCAGTGGCAGCTGAGCTCTTTGAGAATGGAAATGGTGACCAGTGCAATATTCAACACGGTTTTTAAAACCCCATGTCAACTGGATGTCAGGAATAAATTTTAAATCTATCACCCTGCCCAGGGCCGCCAATAGCAAAGAGTCCCTCGGGCCCAAGCAGTTTAGCCTACAGTGTTCCCAGAGCTAAGAAAATCAAGTGTCGAAATATATGTCTTCACCTTCCCTAAAAATGGAAGGGTATGTAAGCCCGTTTCTATTTTTGGTCAACGCACTGAAGTCAGCTGAATGTGAGCGCCGGGGATCGTAATGTAACATCTCTTCCAACAAAATATGCTCCCATTGTTACCGAGGGTACAGAAGTGTAGGGGTGTTAATAATGCAGAGAACCCCTTGTTTGAGAATTATGTCTTCCAAAAAAGATTTCGGAGAGTCAGGCTCTAGTATTTGGGGATAGAATCTGTCAAGATGACTTTCAACACTAACGTGGATCTGACTTCCTTGGAGTGTAAATTGAAGGTACACAGGGGTGGATATTGACTTTCTCCCTAGGCAGGGATCAGGTGGTGACTGAATTCCTGTCTGCCTTCTCTATGGATGGTGAGAATGATCTCTGGATCACTTCTGATCTTTAGTTTAGGGCTATACATGGATATGGGGCAGCTTATTGTGGTGGCACTTAAAAGCCTTATCCCCAGCAGGGTGTAGCTATGTGGAGTAGGGGCCCCAACATCCATCTCATAACCACCTTTTCTACTGAATCACTGACGGTAATATCCAACTACACTGGAACCATATCCGCTGCTGCACTGAGCACCCTGGCCAAGGATCTGTGTCTCCTTTTTGTTCTGTGCTTTAATCACCCATTCCTTTAACATGTTTTTCATTAGGTGAGCCTCTGCTGCCTGTACCCTGGCCTACTTGCTACCCATCCCAACCTGCCCTTGGGAGTTAACGGTGAGGGGCTCAGAGTCAATGGCACAGACTCCGGAAGCAGGTGAGAAGCGCTGCAACAAGCTCCTCTGAGCATGCTTCATGCTCTTTTAATACCCTCCACCAGCGCCCCATTGGTCCCAAGAAAGCATCCTTCTAAACAGCAGTTCCTGGTTGGCTGACATTGTCTGTGCTAGCAATCCTTAGTCTCTCAGGAAGTCCTTAATTAGGTCCTCCTGCAGGAGATGCTTTAGCAGCTACAGGGCCCCCAGCATTTATACAGAGGCAGCACTGCTGTTTCAGCTACGTATCTATCTTTTTGTTTTTAGATTTTGTCAGCCTAGTGGGAGCCAGGGTGTCATTGCCTCTACATTGTAGACCCTACCTCGAAGGATTCCCAGTATACTGGATTGTGCATATCTTCCAGGATCTTACCCATCATGGACTACCAGCCCTCTAAGAGATGTCACTCCAGAGGCATGTCGCACAGGGGGAGATGAGGAACAGCCCACATGGTAGTCTCACGGGTCTCTGCTGTGATGCTTAGATCGCTTCCTTAGCAGGGCTGTAATCGGGATTTTCAAAAGTGATCAGCACCTGGAGGGCAGCCTTATTTATGGAGCGCTTCCTGGAGACATGCTTTGTGAGACCCTTAAACATAACTATTAGTGTGACTATTCATGAGGAGTCAAACAGCCTCTTAATATTGTCCCACACCTTTCCCAAAGAATCCAGCATCTAGGGCGAGCACAGACACCCTGGTCATATTGAAGTTGGCTATGTTCTCCCTTAACAGTACAGAACAGTTAAAGCATATGTCTGACCAGGTACCTTTAAGATATCGACCCAACTGGCTTTGGGCTTCAGTGGTGTTATGAATCTGGTAAGAGGTTAGGCAGATTGAGTGAAACCTGGGGTCGCATTCCAATAGAGACATACATGTCCCTAACAAGGGCCAACTCTTCTGCTAGTAAGACAGTCTGTTGTTGTAAAATGTGGATGGCTCGATAAAGATGTTGATTTAGTACCTCCTGCGTCTGCAGGGCCTCAGCTGATGTAGAGACCACAGCAGTGACAGTCTTCCCCATAGTAGCTGTCTGGGTCAAGTCATCAGCAGCCGTGGCAATGCCTTCAGTGATGGCCGCAATGGTGGCAGCTGTAATACCACATCCCTCTTTCCCTGATGTGCAGGTTGTGGGTAAGTCCCGGGCCATCAGTGTGTCGGCATGAAAGTGGGTGGTGTTTACCACAGGCCTGGAAATAGCGGCTGGTTCCCTCACCAGGATAGCCGATGTTCAATACCACATCCAGCAGGCAGTCAGGAGACATTCCTCATTAAAGCAGTCAGGGCTGTCTCTGACAATGGAGGTGTTGGTGACCGGAAAGAAAAAGGGGGAAGGGACACAGACTGGGGTGGCTTTTTAGCCAATCTGGCTGCCAAGGATCACATTCATGGTGGATGCCCCAGTTCACATATTTTGCCGACTAGTTTATATGGAAATACATCTCATTAAAGAGATGGTCATGGTCACCTTTTAGGAGAGTAAGGGGGCATAAATCAAGACAATTAGAGGGCCACATGAATCCCAATTGCTCATAATGCAGTCCTATAGGAATCTAGTGGGATCCCTATTGATGTAGGGGGTGACACTGGAAGCATCGTGTGGTGGACCTCCACATACCAAGTATGAGGTTAGATGACAACAAGCCTCCGTCCTGTGTGCACTGTCCTCAGGTATAGCAATGAGTTCTAGGAGGATGGAACTCATGAGATACTGTAGCCACCTTCATTGCAGTCTCAAGTTCTCCACTTTGATCCTTCCCAGCCAGGGTGTTGCTAGACAAACCTTAACTTGAAGAGGGCCATTTGGTGCAGACCCTCTCTCTCACTCACAGGTTTGATGACAGGATCTCTGGCCAGCCTTTCTTTGTAACTTTGTTGGAACCTGGGGTGTTAGAGATGCTAAGAAAAAGCAAAATCTATAAACTAAAGAACACATGTGCCTACCATAGGAAAGAGTCTCTTGGCTGGGGTGCAGCTGGTAAAATCAGGTAAAAGGACTTGTCCTCTGTCTGGCTGGAGATCCCAAGTAGATATCCAGGACAGAGTGAGCATCACTGTGTTAGGCAGAGGTTGCTAGGGACAGTTCCATGAGAAAGGGGGTTGCCTCTGTGCTCACTGGTTGTCTTAGGGTTTTACTGCTGTGAACAGACACCATGACCAATGCAAGTCTTATAAAAGACAACATTTAATTGGGGCTGGCTTACAGGTTCAGAGGTTCAGTCCATTTTCATCAAGGCAGGAACATAATATGGCAGTATCCAGACAGGCTTGGTGCAGGAGGAGCTGAGAGTTCTACATTTAAGCAGTTACTAGATTCCAGGCAGCAAGAATGAGGGTCTTAAGCCCACACCCACAGGGACACACCTACTCCAACAAGGCCCCACCTTCTAATAGTGCCACTCCTTTGGCCAAGTGTATACAAACCACCACACTGGTTAAGTCTATTATTGCATATTTTTTAAAAAATTCATCATTTTACCAGAAGTCTGGTTGCATTGTGGAAAAGAATGAAATGTGCAGTCATAATGAAATAAATTGCAGTCCTCAGCATCTGATGATGTCACTGTTCTGACTCTCATTAATTATCCTCTTGGTCGTTTCTTGATGCCAGGCAATACTCAAGCCAAGCTATTGATGCCCAAAAGGTGCACATAGTAAAGTCCTCAGGCTTTCAGTGATTCTCACTCCACTGCTGTCACTCCGACTGTGCTCTCAGCTTCCTACTTATCACACTGGTTTTGAACAAGAAGTTGGATTTTTTCCCTCTCCCCACAAGAATATGATGATACGTATTTGCTGACCCTGGCTGGTTTCTGCAAAATGTCTGGGATTGGGTCAACGTCTTGAGTGTTTTTCTCTCCTCTCCTTTTCTCTTCTCTCTGCTTCGTGGTGTGCTTGCTTGTTTGTTTGTTGACGGGGCCTCCTGTAATCCAACTGACCTTGAACTCGACATGTAACCCTGAACTTCTGATCCTATTGCCGCCACCTCCTGAGTCGTGGGGTTACAGGCCTATGATTCCATATCTGATTTGTACAGTATTGGGGGTTGAACCCAGGGCTTCATGCATGCAAGGCAAGTCCTCTTCCAGCTGTGCCACAGCTACCCTCAGCTCTTGGGTCAGGGCCTTTACGACAACCTTCTGCTCCTGATCATGATTGTATGACAGGGCTGCCCTCTTGACAGCTCTGCTTTTCTCGGTGTGTGAGTAAGAGACATTCAACTCCAGTTCCGTTGGGCACCCTGCTCTTTTTCTTCTGTTGCCTCTGACAGATTTTGTCATGAGCATACGTGTCCCTTGGCACAGACAAGGAAAATTCTGCACACGCCCATCGATGTTTAACAACTGCATTATACCCTGGAACCTCTCAGTGCCTGTATTTCTCTGGTGGCGTCTCTTATTGTCTTAGAACCACTGGGAAAGGCAGGACTGGGGCTAAAAGCAAAGCGAATATAGGAGAGATAAGAGAGGGCCAGACAAGCCTAGATCAGCAAGGCGGATTTAACCATCTTTGCGTCAGTTGGCCCCGGCCCCCTTTCTGAGGTTGGTTCTTATCTTTCTGATAGTTCAATGCCGTCTTGTCATGCTGGACTGGTTCCTGCCCGTACTTGCTTCTCAGGCGCAGTTCTATGTCTGACATTCTGATGACCTGGAACATGCTTCCTGAGCTCTGAATTGATTGACACTTCAACAATCATGCTCAACTCAAATATCACTTCCTCTTGGAAACCCTCTGGGACTGTGCCGTGGATAGTGTACATTTGCCTACCTCGAATAACTCATTGTTCACCACGCCACATTGGGTTCACCTTTTCTGAGAGCCTTTCCCAATGTATATTGGGAATGTGTGTATATATACATATATATATTCCCACTGTCTTTGTGCACTTAGCAATGATTTCGGGAGAAAGGCTGATGGCACTGCAAAGGTGCCTGGAGGGGGTGGTTTTAGGGGCTGGTTCAGTCAGTAAAGTTCTTGCTGTATAAGCAGTAGACCCACGTTTAGATCTTTGGCATCTGCAGATCTGGCTGTGACGATTTTCATCCTCAACACTAGCACTGAGAGGGAGGAGGGAAGTATGGAGCAGGTCCTGAAGACTTCTGGGTCACCAGCTTAGCCATGTGGTGAGTTTCAGGCTCATTGAGCGACCTCAAGAATAAGGTAAAAGAGCCCTGATGTTGACTTATAGCCTGCACATGCTCACACATACCTGCACATATGCCTGCCATGCACACATACACACAGAGACGCAGATACATACAGGCACACACACACACACACACACGCATGTGCACTTGTGTGCATGTACACACCATGCCCTTACTCCAAAGAAGAAGGCTGTCTTACTGAAGAGAACTTAAAGCCACAGCCACGTGGCAGAGGTCAGGTTGACCCACTGTTCTGCGTGTACTAGTGGGGGATGTGCGCAATGGAATCTCCCCTGCAGCCGTGGGTGGAACACACCTATTGTGTCAGGTCTTCATGCCGCCACCTGAGCTGTTCTTGGCAGCAGTTTTATGCATTCATGACTGTGGACAGAGTGACAAAGCCATTTATATGTCAAGAAAAAAAATCACCCAGTGATCTTCTGTGCATTGTCTTCTGAGAGAATACTTAGTTCTCAACACCTGCCAAACAAGAGCCACTGCCAAAAAAGACATAGAAAGAAAAGGCTTGAAAGAAATCATGGAAAAAGAGACCGGAATGAGGCCGCTTCCTGATTGCCAGCACTACGCACGCGCACTTTGAGCCACTGTGCACTTTTTTTCAAGACAATGAACCGACCGAAGAAAGCTGCTGGATTCAGAGCAGCCGAAGTAGAATGGTCAGAAGTGTTATCCCCAGATGACCTCACAGATCTACCTTACCTACCACGGAATCTTTAAGCTTTACCCACAAGCCAAAAAAGGCTGTAATAATGTTGCCACCCAAGAAATTGTCCTTTCATGCAGCTCTTTGCCTAAAGAATATGTCCCCTGTGTTCCTGCCAACCTGCCAGAGGCAACGAAACCTGCACACCCTGCTCCCGTGTGGGAGCTAAGCTTGCAGCCAACGCCTCTACAACCACGATCGGACTCACGTTAGTACCTTCCTATTTTAAAGTCATGAGCGGTTGTATGCGCACGCGCACGCGCAACAGACTATAAAGATGGAGGCCAAGCAAGACAGTGCTACATGCCTTCATTTTGTTTGCGTCAGTCAATCTGTTCTCACGATGCCTATTATTAACGAAACGATGCTCCAAAGTGATTGCCAGTCACCACATAAAATAAAAATGAAGACCACACAGGAGAGGTGAGTTTACATTAAAGGAGAAACCTCGGAAGGAAATTAAAACCAAAGCCGAAGTCTTTGTGATGTTCAGCACAGACAACTCAAAGGCAAGGGAGTGCTTCTTAAAGTCTGTAGGGCGGCACACTGGAGAGGTGGAGGTGAGAGAAATGACCAGAGGACAGTCTTTTAAAAAAACCAAAGCCAAAATAAAATAGTATAAAGCAAAAAAAAAAAGACTCCTCTGTAGAAGGGATTAGGGAAGACAACGTTTCTCTCTTCCCCTTAAAAAAAAAAGTCACAAAAGAGGATCATGAAGAAGCGGGCTCGTGAGAGGTGGTGAGAGATCTCCTCCTGGGATGGTGGCAAACGTGTTGTTTGAAGAAAAGGACAGAGGGAAGAGATGGCATCAGCAGAAGGAAGATCAGAAGGGAATTCTTCACACTCAAGGAAACACTTGAGGTCCCTGGGATCTGAACTTTAGCTGCTTAAAAAGCCAGGAGAGCTGGAACAGTAGCCCCGCCCCCTTTCAAAGCTCTCCTTTGGGAGACATTTTAGCCTAGGATGGAAAGGGGTGACTTTATTTTACCAACTGTAGATCCTTCTGGTAATTTGATGAGGTAAGGGAAATCTTCCATGGTTTTTTCCCCCCTTAAAGGAGAAAAACAGAAGGAAATCCAATCTGCGCGTAACTGCTGGGATAGGGGTGGGGGAGGGGGATGAAGAAGAGGCAGAGATGTTGGAGGCCCCTCTGTCTTCTTTGCCAACTGTCCACAACTCCTGTTTTTCTTCTCAATAACAACTCCGGTCAGGTTATATTTTCATACCTGCCACTTGACACTCATCGGGTGACGAGCCTGTTAGGTCGATATGCTCAGCCGGGGATACGCGTTCTGAAGAATGTTCCAGAATGGTAGTGATCTTCCCCTGTCTGTTGCAGTCGAGCAGAGCCCCTCACCTACCGTGGCCATGTCCGGCTCTGCTGGTCTCCTCGCATTATTTCATGTGGCAAAGTCAATATGAGAATTAATAATAGCTTTCTGATCTACAAATAAAAGCACGCCACTTTAAATTTTTGGCAGTGAGCTGGCATTTTGTCATTTAATCATTGCAGATCATTACACTGCAATATGGAATGTAATGACATGACACTTGTAAATGACAAACACTTGGTCTCTCCTGCTTGAGAAGGAATAATGTAATAGGAAACAAATTATATCCTTACAGGTTGGCCTCTGTTCACTCCCACCATTTAGGATGGAGACACGGAGCAGATACAAGGTGAACAGGAGGAGACTGTCCCCTACAGATGTCCTGGTAGGGACACATACAGCAGGATTGCCCCCATTCACAGGGGAAAGAATGTTTCAAATGCCAGGAACAGTCAGGTCTTTCCTATCTAGAGCCCCACAGGAAACAGCTGTGTTTAGGATTCCTTCTTGCTTTGAAATCCAAACATCATGAGACAGAGGCAAAGAGGGAGAAGGTGGCTGCTGACTTTGAAGTATATCTTCATGGTTAATTTAGACAAAGAATTTGTCTCTCTCTCATATGGGGAGACGGAACAGTCACAGGGGAGCTTGCTGTTCAAATAGGTGGATCTGGGTTCAATACCTAAAACTGCAGTTAAAGTTGGGTGTTTGTAACTATAGCCCTGGAGAGTTGGAGGCTGGCTGAACTCTAGGGCTGTCCCTTCTGCTAGCCGAGCCAAAGTGTCCAGTTGGCCAAAGTGTCTGTCTCAAAAAAAAAAAAAAAAAAAAAAAAAAAAAGACAGATGGTCCCTGTAGATACCTGAAGTGAACTGTGGCCACACACACACACACACACACACACACACACACACACACACAGGGGTGGGGGGGAGGAAGTGAAGAGGGCTAGAACAAATAGAACAAAGCCCTGATTTTCTAATGCTCAGATTTCACTGGGATGTTAACACAACAAAGCAATTGTTCTGCATTAGCCTCCCTGTCTCATTCCTTCTCAATGTGAAGACTCCCCCATCAAGGCTACAGTCCATGTGCCCCGTGTCTGCTCTTCTCGGGGTACCTGGAATGCCTCATGCTCACTAGAGACCTCACATGCCTAGTGTGATCTCACTTTTTCCTCATTATCATTCTCTGGATGGAGGGCACTGCCAGCCATTAACTGCATAAGCTGGAAACCTCAAGACATGGTTTGACTAATTCTTCTCCCTGATACTCCTCTCTTTTGGTTCTTTTTGGGGTGACAGTTGGCACACGGACTATTGATTCAACAAAGGATTTCAATCCACCAGAAGTGGCTGTCATGGCCGTTTAGCCACCCCAACCCTCTGATCCACCTTCTGTAATGGTTCATCTTGCTTTCCAGCTTGACAGGATGTAGTATCACGATGGAAACAAATCTCTGGGTGTGTTTGTGAGGGATTATCATCTGGATTTTGTTAACTGAAGTGGGAAAACTCATCCTAGATATGGGCGGTGTGATTTAAACAACTAGGATCCTGGGTTTAATAAAGAGGTAAGCCCTGGCTCTCCATCCCTCTTTGCCTCCTGACCACCAGAGACAAGGTTGGCCAGCTCCTCGCTATTCGGGTTGCTGTACCTGTGTGACAGAATGTATCCCCCAGAACTGTGAGCCAAAGCAAACATGCCCTTCTTTCAATTGCTTCTTGCTTAATAGTTTAAAAACCATTTGAATTATGTGTATGTATGTGTGGGTATGTGCACTCGAGGCCTGAGGTATCAGATCCCTCTGGAGCTGGGGTCCCAGGTGGTTGTGAGTTGCCAGATTGATGCTCTTAACCGATTAGCTGTCTTTCCAGACTTCTTGCCGGACATTTTGTAATAGCATGCAGCCAGCAACCTCTGCAAGGCTGGCACTCAATCTTTCCCTCCACTTCTATGAAGCTTCTGTCTTAGTTACTCTTCTGGTCCTTACAACTTTCTTTTATGGGGAGGGGTATAGGATTGGGAGTCTCATTATGTAACCCTAGCTAACCTGAGCTCACTATGTAGGCCAGGCTAGCCTCAAACTCATAGAAATCTGTCTGCCTCTGCCTCCTGAGTATTGGGATTAAAAGAGTTCAATTCTTAAATTCTGTGGCTTAGTGAAAACTCTTAATTTTCTGTTATGGTGACCATTTAGGACAATAGCCATCAACTGGGGGTGACTGTCTCCTGAAGGATGTTTAGCAGTGACTGAAGACATGTTGTGGTTGTCATGGGTGTTACAGGTACCTCAAAGGTGAAAGTCAGCTGCTGTTGGGTGTCTTTCAGTGCAGAAACTGACCCTATGAGAGACTAGCATGGATGGTCCAGAAAGCCACTAGAACCCAAGGTGGGGAGTCAGCAGCTTAGGGGTATTTGGCATCCACTTAATTTGCTGTTCCTGGGAAGAAGTGGATTCTCTATGGAGAGGGGTCCCAGCAGGTGTTCTCTACCTGTGTTCTAATCTTCCAGGTTAGCAGGCCTACTGAGGGTAGGAGGCACATTAGAGAAAGGCAAAATGCAGGCCGCAGGGGAGTGAATGCTAACCCAGTTACAGAGGCTGTGAATCTTTGCATTCTGTTCCCAGTAAGATTTCAGGAGCTTGCCAGCTGCAGGGAAAGGGAAAGGAGGGAGGCTGAGTAGATGTGACCCTCACTATAAATACCGGTGATAGATTCCAACAGAACGTACTAGAAATTTCCCCCAAAAAAACCCTTGGAAAGTAGACATGTGCGGGTGGTGGTGAGAAATTTACTGAAATGAACTGTCTGTGAACGGAGAATATGTGAGCAAAATAGATGTTTTATCTGTCATTTTATTCATAGAGAGATCCATTAAGCGTCTCCATTTCATGCCGCTCCTGTTTGGGGAAAGCATTTTAAGCTAAATCCTCATTTTCCTTTGGAAAAAAAATTGGTATGGAAAATAGGCAACTTGACACCCTCCTTTTCTCTCTCTTAGGAAGGAAAAAGGCTTTTTTTTTTTTTCTTTGTAAACCTCAGAACTGACTTCTGAAAAAAACAACCTTGAGTAGTACGGGGAAGGAAAAAGATGGAATTTTAGTTAAAGATCAGGGGATATTTTGGACCCTTCCAGGCTGGGAGAGTTGGTCACTGCACATCTGGGTTCCTAGAGCCCTGCAGTAGTTCAGTATGAATTGATAACTATCATCATTTTACTGAGTGACTTTGATCTGCCATTGCTGGGCCCAAGGTAAAGAAAGCAACAAATCTGAGTCTGGGACAATCTGTAACATCCAAGGTCTTCACTCTTGTTATTAAAGTAGGAACATTTACACACAGTTAAATTACCGCACTATTAATTACATTTTCTATCTCCATGCAATTAAATTACTTCTTTTTGGCAGAAATGTGTGTGTTCAAAATGCAGCCACACATTGATTTTTATCAGAGGAAAACACCTTTTAAAAAATTCTGCAGTGTCTCTGGGGTGCCACACAGGCTTTTTGTGATGGGGTCCACAGGGGGGAGGGGGAATATTTCAGAGTGAGCAGGAAAATGTGGAAAACCTTACCCACTGCATCATTAATGTGGGTTCTCTGGGGACCTGCCTTCCCTTTCCAGTTAGTGAGTGAGAGACTTTGGCCACCTGTGAGTGACTGTTCTCTGTTCTCACCATGAGACCTGGAGCAAGAAGCTGGTCTAAGTACTGGGGATACCTGAAGCTTGCTTGTCCCAGCTTGGAAGGGTTAATTGCGTGTTGTCTTACCACATCAGCATCCTGTGATGTCAGTGACCTAAAACTGGACGTGTGTGTGTGTGTGTGTGTGTGTGTGTGTGTGTGTGTATGTGTGTGTCTGTCACTGGTGGGTGGGGGTTGGTATTTACACTTTGGAAAAAGGTGGCTACACATCACAGCCTTTCCCATCTTCTCCCTTTGCTAAAGCATTTCACACTGTGGACTGTGACGTCCTGAGGTGTCAAACCAGCTACGGGGGAGGGGTAGGAAAAGTCTGATAGCAGTAAAAGGTTTCTGAGCGCACAGTGAAGGAAAGTTTCTTGAAAAATCAAATGTGCAGGACACACTTGCATTTCTGGTCCTGATTACTGCGGAACAAGCATGTGACTTCACTTGTGTCGGGCCTGAACATGTAAATCTGCAGCACCGCACATACAGCCTGAGATGCCTCAGCTCTACAGTCCTGACACTTGCTGCTCTCAGACAAACAATGATTACACTATGGGAAATGGAGACTTCCGTATTCCCCGCTGTTCTTCCTCAGCATGGGTTAGGTTATCGAGTCTCTGGACTATGTCCTCTTCGACAATACAAGCGCATACATCTCATTAGGATGGAGCTATTTCTACCTCATTATGCACTAAAATAATATGCATACCAAAGAATTGTTGGAAAATAATTTTTTCATGTTTTATTTTCGGTGGAGGTTTGATGTGGATACATATTTTATACAATTATATACACGGGGTCATACCAAAAATTCTTGATAAAATGCGATCCCAGGTGGAAATGGCTCTAGAGCAACAGGTCTCAACCTTCCTAATGCTGCAGCCCCTTAACGTAGGTCCTCATGTTGTGATGACTACCAGTCGTACTTATTTTCATCTGTGATTTTGCTACTGTTATGAATGTTGATGTAATATCTGTGTTTTCCTAGGGTCTTCGGAGACTCCTGGGAAAGGGTCATCCAGCCCCAAAGGGGTCCCAACCCCCAGATCCCAATCACGGTTCTAGAAGCTGGAGATTAAATATTTCCCACAGCACCACTGAACAGGATTCCTATACTTACCAAGATTTGCATTTCAGACTGTCTCTTGGCTGGACAGAGAAACGACTTCTAAACAAACAGGAGCTGCTAAACACTGTGAACGAGACTGGAACAGGACATGTGACCAGCGAGTGATGGGAATCAGATACCTTGTGGAGGTGGCAGCCTCAGCCATGGAGGGGAGAGGCCTGAAAGACTTCACGGCCACTGCAGTGGATCAGACAGACACACTGACACCACTGTCTACTCAGAAAGTTCTGCTGCACAGCTCCGGAAGGGCAATTTTCTCTTGAAGAAAGTATGGATGTGTAAGGACTTCTAAGCTTGTATATAGTCGTTCCAATAAATTTCTCAAACAAAATATGTGTGGAAGGCATTGCACAGGAGGCCTCCTCGGGAGCCTGGTTTTGGTTTAGTCAGACCTGAATTTGGTGGCTACCCCTGCTGTTTCGACCCGTCGTCCTCGCACATGTAAGCCGCACAGTCTTCATCTTTAGCAGAGTGATAGTCACATTTGTTTTCATGGTTTCTGCGGGGTTTTTTTGTTTTTTTGTTTGTTTGTTTTAGATCAAATGAACTACCACATGCAAGGTGTGCAGTCACAGCCAGGGCTCTATAGAGCTTTGCAATTCTCTTGTGTGGTCAGCCATTTTATCTGAGCATGATGGGAAAGGTGCGCATGCTCACTTAAAGCCTCCTCCCCCTTCCCAGGTTCTGCCATGAGTCAGGGCATCGGATCGGTACCACTCCTGGTGTAACTGCTGTGGGACACTTTGGACTTGAGCCTCAGCAATGTTCGTGAATTTTTGTTTCCTTTGGATGGTGTGCTAGATGCTTCTCTGTTGCTATGGTGAACACCATGATGAAGACGACTTACAGAAGACACGGGTTGTTCTGACTTATGACTCCAGAGGGTCAGAGTCTATTCTTGTCAGGGAGGGCTTTGTGTAGCAACAGGAGCAGAAAGATGGGTTATTATTTCATCCACACAAAAGAAGCAGGGGGAGGGAAGAATTAGACTCAAGGGAAGTGGGGCCAGGCATACTTCCTTTAACAAAGCTGCACATACGAAGGGTTCCATGACCTCCCCAACAGCACCAACAACTGGGGACCAGAGGTCCAAATATATGAGCTTATGGGGAACTTGTCATAGTCAAACCATCACTGATGAACAGCAAAAGCCCAGAGTCACCTGGGAGAAACAGCTTGGCTCACGGAGTCACAGTACACAGTGGCATCAGCTGACTTCCTGTGACCTCCAAGAGAAATCATGAATGAAGCCCCTGAACTTGGAGATGGCCATTTACTTAGATACTTTGTGAGACTGACCCCAAAGCAATCAGGACATCTCTCGTCCCGACTTCATCCTCCTGGGCTTCCTCGGAAGTTGGTGCCGAATATTGCTTGGCTGTGTTAGTTGGCACATAGATTGCTGTTTTACTATATATAATCCCTGGCTTCCTTTATTATTCCCATACAAGCTACCAAGAGGTCCAGCTTCCCAGAGAACAATCCTCATAGCAGATACAGCAAGAATAAGCTCTTGTGAGTATCACAATTCTGGTCCCTAAGTACCTAAACCCATCAGCGAGACTAGGCATAAAGGACTAGTTGGTGTCCCGCGCAACCGTCTCGCCTGCAAGAACGACGCGGCACACAAAATAGAATCCTTCTGCGGTAAACTTTATTAATCTGGAAAAACCGGTACTTGCTTCACGTAACGAAAAGGACGGAGAAAACCAAGAGATCCAAGGAGACGAACAGGACGAACAAGCTCCACGAGACGGCCGAAAAACCAACGGGAGAAAGAGAGGAAGAAGAGAGGAAGAGAGAGAGAGAAGAAGAGAGAGGAAGAGGCAGAAGAGAGAAGAAGAGGCAGAAGAGGAGCTATCCAGCCCGTCCCCTATAAAGGGATCAGTCCTTGCCTTGGACGCGGAGCCCCCTGATTGGTTGAAACTCACCAGGCCCTATGACGCCACGGGAAGAGGCGGAACTCATGAAGCGGAAGTTACCCAGCCTGTGCGCACATGGCTTGTTTACTGCTAACTCCAGCCAGATATCAGCGCCATCTTGTAATGGCGAATGCGTGGGAATGTGTGGGCGGCGCCCCACAAGTTGGCATCATGACTGGTGTTCACTGGGAAACATGGCTGAAGTCCATTTACCTCATTGTCTGGCTTGTCTCAAGATTCTCTAGCTTTGTCATGGGAGAAGGGGGAGATCAAAAGAACCACACATTGCTTGGGAGCCCAGGAAGAGGGGTGTGTTCCATTTGAGTGACAGAGACTCTCAGTCTTAGATTTCTCAGCTGAACTAAAGTGGACTCATATGGACAATTCCTCAGGTGCTTAATTTTGGTGGTCCAAGCAACTGCTGGTTAGTCTAACTGTGTGTGATGTTACAGATTGGTTTTTGTTTGTTAGTTTTACATGAAAGGCAAGATCTCATAGATCCAGAGCTAGCCTAGAACTCACTATTGATGACCTTGAACTCCTGACCCCCTTGCCTCTGCTTTTGGAGTGAGGGAATGGCATACTTGTAACTGCACACCCTATTTATGTGGTAATGGGGATCAAACCTGGGGCTTCATGGATGACCAGTCTGATAATTACTCTACCGATTGAGCTACATGCCCTATTCTCTTTTATTTCACTTAATTTTAATTTGCTCATATGACCACATGTGGTCATCATCATGGGCTGCATGAATCTAGGCTAAAATTCCCACCCTCACTTTCATTCTCTATGTCTCAAGACTTAGACACTTGGCTGTGAATCGGGAAGGGAACCATGGGCTGAGGTCATCTCTTCCTGCCAGCTACACAGTGCTACCAAAATTAATTTGCTATCAGCGAAATAACATTCCTTCTGTACTTGGTTTGTGAGCTGCCCAGGTGAACTGGCCATTGCACCTTCAGATTTATCCTAACCAGACTGCAGGCTTTCTTGTTCTGCCTCAGGGTCACTTCAGCAGCTGTATCACAGTACATGGCCAGGGGTTATTTGCAGAGCTGAATGGTTATTTTATTTATTTACTTATTTTTTGGAGAGGTTGTATTCTGTGACATCTACCCCTGTGTTTGGGACAGGTGGCTATCTTCTACCACCTACTTCTCATTATGTAGTGGAACTTCTGCTCTTTGTTTTAATGGCCATCCTCCATTCTCCTCTGGCTGCACTTTAATCTCACCCACATATATTCTCTCTCTCTCTCTCTCTCTCTCTCTCTCTCTCTCTCTCTCTCTCTCTGTCTTGTAGGGCTGAGGCAGGAAGTGACTTTCCACTGAAACCTGTAGAAGGAGGAGATAGAGGAAGAGAAGGGGAAGGGGGACGGGAGAAGAGGAAGAGAAAGAGAGAGAGAGGGGGGAAGAGGCAGGGAGAGAGGGAGAGGGAGAAATAAAGGAGAGGAGATGGGCATGCTTGTGTGTCCCCAGATTTCCCCCATTTTAAGTAAAATGGTTCATGCAATAGAAAGAAAATGTCACCTCTCTGACTGAGTGCACTCTGTATAATAAGCTGCATTTTCACAGGCAAGATAATGGCTTCCTTCCTTCTGACCTGGAGTTCTCTGTCACCCAGAACTTGGCAGACTCCTCAGCTTTAATCCATGATGCATCTAGAGGCTCTGCCAGTCTTAGTCGGTGTTCTACTGCTGTGAAGAGACACCATGACCACAGGGCAACTCTTACAAAAGAAAGCATTTAGTTGGGGCTTGGGGAAAGTGTGGTGGTACACAGGCAGACATGGTGCTGAACAGGTAGCTGAGAGTTCTCTATCTGGATCAGAGGCAGTAGGAAGAGAGAGACACTGGGCTTGGGTTGTGCTTTTGAAACACCAAAGGACATCCTCAGTGACACATTTTCACCAACAAGCTCACATCTCCTAATAGTACCACTTCCTGGTGACCAAGCATTCAAATCTATTAGCCTATTCACATTCAAACTACCACAGAATTTTAGAGTCCCTTCCAAACAAAGAAATATGGAGGTTGCAAATTGTTTGTCAAAGAACTCGCATTCCATCCTCCGGATCCTTGCTTATGTTTGTGGAGAATAACAGCAATCAATTTTTTGTCTATCAAATAAACATATTCATCTATCTGTTACCATCCATGTGCTTAGTAAGTTCTGGAGCAGCAAAGCATGTAAAGAAATTTAATCACCCTTCATTTGGCAAGTGAATTGCTTCACCTCCTAAGGGAGTAGGAATATTTCCAAGGATAAATTCTGACTTTGATGTCCTCACCCCACACACACCGTCCAAAGAGGTGATGACCCAACACTAAGTAAAGAACATGTGTTGGTCAGTGCCTTAGGAGAGATAGGGATAAGGAAGACTCTGAGCTCTACTTTGTCTCCTTGTGGCATTAGCTAGCTTTTCTGCTGTTGTAAATACCACATACAAACCAATTTGCAAGAGGAAAAGTGTTACTTGGGTTACATTATGTCAAATTGTATTACATTAAGTTTCTACATCACACTCCACCACTGAGGGAAGTCAGGGCAGAAACCCTGGAGGCAGGAATTGAAGCAGAGGCTATGGAGGAGTGCTGCTCATTGACTTGCTCCCTATGGTTTGCTCAGTTTGCTTTTCTCACAACCCAGGAGCACCAGCCCAGGGAAGGCAATAACCACAATAGGCTATCTTCTCTTCCATCAATCTTACTCAAGAACATGCCTCAAAGACAAGCTCATAGGCCAATCTAATGAGGTAACTCATCTATTGGGGTTCCTTCTTCCCAGGTGACTCTAATTTGTTTCAATGTGACAACAACTGATCAGAACACCCCTGCAAACCATAGCACCCCAACTCTGCTAGTCATAGCATCTGGTAACCATACCTTCTCAGCTTTTCTTCTCAGGATGAAAATGTGTCATACTCATTTTGTAGGCTAAGGGTCTATCATTTATCTCCAGACAGATGAGGAGGATGGAAGAAGAGAAAGAAATCGAGATCATATAAACTTTTTTATGTTTATAAACATGGAAGCTTATGTGTACTTGTGGGTATTTTGATAGTGTTAAACTTCTCTGCCACAGTCTTAGGACTGGTTCTGGTATGGTGGAATGTCTCTGAGAACACATATGCACACACACACACACACACACACACACACACACACACACACACACACAACAAACCATTGCTGTCCATCTTTTAAGCTCCTGAGGCCTGGGGTGAATGTTTATTATTCTTTGTGGTCCCTTGCGCCCAATAGAGTCTTCAGTAGCACAGGTCATTAAAGATGATCCATCGACTATGGTTTGAACATGCTCTGGTCCATTGACTATGACATGAACATAGTGCTGTGGACAGTTTCAAGACAGGTATACAGTGTCTTATTTCCTTAATTAGAAACTTGAGGTAACACGTGGTGAGAGCACTTACTCTACACTGTCAAACTTGCTTGTGGTAGACTCAAGGTTGACCCCAGCCCTAAGCTCTGTGATCCAGACATTCCCACTGGGCCTCCATGGCTCATACATTAGTGTGAGCTCTGCACAAGAGCTTCGTAAACATGTCTGAGACATTATGCTCCTTAGTGTCTACACAAGTATTTGGTAGGAAATAAAGGCCAGAAGAAAGGCATCCTTCGTACATGTACTGGATGGTTTTGTGCCAACTTGATACAAGCTAGAGTTATCACAGGAAAAAGAGCCTCAGTTGAAGAAATGCCTCCATGAGATCCAGCTGTAAGGCATTTTCTCAACTAGTGATCAAGGGGGGAGGGTCCAGCCTATTGTGGGTGGTGCCATCCCTGGGCTGGTAGACCTGGGTTCTATAAGAAAGCAAGGTGAGCAAGCCAGGGGAAACAAGCAAGTAAGTAACATCCCTCCATGGCCTCTGCATCAGCTCCTGCTTCCTGACCTGCTTGAGTTCCAGTCCTGACTTCCTTTGGTGATGAACAGCAATGTGGAAGTGTAAGCTGAATAAACACTTTCCTCCCCAAATTGCTTCTTGGTCATGATGTTTGTGCAGGAATAGAAACCCTGACTAAGACAATAGGTAAGAGGGTCTTCATTGGTACTTACTTTTCAAAATATGAGGTTTTATATTTACCCAGGGCTGATGCCTTATTTATGGCCTTCTGAAAATAGCTATCTCCATCACTAGGTACTAATTAAGTGCTAATTGGTAGTAATGGTGCAGCTGTGTGCATAGTGCCTGGCTGTCCCCTCCTCCAAGTGTCAATAGGTTGGGGGTTGCTGATCACAAAACCAGCTCATGGTTTCTGTTTTTAAAACATGCACATGTCGGTAGAGTTGGCCAACAATAGGTTGACCCTTAAACTCCCTTTGCTGTCCCATTTGTAAAAAAAAAAATGAGCACAGGAAACTCATAGACTTCATTTCAGTGGTGTGCATGGGCAGGAATTGTGCCTTTTACCGAATGATATATAATTCATGCTCATGCAGATGTGTGTACAACCACATATGTGTGTGCGCACACACACTTCAATATAAACACAGATATGCACACATCTTCAGTTGATACTCACCTTTCTTTGTTCCTCTTCATTTTTTTTTCCTGTTACAAGCTTAGCCACAAAACTCATCCTCATATAATATACATCATGATATAATTGCTCGATTACTCCCTTAGGAAAAGCTTTTTGGAATAGAATTATATTAACTTACATATTTACTATTTAGAGGCTTAACCCACCAAAATGGTTTCCACGAAAGGGACAAGATAGAGAAAAATGCATAGTGTTCTCATACACAGTGCACATAATTCCTATATGCAAAAGCATATAGGAAGCACTCAAAAGGGGGTCATTGGAAACGAAGGAGTGATTTCTGAATATGTAGGGCCCCTTGTTCTCTTCCTTGTAAATTAACTTGAGGGAGAGCTCCTTCATTCAGGCAGGCTCATTAGAAGCATAAGATAAGCTGGCCCACTTCTCTCCAGGGGATGCCACACTCTCCATGTACCCCTGCAGAATCCCCAACAGAAGGATTCACTAGTTACCACAGAGTTTGTCTCAGGTCTGAGTGCGGAGTCAGCTGGGCGTCTCTAAGTGTGATGTGGACTTGAAGCTTGGACTAGACTGGCCTTGGTTTTTCCAGTGAACAGGTCAATGTGGCATGAATAATGAACAAAGGCATGATCTGGGCCACCCAGTGCTGGGCTCACAGGGACTTCTACCCAACTACTTCACACCAAGGAGAGGCAGAAGGGAAAGGGGGCTTCTCCTTTCTCCCCTTGCTTCATTCTGCATCTTTGCTCTCACAGGGCACCTGTAGCCCAGGCTGCATCTGGTCTCCCTCCAAGCCCCAGTGTAAAAAATTCCATATCCTGTTAGGACAGGGTTAGAGAAGATTGGCCATTGGCCATTAAAGAGGTTATTCCAGCTCTGGACCCAAGAGCAGAGAGCATGCTGACCCTCTCCTTTTCCCTCCCTCCCCCCTCTCCCTCACCCCTCTCCCTCCTCTTTCCCTTTCCTTTTCCCTCCCCCTCCCCTTTACCTCCCTCCACCTCCCCTTCCTCCTCCCCTCCCCTTTGTCCTCCTCCTTTCCCTTTCCCCTTCCCTCTCCCGCTCCCCTCCATCCTTAAAGAAGGCACAGCATGCTTTGGGCCAGGGCTAGCAGAAGACTGGTATGTAGAAACACACACATTCTAATGCCCTAAAACCACCGCCAAAGGGTCCCTACACAAAGGTGTTTGCTAATATCCCAGCTCCCTGGAGGAATTCCAGGCACTATTTATCTTCAGCCTCTCGCGGAGGCGGACTATGCATGTCAGTGGTAGACGTGGGATAGAATTTCAGATGAGAGTCAGGATCCTGGTGGCTGGACTGACTGGAGCCTTTGTCTGTCCCTGCTTCCCAAACTGAACACACTCTAGAGTTACTGCCCAGTGAATAGGCACAAGGGGCTTCAGGCCAGCGCCTCCTGGAGGTTTGAGCTTAGGTTTCCTTTTGGGGGGAGGTTGTTATTTGGCTGCTGCAGCACAGAGGTGCTTACGGGAGAGTGCTAGTGTACAAATAGTGTGCAGTCCTCTGTAAAGTGACTGAGGGGCGGCCATTATCATCACCGTTACTCTTCTCACCATTGGTTAAAATGTAAAATTGTGTACATGGCTCTTTGGCCCATTTTGCGTGTGTACATGAGTGCATGTGAGGGCGTGTATGTGTGCATTCATATGGCTGGTGATGTTGATATGTATGTGTGGGTGAGCATGTTTGTGATATGTAAGTTCACACAATTGCTCAGATGTGGGTAAAGCATGTGCATGAATGTGTGTGATTGTACCAGTGTATGAATGTACTGTGCCTGTTCGTATGGGTGTGTGTTTGTACATGTGGGTGCCTATATGTACATGTTCTATATGTTGATATAGCTCTGTACATGTGGATATCCATGTGCATTAGTCTGTGTGCCTTATGTGTGCATATGTCTGCTTACGTGTGTGTACATGTGTGAGATTGTGTGTGTGCATGTTCATTCACTCATCAACAACTAGAGTGTAATCCTGTGATGTTGCAGTGAGGGGCCTGAGGGAAGGACTGGAGGGGATGACAGGGAATACCCAATCCACATTGGGGAACCCCTCTCCTACCCATCTCTAGCACAGCATTTCCTCTGCTCCAGATGCTATAAGGAGTTACTCTCATGTGCCGTGTCCTGGCCTTTTGAGAGGAAGTTCAAATCCTCATCTCACACAAGATGAAGAGACCTAAAGAGACAGGATACCACCTCAGGGCCCTCAGCAACCATGTTTGCTACGGAAGCCCCACAGGAATTACTTTTGGCTCCTGCAGGCCTTGAACTTAAGGTGCCTTTTGTTTCTGCTTCCTGTCTCCTGTGTTTGGGGACAGCCTCGGAGCACAACACTAAAACTCGGACCATGGCTGCTTTGGACTCTTCCCGAATGTCTCTGGATGTGAGATCATGACTGCTGCCCAGTGGGGAAGAATGGCTTCTTCTGAACAAAAGAACTAGCCTGCAGTTACCTGGTTTTCTCCCCAGCTCCATCCCCACAAGAGCTCACCTGGCCCCCTCCCATCGATCAAGCTGAGTTACAAGTTGAAACCAAAGTCACACGCTAGCAGCAATAATTGGTTTAATATTCTCAAGAAGCAGAGGACAGTAATCTCCTTGGGGACCACAGAAGCATAATGCAGTTCTGAGGTTCCAGAAAGGGGTGGCCTAGAATGGACTTGCGGGGTCTGTGTAACCGTCTGCAAACGGAGCCATGGATATCCCCACGGCAGCTCGCCTCCCCAATGGAAGGATAACTTCCCACTATTATTTTAGCTGACATCCCCTTTCCAACTTTAAGCAGTATTCTTTAAACATCTCTAAACTTTCGCTATTCCTCCCCGAAACCACGCTATGAATTTGCTTGTCACTATAAGCTGTACACAAAGAGAGACACACACAGGAAGCACAAAGATATCAGGACATGGTTTTCCTAGCAACAGTAATCATCAGAAAGATCCCAGAACATCCTCTCTATTCACACAGCATTTCGTGTTTTGAATAGTGCTGACAGGTGAAGTGGATTCATGGTATTTAATACAAAAAAAAAATATTGCTGGGGATTGGTGCTGCACAAAAGCAGAAATATCCATACTATTCACAGGCAGCTGAATTCACTGTTTTTTTAATATCTACCTAGATTATTTAGCGAGGGACAATTTCGAAAAGCAAACACTCACCTGCTTGCCGAATGACTAATCCGGGTGTATTATGGAAAGTCTGATTCCCTAGACTTCCTCTGGGCAACTGGGACACTGCTCTAAATCAAATCCAGCCTGCCCTGTGCGTGACAGCTTTGTGCAGGGTTTGAATGATAAAGAGACGTCCTGCTTGCCAGGTCCCTGGGCACATGTGTCCAGTTTAAATAAAACAAGACAGGACGGCTGGCAAAGTCATGGACCCCATGAGGTGCTGGCTGGTTATTGCCTTGAGTCTATCAGGAACTCTCTCCTATCGCTCTTTCTGCTTCTTGCGAGCGGTGATCCAAAGGAATTTATCCCTGAGGCCTCCGGTAGATGAATAAAAATCCAAACAAAACCAGAGAGATCTATGAGGGGGCAGTGCTAAAGAGAAGAAGAGAATCTGAGACAGAGATGGAGAGAGAGAAGTGGGGGACAGGAGAGAAAGGCCAAGGTTCTCGGAAAAATCCAACAGGACCTAGAAGAGTCTAACCTGCTCGGTGTCTAAGGCCATAAAGAATTAAAGCCCAGGGCCGGTGAGATGGCTCAGCCTGTATGGGTACCTGCTGCCCAGGCTGATTCCTGGAACTCATGGTAGAAGAGAACCAACTCCAGCAAGCTGACCTTTGATCTTCACATGTGCACCATGGTACACATATGTACCACAAACAAACAAACAAACACATTAATTAATTAATGCAAAAACTCTTGTTATTGTTTTTAAAAAGCAATAAAGTACATAAAAACTGCACAAGCGTGTACTTCATGTGAGTCCACGGTGTGTGTGTGGGGGGTTGTCATTGGCGTTATTTTTTGTTGGCATTGTTCAACACACATTGTATCAACACAATACTTGAACAAATTTATGCAGGGTGGAAGGTTCCATGGTGAGAGAATTCTCAGTCTTGGCCCTAAAAGTAAGCTGATGAGTGGTCATGGAAGAGCTGGAGAATCTCCTGGCTGCACATACTGAGTTTGGATATTCTGGGTCTTCGTCCTCACAGTCACGTGGTGAATGACAAGTAGGTACATTCCAGGTCACTGTGTGGAGGTCTGGGTTTCAAGTCTAGCTGTGTGATTGAGGACAATTTTTTAAAATGTGCCAGTCACATTTATTCGAGAAGCCAACTGAGCTGACTGATCATGACAAATTCTCTAATACTTCAAAATCATTTAAGGCTATGTGTAGGTCATAGAAGCTATCCATCAGAGATATGCGGATGAGGGCTGGGGAGATGACCCGTGGTTCAGTCTCTTGCCCAGCAAGCTGAACTATCAGAGTTCAGAACCCCAGAACCCACATACATGCTGGGTATACGTGGCTGCTTCCCCGTGGTTATAGACTCAGAAGGCAGAGACTGGGCATTATTTGCATAGGAAGCTAGGTATACAACTGAACCCTGGGCCTCACTGAGAGGCCTTGCCTGGAGAAGATGGAGGAGAGAGTATGTATGTACAAGGGAAGGAGATAAAGGGTGCAAGCCACGTCCATGAAAGCTCATTTTACAGCACGCATTACTTCCGGGGGCAGAGTTGGCACACACAGGCCACGGGAAATTTCTCTGCGTTTGAGGCCATTTAGGATTTGTCAACATGGACAGTAAACCACTTGTCTTGCAAATATGAGGACCTGAAGTCCATTATCAGGAGCCAGATAAACAAAAACTGAGTGTGGGATACCTACCTGTAATCCCGAGACTGGAGAAGCAAAGACTCCAGGGCCATCCAACATAGCCAACTTGGAAAACTCTAGGCCAATGAGAGATGCTGGCTCAACAAATCAGCCAACCAACCAACTAAAGGTGGACAGTGTTTCTAAGAAAAGACACAGTAGGATTTTCTCTTCATTCGTGCACATCCATGCACTATATTTAATGCACAGGCACACATACACACATATACATGCACACACACACACATGAACACAAATAAAATAAGAGGCATGTACTCTAGTCTCAAGAGCTTCCAGAAATTCTCAAAGATACATTCAAGATGTGTGGTGGGCAGGGGTGGGGCATTGTGTATAATACTGATTAGAAAAATTAGAGAGATTAGCAAAATTCAAACACATGTCCACATGGAAGTATATAAACGCACGTTGGGGTGTTCATACAGTGGTCAGAAGCAGGAATAGTATCGATCAAAATGTCAATGTCCCTATGACACAAGCCTGAACCCCCACGACAAGAGGGTGCTGTGATTCATTTATGATGTGCTGATTAAGGACACAATGCAAATGTATCTTGAAGATCACATAAGAAACACTCTAGGGTGGGTTTTAAATAACGTTCTCAGCAGATTGTGAGCTAAAAGAGTTAGGAACATGGCCACACCCCAGAAGTTCCCCTAGAACTTTCAGTACACAGAAAGATTTGGAACTATACAAGGAAATATGATGATTTAAAGTTATTATTACATTATCTATTTATTTGTTTGTGTTTTTTTGTCCGTATCTTTGTATGTGTATGTGCATGTGTGTATATGGTGTATATGTGTCTGTCTATTTGTTGTATGCATGTGTGTCTGTCTGTGTATGTTTCTGTATGTGTGTGTGTTTGTATATAGTGTATATATGTCTGTTGTATGTATGTGTGTGTATGTGCATGTGTGTGTGTATGGTGTGTGTGTGTTTATTTATTTGTATGTATGTCTACGTGTCTGTATGTCTATAATATATATGTGTCTGTCTATTTGTGTGTGTCTGTGTGTGTATGTATGGTGTGTCTATCTGTATTGCATGTGCAAGTACACATGTGTTTGCATGTGCACATGTATCTGTGTGTGCACATGTGTGGGTATGTGTCTGTTTGCCTGTGTGTCTGTATGTGGTATGTGTGTGTTTGTGCGTGTATGTGTGATGTATGTGGGTGGGCGACACACACATGTGCTGTCAGACTATTTGGTCCAAGAGTTTCTAGGGATTCTTGTGTCTCCCCTTCATTTTGTCACAGAATCAAGCAGTGGGAAGACAGACATGTGTTCTCCTACCTGGCTTTCAACGGCTTCTGGGGACTCTAACTCAGGTCTTCCCATTTGCTCTACCCAGGAAGCCTTCTCCCCAACATGACTTCTAGATTCTTCAAAATGAGATCACTGGAATTTTGGGCGTGCCCCTGGTTTCACATTGATGATAGAAGAAGGCGATGGTAGGATTCACGAGGTGCTTTATTCTCAGCTGATCTGTGATGCAGGACTGTGCAAACCGGAGCCTGTCGGGTAGGTGAGAGGGAACAGCAAGATGCGGTCAGAAAGAAGTCTGAGGTCTCGACCCGTGGAGAGCATCAGGACATGCTACCTCGTGAACAAGGAGACAGTGAGGTCTCATGGAATTAGTTAGTCATCCACGTGAGGATAAAACCATGCCTGTTCCTGTAATAGCCACCAGTGACACACAGAGATGTGGAGATGAAGGAGATGTGACCACGCCCCCACAGAGTCTCCCTGTCAAAGTTGCATCGATTAGGAAGCAGGTCATTGAGTGGATAAACCAAAAGAATCAACTCTCTGGGAAGAACTAGTTTAAAAACCCATCTTCAGCTGAGAGAAAGCTCATCCGTGGTCAGGACCAAGTGAAGGAGGTACAGAAAGGGGGGCATGGAAGACTCTTGGGACAGAAAACAGCCCCAATCTAAAATTCTGAAGCACGTGGGTAAAGAGTCACTCAGTCGAGCAGATGGTGAAACCTCATTCTTCTCCAGGTTTGTCTTCAGCTGCTGTTCATGGGCGTGTCCAACACACCAAGTGCTGGAGGAAGCAACAGTCAGAGGTGGTGAGGACCCTATCTTCTGTTAGCCCCTGGTGGACTTGGGCAGTGTTAGTACTACTCTGCCCTCCCTGATCCAGGGCATAGCACATGGAATTCGGCAGCCAGCAAGAGACCTATGGCTGGCAGTAAAAAGAAATGACCCGTTACCTTCAGAAACTCTTAACTGTGTTCAGCATCTCTGTCCACTTAGGGTCAGTTGCAAATGCAGTAGAATTACCAGCATCTGTGACTTTTTGTACAGCCCTCTAATCTGCAGATTTGTACAGAACATTAAGACTTCCCTACACCCTAAGTGGGATGGAAAGATGGCTCAGTGGTGCAGAGGACTTGTTTTAGTAGAGGACCTAGGTTTATTCCCATCTTCTGCACGGTGGCTAAGGATCACCTGTATCCCCAGTTCTAAGGCCTCAATACCCTTTCTGACCTCCATACCTACCGAACACACAGGGTACACCTGCATACAAGCAGGCAAAACACACATAAAATAATAAATAAATACATCTTTCTTTAAAAAAAAAAGATGTGGTAAGAACCTATAAAAAATGTGTACTTACTACTTACTGTCCAAAAGCGTAGTCTTTATTAGACATCAATGTTACAAAGAAACTATTTATTGCCAAGTTCCTTTAAAAATATTTTGATAACTGATTGTATTTAAATCCAAATTCCCCGTAATCCTGTGTATTTTGCACCCTGTGTGAATAATGCCATTTTAGGTGTCTTAGAACGCCACGGGGGCCCATGGAATGAAATTGTTAGGAATCCTTTCATGGCTTAAATACATGGAACGGAATCAAATGCCAGTTGAAGTGAAGTCAGGGCGCAGGGGCAGCTGTCCAGAGAGAACCTGCTATGGGGAAGGGCCCTGCAGAAGAAGGTCTTGTGTTATAAAAATGTGCCACCTGAAACCATCCAAGAGGATATGAAAAGAATGCCCCAGAAGGAGCCAATACACGTGCAAGCGCACTAAGAGATGGGCAGGCCTGAGGATGCCTCGGATGGTGGTACAGAGGAGAGTTTGAGGTGTCATTACCGTGCAGATGGGAGGCAGGCACGTGTGAGGGGAGGGTCGGGAGATGGGCAGGGGCTTCTCAGTCAGCATTGCAGGGCATGTGAAGAAGGTGTGAGGAAGAGACTGGGTGGGGAGATTCGGGGTTTCAGGTGATGGAGTGTGGCCCAAGGCCAGTCTCCTGTCAGAGAAAAGAAGGAGAAGGTGAGATCCACCAGACCTGCGGGGCCCGGCACTGTAAGACTTGTGCCCTGATGTCTCTGTGAAGATTCATTTGCCAAGCTAAACCTGGAAATGGCCCACACTGAGTGCCTGTGGCCCCCACCTCACCGAATTCAACTGACCGCTTGAGAAAGTTATAAAACGGACTTTCCCTTCCTTGTAACTGTTTATAAAGAGTTTACACTGTGTTCCCTCTTATAAGCCAGAGGTCATTTAAATTATTTGAGAGAGGCTGCTAATTGTATGTAAACGCTACACTGTTTTACACAAAGGACTTGAGCCTCTGGTGAATTTTGGTATCCAAGGGGTTGGGGTCCTGGAACAAATCCCCTGTGGATACTGAAGGATGGGGTGGATTTTCACAGCCTAGATCCTGTTCACAGGTTACCATTGGGTGTGGTACTTACGTCATATAAGGAGATCATCAGCTGGGATTAGGATTGCTGATCTTAAGAAGAAGCAAATGAATGGGTTCTTGGGGGCCCAGAGTCAAAACCTTTTATCAACAAGATGCCCCACAGTCTGGCTCTGTGTGTGTGTGCATTTTTAGACACCTTCTTAGGGATATGTTACAGCCAGAATAGCACTTTACTTCAGAAAAACAACCACACTACCCCTCATGCCTGAACATGCGCATCACACAAAGACCTTTCTTGGAAGTAACAAAATCATCAACAGAAAGTGCAGAAGTGCAAAACCCTGTGGCCTTTAAAACACAGCAAAAGGGACACTTGTTTACAGTGTGAGATCCCAAACACATAACCAGAGTCAGAAACATTTGCTTTCAGAGGGCTACAAAAACCATTCTGTTGTCTGGAGGTCTGAAAAGGCAGGAGCGCTCCACGGTGTCACTCAGTGGGAAGAGACTTTGCCTAGCAGGGCCTGGGTTCCAACCCCAGTGTGGTGACACACATCCATTATCCCAGGACTCCGGAGATGGAGGCAGAAGAACTTGAAGCTCAAGGTCACCCTTGGCTACATAAGGAGTTCAAAGCCAGGCTGAGATACATTAAACCCTGTCTTAAAGGTATAGAGACATAAATAAATCTGAGTAGGAGAGAATTAGCCAATATGGACTTTATGAAGGAACCATTGTTCTTCCATGAAGATCAGCAAGCCTGAAGAGACTTCAAATGACAACAGCTATCGGCTTGTGAGACAGCCTTGGAGCAGAAGAGTTTTCTACTTAAAGCCATTCAGGGGGTCTGTGGCTTGTCGCATGACTGTCCTCTACTTTACGGCTAATATCCGCTCTTAAATGAACACATGTCATGTTTGCCTTTCTGAGTCTGGGTTACCTCATTCAGAATTTTTTTTCTAGTTTCATTGAATTGCCTGTAAATTTCATGATGTCTTCGTTTTTAACAGCTGAGTAATATTTCATTATGTAAGTGTGCCTTTTTTTCTTTATTCTTTCTTCAGTTGAAGGACATCCAGCTTGTTTTTAGTTTCTGGCTGTTATGAATAAAGCTGCTATAAACATAGTTGAGGAAGTGTCCTTGTGGTATGGTGAAGCATCCTTTGGGTATATACTGGGAAGTGGTACAGCTAAGATTTGAGGGGGATGGATTCCCAATTTTCCGGGAAACCACCATATTTATTTCCAAAGTAGCTGTATGAGCTTTCACTCCCACTTGCCATGACAGAGTGTTCTCCTTGCTCCACATTCTGAGGATAACCGTGTTAAAATTCTCACAGACCCAGAAGAGCTAAATAACAAAGGCGGGCTCAAGGTGTGTGGAGGGATGTCAAATCTCCCTATACAGGGGAAATAGACTAGTGATTGTGGGATAGGGGTGTGTGGGGCATGCAGGGGGTATGGGAACAGGGGGATCTGGTGGGGGTGGAGGGAGAAGGTACTGAGAAAGACAGCTGGAATAAATGCAAAGGGGAGGGAGGCACCTCCAGGGCAAGTTTGAAACAGTGGAAACTCTCAGGGATCTACAAGGGTGAGCTTAGTTAAAACTTCTAGCAATGGGGGATTCAGAGCCTGAACTGGTCATCTTCTATAACCAGGCAAGACTTCCAGTGGAGGAATTGGGATACCAGCCCAGCCACCAAACCTTCGACCCACAGCTTGTCTTGCCTATAAGATGTGATGGGGTAAGGTGGCATAGAAACCATGTGAGTGGCCAACCAATGATTAGTCCATGAGCAGAAACCCATTCCTGACACTGCTCAGAAGGCCAGGACCCAGAGGATGGATAGCTCAGAGACCTGGGATAGAAAAGGGTTCCTAATGATATTCTGCGATACTCCTAGATTGATACCTAGTCCATTTGTCTTCAAGAAGCTTCACCCAGAAAGGGAAGGAAGCAGAGGCAGAGATGCAGAGACCCACAGCCAACATAAGAAATCAGGAAATCCCATGGAAGAGGGGAGGAAGGATTGTAGGAGCCAAAGGGGTTGAGGACACAAGAAAACCCACAGGCTCAATCAACCAGGGCTCCCATGGGCTCCCAGAGACTGAACTGAAATCAGAGCCTGAATGAAGATGGACCTAAGCCCCCTGCGTATGTGCTTGGTCTTCATGTTACACTCCTCACACTGGGAAGCAGGGGATGTCTCTGACTCTTTTGCCTAATTTAGGGACCCTTTTCTCCCACTGGGTTGCCTTGTCTAACCTCAGTGTGAGGGAAGGTACCTAGTCTTATTGCAACTTGATATACTGTCGTTGATTGATAACCATGAGAGGCCTGCCGTTTTCTGAAGAGAAACAGGAGGTGTGGAGGGGTGTGTGGCGTCGAAGGAAGGGGGTGTGGTATGGGAGAAAGGGGGTTTGACGTGGAGGGGTGTGGCGAGGAGGGGGATGTGAGGAGCAGGAGATGAGGCGGGACTAGAGAAGAGATGGGAGGGCAAACTCTGGTCAGGATATAAAAACAGAAATAAAATGAATATATGTATATAAAAATAAAAATAAATTTAAAGGGGAAAGGGGAGAGTGATGTAATTTTAATTTAAAAATAATTAAAAAAATAAAAATTAAAAAAAGGTAAAAAAGAAAGGTCATCCAGGGACTTCAAATCAGGAATCCCCATGAGTCAAAAGAAGGCCCTCCACATCACCTGTGACCATCTCCTATACTGTAAAGACTGGTGAAGGCAACACAGAGACGCCTCACAGAAACACCTTTGTGGTGTTGATGCAATACCTTGGCACAGCATCTTGGCAGGTTGTCCTATAAAATGGACCACCAACCATGACATACGAGAAAGGGAGGGATGCAGGCTGCAAACCAAACTACTATTCGTGCTATGGGGGCGGGGGGACCCCTACATTATCACGTCTCAACCCCACCCCCACCCCCTTTACATTATTACCTCAAAGAGCTCCTCACCCTAAGCTCTTGTCGCCACTCTCCATCTTTCTTTTCATCCAGCCCTGTCCCTCCAAGGCAGCAACTGCCACTTCCATTAGAAACTTCTTTCTCATGTGTGTGGCATTCCTCTCTTTGGCATCTGATCGCCTTTATCGCCGTTACTGCCCTTTCCTTCGGATGTGGATCGAGGAAGTTCATGAAAGCAGACGTCCTGCAGGATCACAAGGGGATTCTTGCTGCAAACAGTGGAATATCTTGAGTTACAGTAACTTAAAAAGCACTTTATTTATTTATTTATTTGTTAAATCATCGTTCCTAATAAGAACTCTGGAGACGGTTATTTGCTGGGTTGGTTCGAGAAGGGGGTCAGCAGACTCCAGCTCGTGGGTCAAATCCACCCTCCGTGAGCCATTTTTTCCCCCTTTTACCTGAAAATTAAGTAAGTTTGCTAACAAAACAGCAGCAGAGGTGTCCCACAAAGCTTAAATATTTAAGTGCCCAGCGCTTCACGAAACAAGCTTGCTGACCCTCGGTTCAGCTTTCGATCGCATTGTCAAGATCTCAGCCTCCATCTTTGGCCCCGCACAGCTATGGCGCCGTCTTCCGTGCCGGACCCAGCCCCACATAGCGTGCCTCACCGAAGGGGGGGAAATGTACTCTCCTCCTCTCTTTTGACTAAATGAGGAGCCGCTCCCAGAAAGCTGAATCCGGACACTTTAGTTCCAGTAGGCTGAGACTTGATCAAATGGAAGAGCAAGAAACAGAAACGAGGGAAGATGGGAGGACTTCCACCGAAGTCCAGAAATGTCCTTTCCCGGCACAGACCCTGACAGTCATGTCTGCAGTTTCCCTTTTCCATTAACTAGGGGTAGGATGAGGATAATTGAATCAGGGATGGGCTACACCACCCAGTCCCATTCCATACCGGAAATACTTGTTGCCCCGCATAGCACCTGTGTGTTGAGCCTTGCCGACTCTTGTTTAATAATTAAAGTGGGGACCCATTTATTCACCAGCTGGGGCAGGCTGGCATGAGGGTGTTTATTGATCTGGCGTGTCACTGCGAAGAGCAAACTCCTGCTGGTTGCCCTGCACACCTGTCAAAAAATCACTGCTTTGTCACCTGAGTGTGAGGCAGTTGGAGAAGGCGGTGGGGCGGGGACACTTGGGGAGAGGGTTTACCCCAGGAAGGAAGGTAGAGTCTAAGCACCACTGGAGCCTCAGTGGGTATTTGCACTGGTCCTGGTGACTTCTTTGGAAGCTCTGTTTGCTTAGCTGCTGGATCTTCAGAATGACCTGTGAATAATTCATGAGCCATTTGCCCTGTCTTAGGTGTGGGACGCCTTGCTGTCTTATAAAACAAGAACTATGGCGGGCTCTTCTTTTTTTCCCCATCAGTACTCTGTTCCCTCTGCATTCTTGCTCAAAACCTAACAGTGTATTTTCCTCTGTTCTTGCCCAATGAGAAGATTACAAAATGTCACCTTAATAACTAAGATTTCTGGGTTGAGCTTGAGAGTTCCCTGGCTGTAAGTGCTAGTGGACAGTTACCTAAATAATTCAGCAAGATCTTACAGCTTCATAAAATGGACGGCTGCATCTCCCGACTCCTTCTGTGGGTCATCAGGAATGTATAAATAAGGACCATATTGGATTTCAAGTGATAAAAAAAAAAAAATCTGCTAGATTCTGCTAAAGCAAACCAGAAGGGATTTATTTTTGAAATATCTGGGGCCTCACCAGCTACACAGCACAAAGCATCTTAGAGAAGGGCTGGGGCCCAGGACTGAAATGCCTGTGAGGCTATGTTCTGAGCCTCGGCTGCAATAAAGCAATGGGTTTTGCACAACCCCTATGTGCTGCTACTCAGAAGTACTAACCCCCACCACTTAAAGCCAGGGGTTGGCTGTCTGCTGTAATAATTCACAGCCAGATTCTAGATCTTTGAATTTTAATAACCACTGGCATAAATAAATACTGCTTCTGCTTCCAATTTAATGAAGACCTAACATTTAGGGACCCTCTACCCTAAACCACTCCCCCGAGACACATTCTGGAAGGAAAGGGGGCCATCACGTGTCATGGGGTGCGTGAGCAGAGTAGGGGTGAACACACTCTATCCCCAGAGAGCCAGACAGGAAACTCGAATTTGCTCAGGCCTTGCCAGCCACGTGGTCTCCGTCACATGCAATCAGCTCTGGCTTCGCGCAAAATGTACGGTCAGACAATACACAAATGGATTAGTTTTGGTCTCTTCCAATAAATTTTCTGGGATGAATTTGGGCTTTCATGTACCATTCACATGTCAAGAAGTATTCTTTTGAAAATTTTCTCCAACTACTTAAAAACTATTAAGCAAAAATGTCTGTGGTCTGTACTCAGCGTTCGTGTGGGAATCGGTCCAAAGGATCAGAGTTTGATGACACCCTTCACCTCTAGCAGCATATTTCTAGTGACACTGATGTGATCAGTACTCATCTGATGCAGCATGCCATCTAGAGAAGAGTCATCAAGCACGGAGCAGCTTTGCAACATGCGAGTTAAAAGGAAGCACTGGGTCTTCCACACCGGAATGCTCTTACTTTTCAAGACTGAATTTTTGTAAGCCATACGGATGTCTGTGTGCTTATAAACACCTGTGTGTGTGTGTGTGTGTGTGTGTGTGTGTGTCCTCAGAATCGAAGAGTTAAAACAGTTGTGAGTCACCCCGTGGGTATGGGGGACTGAACTGTAGCCAATTTGAGAGTAGTGAGTATTCTTCACCAGGGAGCTATGTCTCTGGCTCCAAGGTACCAGAACATTCTTGATAATGGCTCCTTAACATGCTTGAGAGCTTCTCAAGCCTTCAGCAACCACCCAGAGCCTTTTCAATGGTCAGCAAGTACTCATTTATTGTTGCAAGTTATCAACAGAAAGTTGAGCCCAAAAAATCTGTCTGAGCTTTGTCCAGTATTAAGGAGCTCCCCATCTAGCCATCCACGTTTGATCTCTATGACTGGTGTGGTAGCCATTGTCTGGCTGTCTTTTCTACATATTGTACATTATTTCTTAGAGGTTGCCTTGGGTTCAAGGCAGTTCTATTTGGAAGTGGCCGTGGTTTCTAGGTTGGCATCATTTAGAATGTGCTTCAGACTCCCTCTAGCCCACTTTGGGGATTCTAATATCTAATCCTGGGCTGGTAAAAATTATAAGCACTGCACTGCTATGATTTGGTGGATGGAACCTTTTCACACATATTCATGCTTTGGATATGATCTGTTCCTCCCACAACTTAAGGCAAAGAAGTTTGCATTCCATGCGTTGACACCATACTATTTGCTTTTATGAGAAAAAAAAAAAAGGAAGAAAAAAAATCTATGAGAGAAAATTGTGAAGAACCAGAATGCTGTAAATTATAAAATTACCCAGGTACACTGAACCCCAGTGGCATGCGAATGTAATCTCAGCACTCATGATATGCAGGCAGGAAGATTACAAGTTCAAAGCCAACCTGGGCTACTTATAGCAAGACCTGTCTCACAAAGCTTTGAAAAGGGTAATAGTAACAACATTGGCACAGGTGTAAACAAAATCCCCATCAACTCCATTAATTGACAATTTCCAGCTGTTCAAATACTAGTGTTTTCAGTGGAATTGGGGTAATGTGGAATAAATTACATGTAATTTAACAGCTTCTTATCAATTTTTTTCATTTATTATAGTTTGCCTTGTTTAGCTTTCCAATTTATGGGCCAGGCAAGAAGGCTGCTGCTGATAGGGCCAAGATTGGGAATGGGGGGGGGGAGAGAGAGAGAGAGAGAGAGAGAGAGACAGAGACAGACAGAGAGAGACAGAGACATAGAGAAAGACAGAGACAGAGACAAACAGACAGACAGAGAGAGAGACAGAGAGACAGAAACAGAAACAGAAACAGAGACACAATGTTGGGAGTGTCCATCCCCACTCTACCCAGTGTGTCTGAAGTAGGGGTGGGGCATAGGCAACTACATTTGGGTGGACTTAAAAGTCTGTGCTTTTGGGTGTGAGTCAGGCAGAGATGAGAAGACTGACCAGTGGGAGGGTGACGGCCATGCTGGGGTAGCTGTCATTCACAGGGGCCATTCTCAGGGCTAGGATTCCATGGTGTTTCCATACGGACTCCAAACAGTGGTGCAATAGTCAAAATATTTAAGGCTGCACACCAGTCAATCAGAACATGTTATCAGAAGACAGCAAAGGGCTCTTTAATAAACATGAATGTCAGATGCTGTTCTTTCTGGAATGAGTCATTTCATGAAGATGGGGGAAGGAGCAAGGTTTTTTGTTTTTTAACAGGAGGAAATAAGATGGCGGATAGGTAGGTATACTGAACTCTGAAGTTTATTCTTCTGGTCTTCTGGTATCTGTTGGCTATGGTAGGTCACAGAGCATCTGAGGCCACTGGAGGAATTCTGCCAGTTACTGGAAAAGAGAGAGCATGAATGAAGCCAAGGTCAGAACCTTGTCCTAAGAACCGGCTTCCAGAGGAACATTTTAGTGTTTCCTTTCTGCTCTACTCAAAGTTCCTGCAAGCCTACATTTGGTGTTTTGAGTTTAGAACTTTCAGTCCGGGGAAGGCTTCTCTGGAGCCAACTTCTTTCTCAGACCAAAGAAACTCAAGAACTGACTGCCTTCTCCCGTCTCTTCTGGTCCCGGAGAGACATGCCTCGGACAGACTTGTGCGTTTGTAACCTGGTACCCAGCTGACAAACCACCTTGTCAGTTTGTGACACATCCTTACTGATGGCGGGAAGTAACTAGGGATAGATCTTTGAAAGTGTAGCCACTCCTCGATCGATTTCTCTATGCCTCTTGATCTAGTTTGATGTGAAAAGCCACGTTTCAAGACTCCAGAGCCAGAGACAGAGCCACAGCATCTGGCCCACCATCTCTGCTGTGATTCACTAATGCTTCCCAACTGTGAGCCCTGAGTTGTTTCTGTTAGGTGTTCTGTCACAGCAGAAGAGAAGTGACAAATTCGCCACCCATCTGCCTTGGCAATCTTTCCTCTCATCCATGAGGGGTGCTGTCTGAACCTTTTTCTTCCTGCCAACAGAACAGGGAGACCTAGCTACCACTTGTCTGGTACATGGGATGGGAAAAATGAAATCTAAAGTCTTTCTTCTTCTTTAGCTCAGAGTTCCTTAAGCATTGAGCATCTTCAAGCAGCCAGTTAATGGCTTCTCTTGATTGATGAGGTACAAGAGTCTCTACTACAGGAGGGAATGACATTCAAATCCATCCCACTGTGGCTGGTGAACAGTACTTCCCACATAGAGAAAGAGCAAGGTGAGGCTTAAGCTTCATGGGACAGAAAAAGAGAAGGTTGGGAGTTACTTGTTGCAGTAAATATTAAAATGGTGCTTTTATCTGCCCCCATGCATGCTGCTCCCCTGTGGAGCTGAGCACATGGGCTCTGTCACACGGTTCACAAGCTGACCTCTCCTCAAGGTTCCCTTTCCAGGCGGTTCACTCCACCCTCCCTGTTGCTTCTGTCCCAAGTAGATACGACCCTCCAGGGGGTCATGTTCCTTTCCTCCACCTATCGGCACAAACATGACTCCAAAGCCCAGTAGCCTATCAAGCAGGTTTATATATTAAATTCTCAATCCACAGACCCCTTTACACAATAAACTTACATCCAATGGACAAAGATGTAAACTGCCCTTCTATATGAGATAAAAAAGACTTATAGAAACCTTTTAAAATATTCATATCTACCTATTGTCAATTAAGACCACCTGGATCTATATCCTCCCTCTCCAGCTCCATCTTGATTCCTCCTGGAATCTCTCCTTCTATCCTCCTCTTCCGTTTTCCTAGCCTTTCCCCCACCTACCTCTCCGCTGTCCAATCATCTTAACTTCAACCCACAATTACTGAACTAACTAAGCTAAAATACACATGAATTTGGTATCACACTAAAGTGAGCTGGGTTTGTTTTCTTTCGTGGCTTGCTCTATCACTACTTAATGCCTATTAAGTCAGGCTTCCTCCGAAGGACTGGGAAAGTTGAGATGGGAAGGAAGAAATGTTGGCGTTGAGGAAAGACATTGGACATGGGGCTTCCATTCAACAGCCTCTTCTTCATACCTGAAGGGGACTGCACAAGAAGAGGGGAGAGTTTCCAGATGAGTTCAACTTCTCCGCACCTTTCCATTGCCTGGATACAACCTAAGTGTTTGGAGAAAATGTTGGGTCTTTTGTGTACAGCCTTCCCAAATCTGTGAATACTGCAACACCCAGGAATCTTCTGAAAGTAGAGCCATGCCTTAGAGCATACTGAGTCCTTGAGATGAACATCAGAATGTCAGCATCTTGTTCTATGACATGGGCTGGGAATCTCTGGTGTCATCATCTAGATCTGACTAGATGACTTTATTCAGACTCTTTGTCCCACGGTTCTCCCCCTGCCACCAGAAATATTATAAGATCATCTCAACTTTAAAGTTTCCATACGTCCTGGTTCCTATCTTTCTTTCTGATTAAAGTTCTCTCATTAGCGTCCAAGGCTCATTTTGCTCAGATCATCCCTGACCCTCTGAACTAATCTAGGGCAGATATAACTGTACTATATGCTCTGGGTGGCTGTGGTGAGTTGAATAGACGTGGCCCCCATGCACTCAGATGTTTCAATCCTTGGACACAGGGAATGGTACTATTAAGAGGTGTGGTCTTGTTGGAGTGGGTGTGGTCTTGTTGATGGAAGTGTGTCATGGGAGGTGGGCTTTGGGGTCATATATCCTTATTCTCTGCTTAGGCCTGCTGCCTTCAGGTCAAGATGAAGAACACCTGGTTCCTTCAGTGCCATGTCTGCCTGTACACTGTCATGCTTCCCACCATGATGATAATGGCCAGAACCTCTGAAACTGTAAGCCAGCCCCAATTAAATGTTTTCTTTTATAAGAATTGCCTTGGTCATGGTGTCTCTTCTCAGCAATGAAACCCTAAGACAGTGGCTTCTCACAGAGTACTGTGACAACTCATAGTACTTCAGTTAAAAATTGAGGTGTTGGCAGGGATCATGACCTGGCCAAAGGCTCTAGGGGTGTACCTGACCCATGCTGTTCCCTTGGCTGATGTTGGCACCTCTCAGTATTGGGGACTTGTGGCTGTCCCTGTAGTCACCTCCACAGGGTGGCCCAAGGCTCTCCCTGTATGTCTTCAGACTACTTGCCCTCTGAGTCTCTCTCCTCTCATCTAAAACAGACACAGGACATGCTTCACTTGACCTTACTTTAGTGACATCATTCTATTTGTTACAGCCACAAAGACCCTATTTCCATACACTGTCACATTTGTAAATACTGGGTGGTTAAGGGCTTCAGTGGTATCAGCTACAACACACAGCCTATATACAGTACCCCAAGTCATCCTCTGTGGCCATGATCACTTGGTCTATTTTGACACATTTGAAATGATCATGTTTATCAGATTTTGTGTACTGGGCATCGCTCTCACAGAAAGCCAACAGGAACCTCTGTTCTCTGTAATGCCGATATGCTGGCGGCTCTGGAGATGATGCTTTATTGAATGCCTCCATGGGTACTCAGGCTGTGGCTCAGTGCTCATCTAGTGTACAGAAAGCTCTGGGTTTATCCCTAGCACTGTAAAAGCCAGTCACATAGTGCCAACTTGAAATCCCAGCATCGTGGAAGCAAAGACAAGAGGAGCGAGATTTCAAGGTCATGGTTGGCTACGTGGTGAGTTTGAAGCCAGCTAGGGATACATGAGACACTGTCTCCAATAGACGAAGGGAAAAATAAGATAAATGTAAAAACCCAACACTTGAAGGCGCAAACTGCCAGCAATCAAATAATGAAAAGAATGAGGCACAAACTCACTGAGAGGAAGTCCGCTGTCAAGAGGCCTTGACGGGCAATGAGTTCCCTGATGTGGGATTAGCTCATGTGAAGGTTGAGTAACAGGAGCCTGAATAAAAAGAAGTAGACCAAAATACCAGCTCAGGATTATATTGACAACCTCTGAGAGCCCCTTTGACCTGGAAGTTCTATACACCCATGTTTGAGCGGAGCCTCTTACACAAAGCCTATTCCAAGGAATTGGTTGCTTAGTGGAAGCTTCAGGTGGGAAGAAGACAGAAGGTGGGCAGAGTTCTGATGAGGATCATCCAGTGGTACCCTCAAATCATACTCCTCTAGTGGTCCCCTTTATTTCCTTAGAATCTATACTTTGAAATAAAAGGATTTATTTTCATCTTTATTAATGTGTACATGTGTGTGCATGTTTGTGTGCTCATGTTACACTGTATATGTGCATATGTGGAGTGACTCAAGTGGTCCAGGAGAAAGTGTTGGATTCTCCAGATTTTTGGCCAACTGACATGGGTGCTGGGAATTGAACCCAGGTCCTCTGAGGTTCGTAACCACTGAGCCACCTCTCCAGCCTCCTGAGTTTATTCTTGTTACTCCAAATTTCTTTATTTTTGATGTGTTGATTATTTTATGCTATTGACCCATACATCTAGGGGAGAAAAAAAATTAAAAGGTAAATTTCATCTTTTTCGGGGGTTAGGGGGAGATCCCTGTAATGTCTTCCTGAAGCCCATTATAGCAAGATATCATGTTAAGAGGGAACAACTTTCCCTACTGAAAGCTTCTGCTGCTGCCAAGGGATTCAGTTACCAGAGCAGTCAGCTTTGATTTGTGTATCAATACTGTCGAGTCTGTAGCCAGAGGGGATGGCAACAGGGCGTTCTGCATGCTTTCATTGTTGCCTTTTCAGAAGGATTATTTCAAATTAACTTCAGTCTCTTGGAAGGCAAGGCACACTAGGCCGATATTTCCCATTTGTAAACAAAAAGGCGAATAATTACTGGAGAAATGGAGACAGGTTGGTTCTGAGGAAATGTCACATCTGTAGATCTTCATTTTCTCCCGGCTGTTTTCCTGGCTCTTCCTTCTCTGTTCACATGGCCCCTGGGGAAGCATCTGGAACAGAATCTGGCTAAGAATCTCATTGGTGGCTTCACAGACACAGGTAGAATAAGGAATGACTCTTTGACCATCTCTGTCACCACAAGAAGATGTTGGCAAGCTGAAGAAGCTGTTGGGGAGACTGAGTAGCATGGGAATATTTTTTAAATGGTATGGCAGAAAAATTGTGTGTGTGTGTGTGTGTGTGTGTGATGTTAAGATTAATGATTATGGTATAAATTTTGGGAAATATTAAAAATCAAAGGACCAAACATGACAATGAAAACATGGTAAGATTGTCTGTGAGCAGGAGAACCTGGGTTGTGATCCCCAGTACTCATAAATAGAGTTAGAAATGATGAGACATGTCTCTACATCCTCAGAGGGGGGAAAGGAGGAAGAGGAAAGGGAAACTGAGGAGGAAGAGGAGGAGGAACAAACTCCCTGACTGCCCAGGAAGCAAATCAGCAAGTTCCACAGACAGCGACAGTCTGTCTCACAAATAAGATAAAGAGGGAGGGGCCTGTAAAGATGGCCCAGTGGTTAAGAGCACTGTCTACTTTCTCAGAGGATCAAGATTTGGTTGCCAGCACCACAGCTTCACAAACATCTGTAACTTCAGTTCCAGAGGACCCGTAGTCCTGCTCAGCCGTCTGCAAGTACCAGGCACATACATGACACGATGCACACTCAGACATGATGCACACTCAGACATGATGCACACTCATTCATACTCATAAAACAGAAATAAGTCTTTACAAGTTAAAATGGGGGTGCATTCACCTTTACATCCCACCCCTGCTGACACAGGTAAAGTAAACACAACTCTATCACCCAAATCAGTCACCATCTCTCACCAAAAGCATGCCCACTCTGAGTGTGTGCTTTATAGGGAGAAAGCAGGACCACTTAGTGGAATAAGGCACAGAAGGGCAGTATGTTCCCTGGGAGGACCAAGGGGAACAGATGAAGGATGAGGACATCCATAGACAATGAGAAGGGGTTGGCTGTGGTTATGTACCAAGAACACTATTTCCACAAGTAGGTGAGAGGTAGGAACCGTGAGCCAACCATACTCTCTCTTCCTGACATGAGATTATTTTTTACTTGCATGTGGCTGACACTTTTAAACACCATGGTTGAAGAAATTGTGTGGTCGTACTTTATTCATGGACGTTCATTTTAGAGATTGCTCATCATTGTTGCACACCCAAGTGGTGATCTTGTTGCATTATTGCAAAGCAAACGGTGTTGACCATCCTTAGAGCTTGATTTTTCATGATTATCCCCTTCCTGTAAATTAATTAAAGCATCATTGATGCCCAACTAGGACTCCTACAAATCCCTCATTGATCACCATTTCTACTCGCAGGTAGTATTGGGTCAAAATACTTTCAGTCTAATGCTGCACAGAGTTGATACTTTGCCCTGAAAGCTTTTGTACTCTTTCTGTGATGAAAGGAGAGAAGAAAGGAAATGAGAGGAAGATGGCACAAGGGGTGACACCAAAAGGAACTAGGAAGACCCTGAAGAAACTGGGAAGAGACAATGCAGGTCAAAGTCATCATCTCTGACCCTAACTAGAAGGAAATCTGTGGGATAAATGAGTGAGGCTCAGGCTCCTGAACTGACCCAAAACACTTCTTTGTATCTGTGCCAATTTCCTGCTTTGGAAATCTACCTTCTGGGTACAGCCACTTCTGTCTTGATCATGAGAAGCCATGGCTCTCCCTCCCCAGCTTATCAGCCTGCTCTTGGAGAGGAGGAACTGGGAGGGGTCCTTGGATCCTCCCCTGAGACTCCACCCACTCCCTTCCAACTCTTTCCCAACTGCAGGTAATTCTGCCCTAGGACAGTAGTTTTATGAGGCTGCCAGAATAGTGACATGGGTGGACTGTGGTTAGGGTTGTCTACAGTTTTCCTGAGTTGCCACCTACACTAGGGTAAGAGTTACTGGTAACATGACTTCCTTTTGAGCCACTTGCATGCCTATAAGTACCCCTCTCCCATGCTCCCGTGGGTAACCCCAATAAACCCACCTGTACATCAAGCTAGATTTAAATGAGATTTTTTTCCCCTTTGTATGTCAATCACTCTTTGTCAAACAAAAAAAAAGTGTTTGGCCAGTCAACATTTTTTTTAACTCCCTGGGAAGTCACACACATTTTCAGTCACACCAACCAAGTACAAAAGTTCCCCCAACTCCACACCGCACCAACACTTACCCTGGTTGACCACAGCTATTCTCATGAGTATTGGCACAGGTCACAGATTCTGGCATGCATTTCCCTGAAGACTTGGAACATGAAACCTTGGTTTTCCTCCAGTCTGTTGCTGTTTGTATTCCCCCTCTCCTGAAAACTGTCTGCTTCCATCACTTGCCTATCTTTTAAACAGATCATTTGCTTTTTCACTATATTAGTCAGGCTCCTCTAAAGACACAGAACTTATGGGTAGCCTCTATATAGTAATGGAATTTGTTGATGACTTACAGTCTGTAGTCTAACTTCCCAATGATGGTCAGCAGCAGCTGTGAGTGGAAGTCCAACGATCTAGCAGATGCTCAGTTCCACAAGGCAAGCAGAAGAAGAGAGTCTTCCTTCTTCCAATGTCCTTATGTAGGTCTCCAACAGAAGGTGTGGCTCAGATTAAAGGTGTGTACCACCACACCTGGACCTGGAACTTGTTTTGTCCCAGATGAACTTGAACTCAGAGATCTCCTTGCCTTAGTGTCCTGGGATTCATAGCCACTAAGCCTCAAGATCTCCATGCCAAGATCCAGATCAGAAACTTGTATCTCCCAGCCTCAAGAGATCAGGATCACAGGTGAGCCTTCTGATTCTGGATTGTGGTTCATTCCAGATGTAGTAAAGTTGACAACCAGGAATAGCCACTACACTATCTGATTACCTGAAACCTTTCAATACTTAGACTGTTAGCTTATTATTTTTGATTATGTATTCCTGCTCATTTGTTTACATCAGTTAGCACCCCTAGTATTATACAGTGTGCAGTACAAAGTTCCTATACATAATATATTCAATTTATTTTTACAGATTCCATGTTTTTTTTTATGCTATTGTAAATCACACGTTTAAATAGCATTTCCCAAGTGTTTGTTGATAGCATGCAGAAATGCAATTGATTTTTGTGAATTAACCTTATTGTCTGCAACATTAATAAATTCCTTTGCAAGTTCTGGTAACTGTTTTCATAGCTGTCTTCAGACTTGTTTATGTTCATCATCACACTGTCTACAAAGAAAGGCAGCTTAAGGTTTTCCTTTCCAGACCATATGGGCTTTTATTACATTTCTCTGACTCACAGCAGTCTCTTAAACTTTGAGAGAATTTGCACAAACCTGTTCAGTCCAGGCAATACAGATTGACCCTTGAGCTTCAGGGGCCATATCCTGTCCTTCATCACTGAATATGGGTAGTGGGGAATCTTGGGTTTCCTCTGCCTTTTTGCAGGTGGAGAAAGAGCTTCCTGTTCTGAGATGCTCTTAAATGATTGATGGCTTCAGTCTGTCTGCTTGGTTGATGGTGCTTGTTTTTCCTTTGTCCTTATATGAGGTGAATTGCAGTAAATTTTAAATTTAAACTAATTTTTAAATGATAAGTCAATTCTTCACTTTGGAGACTAACTCTATCTTGTATATCATGCCATATTTATTAGAGAAAGATAGCTATATAATTAACTAGATAGACTGATAAGGAAGTAGATAAACAGATACACAAATAGCTGACAGACAAAAAATATAATAGGGAGATTATACACAGGAAAACACATGATAAATAATGAATATATTTATAGATTAAAGGCAAATACTTAACAGATAGATGATAAAGGTGATAGATCAATAGATGATAAATTGATAATAGATGATAGATAACAGATGACAGAACATAATAGATGATACATAGAGAGATGCTCGATGGATAGATAGGTAGATAGAGATGATAGAGATAGATAAATAGATAAGTATAGATAGATGGATGATAGATTCCATTAGACAATGTTTTTAAATTGGGCTGGGAATGTGTACTTTCCTGTTGCTGTAATAAAATGTCACGACCAAAAGCAACTTGAGGAGAAGAATGTATTTTAGACCATGGTTCCAGGGGGACAGAGGCCATCATTGTGCAGAAGTCATGGCCTGGTGACAGCAACTGGAAGTGTTTCCTGTTCACATCTTTATCCACATAAAGGAAGAGAAGAGAGAACAAGAAATGTGTGTGGGGAAGGGTGGGGAGGAGAAGGCTATAGATTCTCAAGGCCTCCCCCTAGTAACATACCTCCTCCAGCAAGGCTGCACTCCTAAGGCTTTCATACCTCCTCCTCCCCTGAAAGAGCACTGCCAACCATGGACAAAATGTTCAAGCACATGAGCACATGGCGCATGGCACACTCAAGCACCCACAAGAGGCATCTCAACTGGTAAAAGTGTTTGTCTAGTTTGCAAAGTAGCAGGTTTGCTATTCAGCAGCATCTAAACCAGTTGTGGTCATAAATGCCCACAATCCCAGCATTAGTGAGGTAGAGGCAGGAAGAGAAGGAGTTCAAGGTCATCCTTAGCTTCACAGAAAGTTCAAACCCAGCTTGGTCTAGAGACTCCACCCCCAGCTCCAGGAAAATATTTAAGAATGTTTATATTTAGATTAATGAGATGCTAATCTGTAGGATTAGATTTTCTTTTAAGCATATTTCTGCTCTAGGCATCATGGTGTTGACATTCTTGAAAACTGAGTTGGCAAATGTTGTCTCTTTTCCGAGTGTGTGTAAGATTAACAGTATTTATTACCTAAATATTTTACAGAATTCATAAGAGAAATCGCCTCAGCCTGGAGTTTCCTTTAAGAAGGGTTTTAATTATGAATTCAAATTCTTTCATACATTTAGGGTGGTTCTAATTTTTCTATTTCTTCTTATGCCACTTTAGGTAATTTGTGTCTTTCAAGAAATGTGTCCACTTACACGAAGCTGTCAGATTGATTGGCATGGAGTTGTTCCTAATGTTCACTTATTGTCTGTGTGATGTCTGAAGGGTCTTTAGAGATTTTTCTCCCTCTAAACTCCCAATACTCGTAACTCATTACCATTCTCTGTGGCAAATACTTATGACATTTTCAATGAACCAGAACCCTCTAAGTCTTGTGACATGAATCCATGTTAGGTGTACACTTAAGAATGGCCGTCCTGTCTTGCCACCCATAACTCTTGTCATTGCAGAAGGCTCACTTAGCTTCTGAACATTACTTCCAGTGGGATCAGTCAGCACTTCCTATGAGACCAAGCAACACTTCCCGTGAGACTAAGCAATGTTGGCCTCTTGGTTTCGTTGGCTTTCACTTGGTTGGTTTTGCTCCCTTTGCACTGTGTATTCTTTTTTGGAAATGGTGCATTTATTGTTATTTATTATGTATGGGTGTTTGCATACATGCGTGCCTGTATACCATATGTGCACAGTTCTCAACAACAGAAGAGGTTATTGGATCCCTTGAAACTGAAGTTACACACACAATGGTATACCTCCTTGGCAGCCCGTCTCACACTCAAGTTCTTGCTTTTTCTCAATAAATCTGTGATCACTCTACCAACTATAGTAGGAGCCATCTAAGCTAATCTCTGATTACCTTACAAATAAATGAGGCTCAGACTATGGTTATTTTATTTGGCTTTGACAATTATTGGTGGTCATCCCTAATCAACTCTTCTAACGGCAGGCTTGGCTGCCTCCCCAGTGGTGAACCCCAATACTTGCTGCTTCTCCTGGCCATGTGCTCGTGGTTCCTCTCCCCTCATGGCTGCTTCCTCCTCACCTCCCATTCTTCCTCCTACTCTCAGTTTTCTTCTTCCAAACGGGTCACTCCTAACCCACCTACCTCTAATCGCTCCAGTAATTGTCTGTGGCCAATTTTATTTAACCAATAGTTTTAAATGAAGGAACAAAGTTTGCACAACAAAAGCTTCTAAACATGAGAAGTCACTCATCACTAGGCCTAGACCTGTAGGCCTAGACCTTCAGGTATAGAATTTAGCACTACAATACATAGCAATAGACCAAACCTCGATGGCCCATTCCTTGCTCCCTTTTCCTTATTTTTCTTTATAAAAGATAAATGGTAGCAGCTTCACAGATTTTGATAAAACTCAGTGTCCAATCTAGGTAGGCAACCCCCTCCTATGATAACCTTCAAAAGTGGGGATGGGCTCATAAAGGCTTTGGAGTGCTCCTTGGGGACATGAAAGACTGGAAACATGGATAATTATGACTTTAATTTCCTATAAGTAAATGTACATATTTTAATATGATTTCAGGGGAAATGTGTCACTTTTTTTTTAACTTGGAAGATGTAATTTTAAAGTTCAATTAAAAATATATCTATGAAAACAGTCAGGAAAATTCTGGAACATATTCCACATGATTAAAATATGGTGCTAATGGAGAATCAAACAGATCAATGGGCTAGGATGGAGTACAGAAATAAATATGGAAATTTATTATGAGGTGGAAGTGATATTTCAAATCAGTTTGGAAAAGAGTCAATGTATGAAGACACCTGACTAGCAATCAGAAAAAGAGATAGAGACAGAGAGAGAGAGAGAGGGACAGAGAGAGAAAGAGAGACAGAAAAAGACAGAGACAAAAGTGGGGGGGGGGAGAATCTTACCTCATCTACCAAAAATTTAAACCAGATGTTCAAACATTCAAATGTTAACTATTAAAGTGCTTCTGTTATTCACTAGAAAGCATCAGAGAACTTGACTCACATGAGACCAAGGACCCTTCAGCAGGAAAAACAGAAAAGTCAGAAGCTGTGGAAAAAAATTAGTAACCAGACTAACAGTGCAAATGCTATGTGATTTGTGTGCCGTCTCCAAAATGATATATCCCGAGTCACTGCCCCAGAACTTAATTAATGGAACCTTTTGGGGCAAAGTCTCATTCGACTCCAGTATATGGAGATGACTTCACAGGAGAGCATGGGTGATTCTTGTCCTCATGAGAGGAGGACAAAACCGAGGGTGTAGCTAAGGAGTTGAGAACCTGGACAGCATGTGCCAGACCCTGGGTTTTTATCTCCAGGAATTAACAAATGAGCAATATGTTCATGCTTGTTTGTGCATGTGCACGTGAATACACACACACACACACACACACACACACACAATTATAGGTTAATTTGTAGCCACAGCTACTAGGAAGACAGACAGGTGACAGCAATGGCAGAAGCTGGAAGGATATGTCCAAGAGCCAAGGACACCAGAACACACAGAAGCTAGAAGAGGCATAAAAGGGTCCTTCCCAGAGTCTTTGTAGTGAACACGTTTCTGATGATATATTGACTTTGGACTTTTGGTCTCCATCACTGTAGGACCTGGCTGGTTCCGGCGACTCTGTCTGTGGTAACTTCTTTTATTCAGTAAGAAGAGAACACTACTATGAAATAATAACCTGCCTAGGAATTAGAGATGAAACCCACTCTGAAGGGAAGAATTTGTGTGGAAAATATAAAAATATACCAAACCGCGTGGGGGGGGGATGTAAAAATCAACTGGGAAAAGTTACTTCAACTCTAACTAAGGAGCTGTTTCCTTAGCTTAAAAAATGAAAATTTATTTTAAAGCACTATTTTAATTTTGTTTATATATCATCATCATCATCATCACCACCATCATTATTGTTGGTTTTAGAAATAAGGTTCTCTGTTTAGCTTTGGCTCTTGCTCCGTAGACCAGGCTGATCTCAAATTCGGAGATTCTTTTGCCCCTGCCTCCCGAGTGGAATGCTGAGATTAAAGGCACGTACCTCCACTGTCCAACTTAAATCTATACCTTTTGCATGTCAGCTTTTTCCTAGAAAGTAAACACATAAAGCTTTCTGACAATATCCTTTTGATATTGGTGGGAATTAATTTATTAATAACCAAATATGGTCATCATCTGGTAGGCAACCTATGATCTCTTTTATCCTTCTTTATCCTAGTTGCTCTTTTTTATTCCTCTTTATCCTGGTTGCTTTTCGGTTGCTGTGCTAAAACACTTTGACCAAGAGCATCTTAAGAGAGAAAAGAGGTAAGTCCAGCTTCCAGGTCACAGTCCTTCACTAAGAAAAGTTACAGCAACAGGAATATGGATGCCGACTTGTTGCTGTCCCATACGGTGTCACCTCTAACCAGGAAACTCACTCACATCCTGGAGTACTGCAGCAACCATGGGGAATACTGCTTGCCGGCTCATGTTCCTCTAGCTTTCTCAGCTTAGGACCACCTGCCCAGGGAATGGTGCTGCCCACAGTGGGCTGGGACCTCCAACATCAGTGAACTATTGAGACAATCCTCCAAAGATGCTTGCCGGCCCATCTGATCTAGACAATTCCTCAACCAAGGCCCTCTTCCCAGGTGACTATGCACTGTATCAAGTTGACAAAGGTAATGAGAACATTCCTTCTCTCTGCTTCAGTAACTAGAACAGGTTTCCCTGAAGACTCTCAGACAGAGAAGGAAGAAGAGATATTTCTCACACACACCTGTGGAACAAGATCACCCTGAGAACAGCCTTCCAAGCACCTGCCTGCTCACTCAGCCCTACTGTGCACCTCCACACCTCATACCCCTTAGCCCCACTTTGCATTCCCACACCTCATCTGTTAAGTCTTTATTGTCTCTTCTGAAATTTCCAATCGCAGCTTCCAGAAGCATCTCTCTTTTTCCCAGTATTTTGGCTTGCATACCCTTTCTGCCAGCAAAACAAGAGCCCAGAAATTCTCTGGTCCTAGCCATAGAAATTAGTCCCAAGAACAATTATCCATGGTTCAAGGAAAGCTCTTTAGACCCAATACTTCATATTTATTTGAGGCAATGGAGGAGGGAGAGGTTCTGCTCCTGAGGGTCACATCTAACAATACCCAGTGTGGTCAGGGTCTGCTTCATGAATGAGCCACCCAGGTAACCACGGAGATGAGCCAGCAGTAGAATTTTGATCTCCACCGTGACCAGGTTGAAATCCACGTTGAAGCAGGAAGCTTCTTACACAGAACTCCACAAGTTGCACTGCAATTCTTGACATCCACAATATTTCATGAATGACTGGGAGAATGAATGAATGAATGAATGAATGAATGAATGAATGGTGATGTTAATAATAATGATGATGGTGGTGATGATGATGACTCTGAGAAAAACTGTTTTATCTTCTTCAGACTGGTTTTTAAAAAAACTGTTGTAGTAAATATTAAAAGGATGGCTTATTCTTTTATAGGCCCCTGAGGTCTCAATCTGCGGACACTGCTCTAGTGTGAAGCTGAGCACACACACATGCAGTTCCCACACCACTTGGCACTCCAGGCTACCTCTATAAACTCAGGAACTCAGGTGACGTTCTCTCCACCACCCCTGTTGTTCCTGTCCCGAGTGGACATGACCGCCCCAGTGACATTCTTTCCTCAACCGCTTGGCACCAGCATGACTCCAAAGCCCAGAAACTTTCAAGCAGGTTTATTTATTAAATTCTCAATCTACAAACCATCTACACAATAAAATTACATTCCATGGACAAAGATACAAACTGCCCTTCTATATGAGAGAAAAAGACCTATAAAATCCCTTAAAAATATTTATAGCTACCTATTGCTACTACGACCACCTGGATCTAGATCCTCCTTCTCCAGCTTCATCTTGATTCTCAGGAATCTCTCTTCTGCCCCCTCCTGCACTTCCGCTCCTCGACCTTTCCCACCTATCTCTCTACTGTCCACTCATGTATCGCCTTAACATAAATCTACAGAGAACTAACTGTACCTCAAAGCTTGATATTCGAAGGGGGAAAGAAAAAAAAAGGAAAATGGGAAAGAAGGAAAAAAAATTAGCTGCATGAACTCCGAAGCCAGAAAAGCTGGCACCATTGCCTTTAGCAAGATGTTATCTGACATCTTTTGGCTGAATGCGTCCTTTCATGGGGTGATTAAACAGCAAATGCCTCCGAGTAGCATAATGTTTATTAGACATTACTCGGTGAGGGCAGCTTGTGTTTTCCCTGTGTTCTGTTTCCGTATTCTGTGTACGATTTGTTGATTTAAATAAAATTTAAAATAAGCCATGCTGTTTGAGGAGCTGCTGACAGGGCCTAGCGGAAAACTTTGAGGGATTTTTTTTTATATTATTATTAGGAAACAATTCTGTCCCTGTGTCATGTTTCCCAGCCTCATGCCTCTTCCCAATCCTCCTCCAACCCTCTCTTAGCACCCAAGAATGGCAGCTTGAAAAAATCAAGATTTTTTACTCTTGCAAATGCTCATCAGACTCTGAAATACATTTCTCTGGAGGCAAGCAGCCAGCTAGTCTGCCCATCCCCCAGGTTAGTAGAGGTTTGGAAGGAGGGTCACCTACACTCCACACAAGGCTCACATTCTTGTGCTAGGGTTTCATGGAGCCCAGGCTGGCCTCAACTTTGCTATCCAGTCAAGAATGACCTCAAACTCTTGATCTGCCTGCCCTAAGTGCAGGTGTTGGATATCAGATCATCCCCTCTGTGGTTTCCATTAACCAAATACTTAATTGACATAATATGAAATTAGAATTTCCTAGAAGGTAGAGGCTGATACAAATTGAGCCCAAAGCTTTGTCCAAGTTAGTAAGTGCTAAGATACTGAGCTATATGTCCTGCCCAAGTAAATGTCCTGATGGGCCATTGGAGAGACATGTAATCTTCCTTCCTTCCTTCTTTCCTTCCTTCCTTCCTTCCTTCCTTCCTTCCTTCCTTCTTTCTTTCTCTCTTGTTTAATGACTTTTATTAAATACTTACAAAAGAAAATACAGAATCCTAGGCTTGCGTGTGGGTGGGAAGGAGTCTGGAATGGTTAGTTCATCTATTGCAGTGGAATTGAAGTGGTTGAAGTCGAAGAATGTCTGTCCGTCTTTGGGGCACGTGCAGCAAGCAGAAGAGCATTTCTACGTACCAGCCCAGTGGCAGCGAAATGGTACTCAGTGTGGATGCTGTTCTGGGGCAAAGCAGAGGCAGGGCTTTGTATACTTGTTTTAGCAGTTCCTCTATGCATTCTTGCAAGGGGAAGGAGTACATCACAGAAGCATTCCAGACTCTATGAAGCCACTGTTAACAATCAAATAAAAACTTTTAACATATACACACATGTGCAGGTGGCACACACACACACACACACACACACACACATGCACATAAATAAATAAATAAATAAATAAATAAATAAATAAGCAAACAAATACATAAATAAGTAAAACAACCCCTCTTTAAAAAGCAGCAATGGCTTGGAACACCACAGTGGGGGAGCTGTGTGGTGCAGCTTTGCAGCCAAAGTCACTGTAACTGAATCTTGACATCAGGGCCTTTTGACTGCTTGAGGACAAATGGATGTTTGAACTGGTGCCAAAGTTGAGTCATAAAGCCTCATGGAGTCTACATGACTGATTCTCTTTTGATTTCTTAGATCTCTCTTCCTTCTCTGATTCCTGTGCTTCTTGCTCCCTTTGTCTTTGCTCTGCCTTTGGGCTCCATGACCTTTCAGGAGGAATAGGAGAGCCCCAAAATACACACACACACACACACACACACACACACACGCCTGAAAAATATCCAATAAGCTGGTTACTATTGATTATTATTATTTTTGTTTGGAGGGATGGATGACGTCAAGCAGAGTACACGTCCCTCTTGGCTCCCTAGACATGGGGGACAGGGATCGGCACTACATCTTCTGTTTCACATCTCAGAAATGTATTCAGAGATGGCTGTGGTGCCAGACACCAAAACTGCCATCTGGATGACCTACTGCATGCAACCAGACATAAAAAACTTTCTTTTTCTAAATTTGTCACCATGTTCCCATGCATAAGGAAGCTCGAATGGGACACAAAGGCTTTTTTTTTTTTTTTTTTTTTTTTTTAACCTCACTTCGAAATGTCTAGGGAGTCTACTGGGAAAGCTGGAGTGCAGAGGTAGAGTGTAGCTGACGTTCAATGCTGGCTAGTGAGCTGGTGGTAGGGCTTTTCCTCAGCAATAGGGTCTGTGGCATTCTTGGGCTCTTAACACAACGGCTCTTGGCAAAAGCTCTACCATTTTTTCATGTCTCCCATTCCAACTCATAGAACAAACTCCTCCAAATTCTGCCTGCTTAAATCCAGGGCATGTAAAATTCTGCTTCACTTTGGGGTGGAGGCAATTGAGTATATTCTAGAAACACACAAGGAAGCTGGGAATACTAGCTCATGCCCGTAATGCCAGAACTTGAGAAACTGAAATAGAAGAGTTGCTACTGATCCAAGGCTATCCTGAGCTATATAATGTATTCTACCCAAGGCTAGGCTACATAGTTAGGAGAGGAGAGGGGAGGGAAGGGGAGGGGAGGGGAGGGGAGGGGAGGGGAGGGGAGGGGAGGGGAGGGGAGGGGAGGAGAGGAGAGGAGATTAGAAACACAGAGCATAGGAAATAGGTTACCTCGTCTTTGGGGGATCACAGTTGTCACCTTCTTATTACTACAGGTGGGTGTAACTAATCCATTTCATAAAGATGAGGTCCAGATAATATCCAAGTAGCTGCAAGTCTAATAGCTAAGCTGTGAACGGCTGAGCAAGGACTCACACTCAGGTCTGTTTGTCCCCAAAGATGCTTTTACCATCAAGTGGGAATGGTATTTATATGTTTCATCTTGCCTCCATTGTTTATCTGGGAGCCATAGCCAGATCCCCTGCTGCCTACTGCAGAGGCTGTGTGTTCTTGCAATTACAGACATCATTACTGACACAGTCACCTGGCCCTCTACTTAATAGGCAGCCATTGAAATGAGTCTCTTCCAAAACACTATTAAGAGACCATAGCTTGAGAAAAGCTGGCAACTTCAAGATGACAGCCTATCCACCGCAGTCCTTGACTCCGACAAATAACTATCCCCCATCTATGTGACACAGTCATTTGGGCATTTACCACAAAGGCCCTAAAACAGTCCGTTTTCCATCAGCACCTAAGGGATAAGCCGGGAAATGGCTAAACTTAAATGTAACCGTTCACACTGGTGTGCTCTTAGATGGATGGTAGGTCTTTCTCATTATTCACCAAGCACAGACATTCCACCAAGAGTGATTTGGCAACTCGTGAAGATAAATCACAACCTGGATGGCTGCTGTCACTGTCTAACTGAGAACGAGACTTTGGGGGGGGGGGGCTGACGGAGTGTGGGAGGGAGCACACACACACACACACACACACACACACATACACACACACACACGGGCCTTGCTGGTGCAAAGTTAGAGGGAGAAACCAGGACCTGGGGAAAGAGAAAGAGAGAGTGCAATGAAGTCTGCCCTCCCTACATTGTCCCCGAGTGCCATGCTTTACAGGAACAATTGTTTTTGCAAGTCCCCAACAGGTCAGAGGGAAGAAGGATGGCAGGTACCTAAGCAGAAACAAAGAGAGGATGTGAGTCTAGCCATCGGCCAGAAGCCCAGACCCCATATGTCAGCAAGGAGACAGACGGAAGCCTCTGTCATGGCAAGCATTAAGGAGAGGTCACATTCACAGAGAAGTTTGGAGCAAACCACACAGGACACAGAGCTGAAGTCCCCAAACCACACAGGACACAGAGCTGAGATCCCTCCAGATAAACCTTTATCAATTCTGATTTACGTTTTGTTTTTTAATTAAGATTCATTTCCTTTTATTTAGTGCATGTAAGTGTTTAACATATGTGGATGTATGTATACCATAAGTGTCTGGTGCCTACAGAAGTTAGAAGAGGCTGTGGGAACCTCCTGGGTTTGGACTTATAGATGGTTGTGAGCCACAATACAGGTGCTGCAAACTGAACCAGGGTCCTCTAGAACAGAAACTACCAGTTCCTAACCACTGATCCTCCTCTCCAGGCCACTGTGGATTCCATTTTTAATAATCATTTTCAGAAAAGTTGTATAAATGAATAGAAAATTCTGATGATTCCATTCGAGGGACAAATTATATAGGTATTTTGTTATAAAGTCCTGGAATATTTTTCCTTGAGGACATACATACATATGTATATATTTAAAACCCAGCATGCATAACTTTCTTTTCACATATGAGAGCTTCTCCCTGTGTTGACAAATAAGCAACCATAGATCCACTTTCACAGATGCCCAGAATTCCACTGTAACATCACTGAGACAGTCTGCCATCAGTTGGTGCTTGGAGTCATGATCCCTCTTTTATCATAAATAAAAGCATGCAAACACCCCTGACCATATCCCTTGTACATGTTTCTTAGTTTGTTAACAAGTATCTTTATACATTTTTAATTATTCGAGAATTTCACACATCTTCTTAGCAAAGCAAGGCATAGTATTAATGACTTTGAAACAGTGTGAAATCTTCTTGTTAATTTGCACCAAGAATTCAAGAACATTGAAGCTAAACATAGAGGTGACCTGGACACTATTATCTGTCTGTCTGTCTGTCTGTTTCTGTCTCTCAGTCTCTCTTTGACTCTCTCTATCTCTCTGTCTCTTTCTCCCTTCCCCCTTCATTCCTGTCTCTCTCTGCTCCATTCTCCGGCCTCCGCGGTGTTCTCTCTTTAGAGTTCAGATAGTGATTGCCACTCTGGAAGCCGTCCAACCCAAGAACACAAACTAGGGTAGAACTGGGAAAACATGGTCCTGGGATCAATCTGACCTACAATATGTTCTTGTTTGACCTATAAGCTAACAAACATGCATGAGTGCATTGTGTGTACATGTGTGCCAGTGTGTGTGTGCATGTGTATATGAAATCCCAAAGCTGAGGTCTAGTGTCTTTCTATGTCACCTGTAATTTTGTGTTTTGAGACAGGGCCTCTTGCTGAACTTGAAACTAGCCAGTTCTAGCTACAGATTGTGCTAGGGTCCCTTTTTTTTCTCCCATGCTTTAGGACAACAGACGACTATCATGTCTGCTCGCCTTTTACATGTATTCTGGGGGTTGAGACTCTGGCCTTTCTACTTGTGCAGCAAGCACTCTGTGCACTGAGCCATCTTCCCATCCCTCAGTGGTTATATGTTTGAATCATTTAAAAAGAGCCAGGGTGAGAGGCTCGTGCATGTAATCCCAACACTCCCGAAGCTGCAGCAGAGAAATTGTGCATACTTAGGGCGAGCCTGAGGTACAGGCACATCTGTGTTACAGAGCAAGGCTCTACCAGAACAAAACAAAACATCCACTAACATAAACATTTTGCCTGCATGTATGTCTGTGCACCACATAAGTGCCTGGTGCTTGGAGAGACCAGAACAGGACATCAGATCTCCTGGGACTAGAGTTAAAGATGATTATTAGCCACCATGTGGTGCTAGAAATTTAACTTGGGTCCTCTGGAAGAGCAGCATCAGTGAGCCATATCTCTAGCCCCACAGATAAAGTTTAACTTAAACACAGCCATCTATAGGGCTCAAACCTACAGGAGCAGAATTGAGAAGACAGGGCAAAGACAGTATTGCTTGTCAAATAGAAAACAGTCATCACCTGGTCCTGTTACAGATGAAGGTTGTAGACCTCTGGACAAGTGTAAATACTGTTTCACTCTCTGGAGGCCTCGACTAGGAAGGTGTCCTAGAAGTGGCCACGGTCTGTAGACAGCTCAGGTTTAAATCCCAGCTCAGTAACTCAATACTGAGGGCTGTTGGCTGGTTGTTCAAAGTCTCCAGGCTAAAACATCTGAACAAAAAGAACCATCACAGCACTGACAGTGCCGCCTATAGAATCAAGGCCATGGGATGTGAAAGTGTTTGACAAAGTGCCCAGTACATGTCTATACATCTACACATGCATACACATCTGTACATGTATACACCTGTACATCTACACATCTGTACATCTATATGTGTACATACACATACATCTACACATGTATATATACATATACAGCTATACATCTACATGTGTATATATGCTTACATTACACATGTATACATGTATACATACATATATATACACATATACATATACACATGTATACATCTACACATGCATAGACAGATACAAAATATGCATACATGTCTATCACCTATATCTGCACACATCATGTCTACTCTTCTACACATTTGTACATATACATGCCTACACATCTATACATATGTACATCTGCATATAAATACATCTACATATCTACAACTCTGTAGTTCTACACACTATACACCTACATATCTACACATTTGCAGATCTATACAACTATACATCTACCTATCTATACATATGCATATCTATACATCTACAGATCAAACATCTACACATCAGTACACAATATATCTATAAATTTACATATCTACACATCTGTCCATCTATCTATCTGTCATTATTTATCTAGCTACCTACTTGTGTTATCTACATGATTGCACATTTTGTCTATTCATTTTTAGAAATGTCACTCACCCTTTGTTCTCATTCTTAAATCCTGCTGTTTCCTTGCCCTTTCTCATTCTTTCTTATCTTAGCCAATTTTGGTTACAGACCTAACTGGGGCCAATATCACCATAATGAAATTCATGGCTAGTGAAGACACTGCACCATTATTGTTCTTCATCCATGGCTGAGATGCTTCTTCATATATTGATTGACACATGAGGCACGTTGAAGTAGATACTTGTAGCTCTGGAGCACGAAGGATCACTGACAGGAGGCCATAGTGAGATCCACAGCAGGGGAGGTTCCTGGGCTCACTGACGCTCATCCGCCCTCCCCAGGAGTCACACTGATAGCCACTCCAGTCTGGAAGTCGCAGAAGTGATTCCCTATCCAGTACCTGGATTAGTTCATGATGCTGTGCTGAGTCTCACTGCCTTGCACGTAAGAGAATCCTCCTCATGGACCATTCTGCATGGAGCCCTGAGTGAAGATGTACAGTTTGTGGACATGGAGAAACATAAAGAGGGAAGATCTCTCCAGAAATGTACACAAAATCTCCTCAAATTACTGTTCACAAACGTGAGATGACTGCTTATGTCTAAAAACAGTCTCTCTGTGTCTGTCACTGTCTCTCTCTCATACACACACACACACACACACACACACACACACACACACACACACACACCATGCCCCATCCTCTCTCATCATAAATAAGCCAATTCTTTCCTGAGCGTACATCAATACCAGTGTCCCTTCCCTGGGTTTTGGGGTCCACACCACATGGGACTCACTAGGGGTCAGAAAGGATGCCTCTTTCTGCAGTTACTGGTGTGCTGGGGATGTGGTGACACCAGGATGAGGGGGGTCCCCCTTCTCAGAGGAGAAGGTAGGAGGGAATGGAGGGAAGATCTATGTGGGGGGACAGGAGGAGAGGGAGGCTAATATTGGAATGTAAATTAAATACTAATTTTAAAAATAGGGGACATAAAGGGTTTTGACGCACACTCTGCCTTTCTAACCATCTCCTGCCTTCCCTCTTGGTTGTCACACCACAGGCACACCTTCCTGAACATCTTCTCTGAAGGATGCCCTGCTGTTGTTTTCTAAGAAGGAAATAGACTGAGAGAGAGAGAGAGAGAGAGAGAGAGAGAGAGAGAGAGAGAGAGAGAGAGAGAGAGGAGGAGAAGAAGAAACAAAGACACAAAAAAGAAGGAAGGGAAGAAAGAAAAGGAGGGAGGGAAGGAGGGAGGGAAGAAGGAAGGAAGAAAGGAAGAAGGAAAGAAACTAAGACAGACAGCTGTCATCATGTGTCAGTCAGTTGGTTTATTCAGTTTTTGCAATGCTTTTCCCCTCTGAAATGTGAGCTCCACACAGGAAAAGATTGCTACACCTTATTTGTCAGTATTTTCCACTTTTGTTCAGTGTTGATGTCAATGCGTGCCGCCCTCAGACTCTCACAATATTGTCCCTAAGCTCTTTGTTTGCCACACAGAATTCCTGATCCACAGGCTTCTTTCTCCCCATCACACAAGCCACCTGCTGTTCAACCATGTCCCCCTCTCTCTCTCCCTCCCTCCCTCCCTTCTCTCTGCCCATAACCCAATCTATTTCTTTTGGTCTTTAGTTGCAGCCATTCCTCCCAGACACCCCCATGGTGCAGTTTCACCAGAAAGCAGGAAGTTGCTTCCTGCTGCTCCCGGAAGCTTGCTTGCTATGTGTTTCCTATCACCTATAAACCCTGATTAGTTTTTCCTGTATGATCGATGTCCATTCCCAGCACAGAGTCTGGCTCCTAGTAGGCACTCAGCTGAATGTGTTCTCAACATACAAGTGAACAATTAAACTTTGAATATTGATATTTTAGTACTGTGTTACCTCACAACCATCAAGACAACACTCATCTTTTAGCCCTGCCAACAAAGAATGGGTCACTCGTTCTTCAACAGATAAAGGCTCATTGGAAAAGAAAGATTAAGAAGAAGAAGAAGAAGAAGAAGAAGAAGAAGAAGAAGAAGAAGAAGAAGAAGAAGAAGAAGAAGAGGAGGAGGAGGAGGAGGAGGAAGAGAAGGAGGAGGAAGAGGAGGAGGAAGAGGAGGAGGAGGAGGAAGAGGAGGAGGACACACAATGCTTAGCCATTGGCGAGAGAATAAACACATTCTATAAATAAACATAATACGGGAAACATAAGAGCTGACTCAAGAAAACACGTGTGTCAAAATTCTACAGGGACTATTTTCTTTTCTCCAATTTCCCAAAATCAAAAATGTTGTTAACTTCTCCTATGGGTTAAGCGTATGGGAAAACAAGTTTTAAAGTTGATGGCAGAGTAGAAGAGGGCCGTGGATGCTGTGGTTTTCAAAGCAGGGTCATCTGACACACACACTGTGTCTCAGCCTGTTCACTCCTGGATATTGGTTCTGTGGGCACAGCGGTAAGTGTGGGGTATGACAGGTTCTGGGTTAGTGACAGCAGAAAGCCATGGAGACGGAGGATTTGGGAATTTCAGAAGCTGCCCCTGGACCCAAGACAGTCAGTGAATAAGGTACAGGACTTGTACCTTGAAACTCAAAGACAGATCTCTATGAACCAATGCAGAATGGCCTCCGTGGTAAGTGGGGGTGGGGATAGACTAGGCCAACAGGTAAGGTGGTAGTGCCTCTACTATTTTCCAGGAAAAGCGTGTGTGTGCTCACACGCACATGCATGGCTGAAATGTGTGCAATGGCTTCTATGGGCATAACACGGTATATTGATGGATAGCTGGGGTGGTAAGACAGGAGACAGGGTGGAGGGTGAAGGCTTATTTCATTCTTTAATGCTTTATGAATTCAAACTGTACAACCATATTGTTTATTCTAAATATTTATTGGGAGACACAGGGGAGAGAGACAAAGTGAGAAAGAGAAGCAGACAGAGAGACAGACAGAGACAGGAAAAACAGAGACAGAGAGAGACAGAGACAGAGAGAACTAAACTGTTCCTGAAACAGGCTGACAAACTTCTGCTCCACAGCCCCTTACCTGCCCATTGATTTAAACAACATAGGAAGAGAGGGGCGGTGAGCCCCAGCCTCTACCATGAGTCTTTGTTTTCTCTGAGGATACTGCAGTTGTGGCCCAGCTTGAAGGACTCCCTAGCTTAAGCCTTAGGGCTCCGGTGCCTGAACCTCATCTATCGAGAACCAAGAGGAAGGAAGAAGCCTACACCAGCTCAGGCATCCAGAAAGAAGCCCACCCAGCTCTCCTTCCGCATGTGTATCTAGTTGCAGCCCCTGCTCCTGTGAAGGGCTCTGCAGTGCTGCTTGCCTTAGCAGTGACTGTCATAGTTGACTTCTGCAGGAAGGATTAGCCTGTCCTGAATATGTCAATCAGATATCAAAGATAAATGAAGTTTGAAGAAATAAGACACACGATTTATTTTTTTTCTAAAATAGTCTTTGGGAGACTCCAGGATGCTCTTTGAAAAATCTAAGGAAAGTATGTCTCTGGGGGGCGGGAGCATCCGAAGCTTGCTGTCCAACTTTAATTTTTCACTGATAACACTGGGGTAGGCTGCAGCCCAGCCAATAGATAGAGTTTCTATGTTTAATGGCCTCCAATTTCCATTTGCTATGATGGAGAACCTCTCCTGCAGATATGTGTACCTCACATTCCAGCGCTGTCTACTTCTTCCTGTCGGGTCCCCATGGTATTAATGAGCCAGCACAGTATCCAGGATTTTACCCCAAGGACATGCTTGCCCTCCATTGCTCCTGGAGTCCTGTGGGGCCAGGGAGGCTTCAGAACTGCCTTGGGGTTGCTTGCTGGTTTGGACTTGGTGATGTTTGGGGTTTTAATTCGCTTTACTAAAATTGCCTTTCATTCACTCGGTGACAGGTAGCTATTTGTTTTCTGGGTTCCATTTGACATTTATTGTTAGCGCCAAACACTAATAATAATAATTAGTGCCTTTTTAGAGTTGTCTAGGGTTTTCATGCCATGGTATTGTTACGATAAAACACCCCGACGCTTTGCTGTATATAAGATAGTATGATGGTATTTAAATGTAACAAAGGGATTGATTATATTCAGGCCAGATTGTAGTATCTCCGAGCCCCCCTCCCCCTGAGAGCCAAGACTTAATATCCTCTAAACTAGTCTGCAATGCTAATACCTGTCTATCTTTTAAAAATGGGGAAACAATGTAGCGGGGGAAACCACAGCCAGCCAGGCATGTTTGGGCTTTTATTCAGAAACAAGTCAGAATAGATAAGCCGGATGCTCTAGAAGTGTGGTTCTCAACCTGTGGGTGGTGACCCCTTGGAGTTGAAGGACCCTTTCATAGGGATCACCTGGCACCACCAGAAAAGACAGGTATTTACATTATGAGTTTTAACCGTAGAAATGTTGTAGTTATAACGTAGCAATAAAAATGATTTTATGGTTGTAGGGGGTCACCAATACAGGGAATATGTTAAAGGTTTTCCATCTTAGGAAGGTTGAGAACCACTGCTCTAGAAGCAAGCTGCTCCAGACTGTGGCCTCTAGAAGGCTAAAAATATTTAAATGGAAAATACTTGAAGTAACTGTGTTTAATTCTATCCCTCTCTCTCTCCTGCACTGGCCTCTGAGTCTTTTACAGCTGTGCTTGGTTCAGGGCTACGCTGAACACTATACCTGTGGAGAATGTTTTAGTGACCCAGAAAGATGCACTGGGAAGCACTATTCTAGACCCATCATACTGTTCCAAAACCTTGTTATTCAAAATGTGACCCAAAGAAGCGGCAGCAGTAGGATGAGGGATTTGGTGTAGAATCAGTTTCCAGATTCTCAACCTTGAAAAAAAGAGTCCAGGTTCCCCAGAGGATACATTTGAAACATTGTAACAATTTAGATCAGGAGCCTGAAAAGTCTCTACAAATGACATTAGCAAACGCTACTGTAGAAAGTCCTCCTAGGCTCTATTACTGCCTTCAAAGCAGCCCCTAGGCTTTTTGTAAAACAATGTATGCAAGCTTGTTCGAATAAAGCTTTATTTAAACAAATAAGGTCATCAACTTCTTCTTTGGCACACTGGCCATTGTTTCCTGAGCTCTGCTCTAGGATATCCTTTGGGTATGTTTATGTCCCTATGTTGAGTCTTAGAGCAATGAATCTGGATGGGGCCTTTGGAAGCCTTTTCTCTGGCACTTCTTTGTCAGCTGTATGTCTGCTCCCTGTTGCTAAAGGAAACCCACCCAGGTTGGGAAAGAGGAAGCAAGTGTGAGGACCAGAGTCAGGATCCCCATAACTCAAGTAAGGAAGCTCACCTGTAATCTCAGCACAAGGAAGCAGACAGAAGAGATCCTGCAGCATAACCAGATCACTGGGATGGCTGACTTGTCTCTGGACTCATTACAAAATGTAGAGCATCACTCCAACTCCTTGAACATATCACACACATAGGTACATGTATGAATGACAACACATATCAGAACATGCAAGCACCATGCATGAAAAGACAAGAAAGAAAAATTAGATACCTTTACAAACAGGAGTCAGCAAGAAGAACCGTTGTGAGCAGAGTTGAGGCTTTTCTGCCCAATCACGCCATCAGCAAGCACAGGAAGGCTTCTGGCCACCTTCTCCTATATAAGGCCTACTTCAGGGAGATCATTTGTGGACAGATCCCTGAATCTGCCTGTACTGGCCGGTTTTGTGTGTCAACTTAACACAATCTGGAATTACAGAGAAAGAAGCTTCCCTTGAGGAAATGCCCCCATATAATCCACCTGTAAGGCATTTTCTCAACTAGTGATCAAGGGGGGAGGGTCCAGCCCATTGTGGATGGTGCCATCCCTGGGCTGGTAGACCTGGGTTCTATAAGAAAGCAGGCTGAGCAAGCCATGGGGAGCAAGCCAGCAAGTAACATCCCTCCATGGCCTCTGCATCAGCTCACACCTCTAAGTTCCTGCCTTGGGTGAGTTCCTGTCCTGATCTCCTTTTGGTGATGAACAGCAATGTGGAAGTGTAAGCTTCCCCAACTTGCTTCTTGGTCATGATGTTTTGTCCAGCAATGTAAACCCTGACTAAGACACTGCCACAAGACTGCCAGGGCCAAGTTATTTATCCATCTGGACCATTTCACAGAAGAGCAGGGAAGAGACAGACCGGCTCAAAGGTCTGGCCTGGGCTCAGTTATGGTTTCTCTGGCAGTAAGAAACTTTTCCCACATAAAGAAAAGACACCTGTTCCTAGTCAGGTTACCAAGCCCAGAAGGGGTGTAGCTCAGGCACAGCAGCATTGTGCTGATAATGGGTCTTCATGTTCATTTATTTATTTTGTGTGTATGTGTGTGTGTATGTGTGTGTTTGTGTGTATGTCGTATGTGTATGTGTGTAGTGTGTGGTGTATGTGTGTATAAGTGTATGGTGAGTGTAGGTATGTGTATATGTATGTGTGTGTACTATGTGTGTGGTGTGTGTATGTGTATGTGTGTGATGTGTGTATATTTGCTATGTGTGTGATGTGTGTATATACGTGTGTAGGATATGTGTATGTGTATGCAGGTATATGTGTAGCTGTATATGGTGTAGGTGTGTGTGTGTGTGTGTGGCGATCAGAAGACAAATTCTGAGAGTCTCTTTTTCCACCACGTGAGTTCCAAGGATTGAACTTGAGTCATCAGGCTTAGCAGCAAGTGCCTTTACATGCTGAGCCATATCCCTCTGGTTCCCAAATTTACTCTTACAAAGCAATCAAATGTATGTGCTATTAAATATATAATAATGGATTAAGGGCCCAGAATGCAAAGTAATCCTTCAAAGACATGGTAAAAATATGACAAACTTTCATGCTAAACTTTGGCTGGGTAACTGGATTTTCTGGCCAGTCCACCTGGCAAATATTAAACTATCGGCCAGTGAGTCCACATCTGAAAAAGCAGAGTGGACTGAAGGACCCCTGAAGAACGACCTTAGGGTTGACCTCAGGGATCCATGCAACATGTGCTCTGATACAAACATGAAACAGTAAGGATAGGTTAACTATCAAAAGTATAACATTCCTTTCCCTCCTCCCCCACAGCTCTCCTTTCCTTCTTCTCCCCCTCCCTGCTTTCCTTCTTTCTGTTTTCTTTCTGTTGTTGACAATACCAAGAAGCAAACTCCTGAAATGACAAAGCTAACCTGAGTTCAAGGAATGAACTGTGACAGACACCATAATCCGGGAGGTGCCATCATCTGGGCGGTGCCATCATCTGAGCGGAACCATCATATGGGCCGTACCAGCACCCTGGTCCTGAGGAGCTAGAAATAAATGGACACCTGTGAGCTGGGAGTTCTGATGCCTAAATCTCATGACTGATTTATGGGAAGATCATTCTCTCTTGTCCCAACTCAAAGCAATCCTGAAGATTCATGTCAATCCAGAGGCAGCCATGGGATCAGAATAGATCCTTTTACATCGACAGAAAACTGCGTTCCCAGTCCTGATTCTTCTTCGTCCCACAGATGTTAAAGCAAAGGGTACCACCTGAGTAACATTCACAGCTGCCATCTTGGTAGTGGAGTCCAGTTCCTGGGGGAACTTAACTTAAATATCATCGAGTTAAATGACGTTACCAAAGCACATTCATGAAAGACCTTGTCCGAGGTGGGCTGCACCTCATGACAGACTAAGAAAACATGAGTTCCTACCAACTGTAATAATACTGTAACACCAGCCACAATTTCTACTCCTAAAGATTGCCTAGCGGTCAACTAAGTTACACCTCAGTTCATTTCATTGTCCCAACGTGTCCTTTACAGCCCACATTTTACAGAAAGGGAGAGGAGGCTTTGGGGAGCGAATTAACACCTCCAAGTTCACATACCTCTCCATCACTCTCCCCTAGCCCATGTTTGGATGTGACTTTAAAGAATGTGTGTGTGTGCGAGAGCGTATGTTAAGGAATGTGCCTTTGCATTCCCATCCCATCAGCCAATCTAAATGTAAGCACTGAGATAGATACAGCACAGTTTTGTGTTACTGTGTCAGGACACCTCCTCCTTGTGATCATTGAGAAAAGAAGGAAAAAGAAATAAATCTCACCTCAAGTTATTTTGAGAAAGAAAGAGAAACTCATTACTTAAAGTCACTGATTTAGTAATAATAACAAAAAGACAATATCCATAAAATGGTGTCTTGGGTAGAATGTCTCTGAAGATCTGAGTCCCAACATTGATCTCATTTTGTCCAAGAAGGGATTGGTGGGTGTCTGGTCTTCATGACTATGCTGAATTGAATTCCTACAACCATTAGCAGAAGCAATATTCCCGCTGTTTCATATAACTGAACATAGGGAGTTTGGCAGAAGTAGGACTGGTCTTGTCTTCTGCATTGGCTGTGACCAGGATGACAACCTCCAGTAGTCATCTTCTGTGTTGTGTGTTCAGTATTAGGTCCCCACCTTTAAGGTCTCAGAAGGTTGTATGCTGATGTAATTGGAATTCTGGATGCCCCACCCACAAAATGTTAACCGCTTGATCCCTGGTATTCTTGGGAGGTAGTGAACTTTAAAGGAGGAAGGGCTGGCTGGGGGTTTCCATCATGGGGATCGTTGGAGGGAATCATGGGTTCCCTTCTCTCAATCCACAGCCAGGAGACGAAGAGCTTTGTCCCCTCAAGAGCTTGGCCCATGATTCTCCACAATGAACTCAAAGCAGCAGGGTCAAGCCATCATGTGTGAACCCTTCACAGCTTAGCAGAAAGAACATTTTCTCAGCACCATCAGTGTGCTCCACAGTGATGGGAAATTGAAGGAAAACACACATTTCTTTACGTGCAGCTCTGACTGCATGTCATATAAAACACATGACTCAAACTTCAGCCCTTCCCACGATCTCCTGAGTATTCCCGTGGTGTTCATTTACTATTTTCCTACCGTATTCTCTCTATGTGTTTTAATAATTGATTCTTTTTTTAAATCACGAGTGTGAGAGTATGCCTGTGTGGTGGTCTCCTAAGGGGAAATAAAAGGCTTGCTAAAAATATAGGAACTTCAAAACAAGTTTCAGGCAGTTTTGAAGAGCCACCTCAATTCAGACACCCCCCCCCCTTTGCAGCAGATGTGGTAACCGTTAATATATTGTGACATTTCTTGTCAGTCCTGGGATTCACCAGTGGCTGTCACCTCCATAATGGCAAGGGGACATCCACAGTGGCGGACTGTGCTGTGGAGTGCCTTTGAGAATCATGAGTATCTCTCAGTGGATGTCGCCCCGTGTCTTGTCAGCCATGTTTTCTCTCTCTTCATCCCCACCAGTGGAGACTCTTAAGAATAAGTCTGGTTGTTTTTACACGAAGGCGGATTCTCCTCACTCACATGATTTGAAAATTGTAAACTACAGCTTAATTCTGAGGGAGTCTTTCACCCTGACTGTGATAATAATTAAAATGTAAATCTGCAGGGTGGGAAGGGAATACCTGAGGAATTGAGGAGACTGTTGATGTTATTATTGATTAATAATCATCAAATACTCACTCTAAAAAATAATTAGCCTTTGGGTTTTGATAGTCTCTATTATCCTCATTAGATAATGTTAAAATGAAGATGAATGAATTCACAAGCAGATGAATTAGTGATGAAGGAAGTCCTGAAGCATCAGGAAGCCTTCCACACCAGCCACCGGCCCATCCTTTAGCTGTCTAGATTCGGAGTGTTTAGAAGGAGATTAACTCTCAGGGCAGCGATTTCATTGGGTGATAAAGTCTGGGGAATAAAATGGCGAAAAAAGACAAAGCCACCTTAACTCTTTTCAGAGAGCACAGAGTACCTGGAAGGTGCTAGAAGAACGCCTTCTTAATGATGCCTCTAACATGCCTTCCTCTGACTTCAGCACACGCAGGGGGATTTTTCTAAGGGGAGCCTTTGAGGAGCGTAGACCTCTTCCCTCAGATTTGGTATGACAGTCTTGTGTGTTAAATAAATACCAATAAATTATTAAAACATATTGGTTGTATCGTAACACGGAGCCTTAACAATGTATCGTGTCAGCGTGCACGGTTCTCATCCGGGGAAATTCTCCTCTCCTTAAATCAGGCGTTGACACCCTGTGCCAGCACAAAGCCCTTTTTCATTTGAGATTGACACATGTCTAAAATTGCTTGGATTTGGTGTTGTGCTCTTAATAGCTGAAATGGAATTCTACGCCACTGTGCATGAACAATGCCTCGGAAAAAAAATTTCTTAGCCTGAGGGTTCAACTGGAGGATTGGGGGGAAACAAAATAAAGTGCTTTCTTTCTCTACCGCTGCTTCAAGTTGGGGGAATAATTACGCCATTTGAGAGGAGCAGGGAGGGCTAGTCCTACCCCCTTGGAAAAACAGTATGTCTGGCAGCCTTTCACTTAGATCATTAAATTCAAGATGGGTGTTACATGAGGATCTGGGGGCGCATCAGCAGAACAGCTGTGTGTCTCATGGTGGGGCTGTGGGAGCCATTACAGATCTCCATTTCTGGAGGGTTTATGCTCTGATTTTTCTGCTGGTCTCCTCAATAATCACTCAACCTCAGTGAACTCTGCCTTCTATTCCCCAGAATAAACGTCCTCCAGTTCATTTTCCAAGGAATGTGTCTGTAGCTTTTTCCTTGGCCATGAGTGATACTTACAAGATTTCTTTTTGAAAATTTTTACGTATCTTTATTTTGTATAGGGTTGGGGGTGGGGAGAGGTGGAACCCACAGCCTCCTGGAATGCAGAGTCAGCACAATCCTCTGACTGAGCTAAGCCTCCTGTCTCTTTTTGTCTTTCATTCTCACCGAGTTGCCCAGGCTAGCCTTTGAACTATAACTCAGGAAACTCTCAAACATGCAGTCCTCCTGCCTCTGTCTACCCAATGATTAGATAATAGGCCTGTGCCACCAGGCCTGGTTATATTCAGCTTCTGATACGATGGTTTTGCTTCGATTTCAATGGCTGTGTGAACGGAAATAAATAAATATATATATATATATATATACACACACACACACACACACACACACACACACACACACACACATATATATATATATATATATATATATATATATACAGAATGCTGGCTGTGGACAGAGATTCTGCAGCATGATGCTGCTACATGGTCATGCTCTGCCTCCCACCCCCTTTCCCCCACCTCATGTGTGTGTTTGTGTGTGTGGGGGGGAGATGCAAGCTGTATATGTTAAGGCTTAGCAACCTGCATGCACTGGGGTTCCAGATGTTCTGTGGGTTCAAGCTTTGGCCCCCATGCTTGCGCCATGGTACTTCTCATCCACTGAGCCATCTCCCAGACCCTAAGAGTGCACATCCCTTTCTGCCACACTTCTGAGCTTGCATTTTCTGCTTCTCTAATGCACAGCACTCCTTCCTTGGCTTGTTTAGCAACCTCCAACAAAGCTGTTTAGTTCTGGGCCTCGACCCTTTGCACGTTCTGCTTTTGCTTTCTGGGTTTTCTTGCCTCCTCTACTAAAACAAAACAAATCAAAACACCCTTGTGCAGTCTCCATTAGTCACCCAGAGGTCTCTCCAGAGGAGGGCAGGAAGGGTAGAGGTTAGAACTAGCATTAAAGTTAGCTTCCAGTGAGCCTAGGCTCATTGTGTGTGTGTGTTTGTGTGTGTGTGTGTCTGTGTGCATGTGTGTGTATGTGTGTATGCACATGTGTGCATGTTTATGCATGTGTTTATATGCATATGTATGGGTGTGCATGTATCTGTGCATGCGTACGTATATATGTATATGTGCATGTGTGTGTCCGAATGTATGTGGAAGTCAGAATGATCACAGGTCTGGCTCTTCAGGACTTGTCCACCTTAATATGGAGACAACATCTCGTACTGACCCTTGGATGACCAGTTAGGCTGTATTGCTAGCCATCAAGCCACAGAAATCTACCTGTCTCTGCCTCTCTCTGAGCTGCAGTTTCAAGCACATGCCCCGAGTCATATTTTACCATGTGAATTCTAGGGCTTGGACTCAGGCTTTCAGGCTGGTCTAGCTTTCCTCCTGCCTCACCCCTTCAAGCCATGGCTTCTTCATTGTCAAGGCTAAACTGGCTCAGCAACGTGGGAATGACAATATTTGAGATCCGAGTCCTGCTTTGGGGTATTAAGACAATGAACATCAAAGCAGATGCCATCCACTGCTGCCCCAGTGTGCAGATGTGGGGCTGAGGCTCATGGAGATTAAGTGGCTCACCTGGTATCCCCTGGCACATGAGCCTCATTTTAGAACTTCATCTCCTCATGCTGAAGCCAAGCAGGAAATTATTATCCATTGCCATTTTGTTTTTGGACACATCATTGGTTATATAAGGAATAAACAAATGTTTACATTTATGAGACTTTTCCTTTGTTCTATGCAGCCATTCCACCCTGGTAGATGGAACATAAAATGATCTACAGTACAATCTGCTGTAACTGAAACTATGAATACTGACCAAGTACTAAGGACAGCTACAGTGAGGGAAGTTAAGTTTTGTGTATTTGGTGCCAGGCATCGCTCCAAACACTGCCCGAGGATTCCCTGCGACTCTTTTCTTGATGTGGTACATACAAGGCTCTGGGAGACCAAGAAACAAGCAGAAACTTGCTGAGGTGGTGGTACATAACCATAGTTCTAGCATTTATGAGGCTGAGGCAGGAGGATTGCTAATTGAAGCCAGCCTGAGCTAGATAATGAGACTGTCAAAAGAAAAGGAGGCAGGGAGGAACAAAATGAAAAGGAAGAAAAGGAAAGGGGAGGGGAGGGAAGGGAGAGAAGGGTGGTGGGGAGAGGGGGTGGGAGGAGAGGGAAGGGAGGGAACAGAGAGATACCCCTGAGTGGTTAAAAATGCCTACTCCTCCTTCAGAGGAATGCAGGTGGGGTTCCAAAACCCACACGGAGCAGCTCACGTCCACCTGAATCCCCAACTCCTAGGAATGTGACCCCTTCTCCAGGGCACTGTGGGCACCTCCGCAACATGCACACACATACACAAATGCACAGGTAAGTAGGAGAAAGACTGGAGAGAGGAAGGGAGCAAGGAAGAAGGAGAAGGTAATGATCCTGAAGAAGAAAGGAAGTGCAGAAAGAGAGGAAGCAAGGGTCAAAGGTCAGTAAAAACTGGGGTTAAATCTTGAGCCCCAGATGATTAGCAAGGCCCCTTCGCAGAGGGCAGAGCTCCTGACGGAGCATACCAGGGTCTCCGAGTACAACACATCCACCAAGTTCTCTCTGCCCTTGATGCTCATCACTTGGATGATTCATGCCAAGAGATTTTTTTTTTCTTTCAATTCTGATGAACACCATTCTTATCCAGGACTTCCCAAGAAGTTAAGCAAGAGCAGGGAGTGGGGGGGGGGGGGTCACTTGTTTCCTCCTTTACTGCCAGCACCAGCCCTGTGGCAGCAAGCCTGCCTAAATCCATCCTTGGGTGGTTTTTACCTGACAAGTCTCAACAAAATGTCACCTGACCTCAGCATAACCTCTATGGCACGCCTTCCTTTATGTACTCTTTGGGGTTTCCAGAGCTGGAAACCATCACAACTCTGGCTCCTGGAGTATGAGACCATCTTCAGAGGTCTTAGGCACATAGTAAATTCATATAGTAGGCAATTTTGTAGTCCTTAGTAGGCACTTGGCCACTCTTTTCCATCCTTGCTGCTTCTCAGTGGTTCTGACAAAAACAACCCTGAGCCTTAGTACACCATCACCACTTTCTATTTCTCACTTGAAAGAGTTCCGAAAACCTTTAATTACCTTTCTGCCCCTCCCAGTTCCCAGCCCTGGAAACCACCACACTATCCTGTCCAATTTCAGAAGAGACACATGCCATGTGAATACCTGAATAGCCCGGGCCAGCAGTTCTCTGTGTGTGAGTCACCTCGGGGAAAGTCAGAACTGGGAATGGAAAACACCCTGTCGGCTGTGTGCAGTATTCTTATCTGAATAAGGTTTCCTGTGAGCCTTCGGGTGGCTTTGACTTCTTCGTATAACTAACACCAGGAATTCAGCCAGGGCTTCGGCCCTTCTGTGGTGAGACCAGGGCATGGTGATGAGCCTTCCTTTTCTTCTTGGACATTCTCAGGTCTGAGCTTCTGACTTAAGTAAGAAGAATGTCTTTGCCAAACAAGGTGCAGTTGCTGGATGCTCTGCCTGAGACGTCATGGCGGAGAAACACAGCAAGACGTTGAGAGAAATAATTCTGGTTATAGACACTCATTTTTACCAGAGCACAGATAGGACAAATCTATGGGTGTAATTTTATTACCTTTAAGAGGTTAGAGATCACCTAGAAAGCCACGTTTGCTTCTTTAAAGAGGAAATTAACGATGGTGATGGTGGTGATGGTGGTGATGGTGGTGGTGGTGATGGTGATGGTGGTGATGGTGGTGATAGAGGTGGTGGTGGTGGTGGTGATGGTGGTTGATAGTGGTGGTAGTGATGGTGGTGATGGTGGTGATGGTGGTGGTGATGATGGTGGTGATGATGATGGTTGTTGTAGTGATGGTGATGGTGGTGGTGATAGTAATGATGATGGTGGAGATGATGGTGGTGATTGTGATGATGATGGTGGTGGTTGTGGTGATAGTGATGGTGGTGGTGGTGATGATGGTGGTGGTTGTGATGGTGATGGTGGTGGTGATGATGGTGGTGGTTGTGGTGATGGTGATGGTAATGAGCTGACCTTGGAGGCCTTTGCAAGCCTGGGCTAAAAGATCTCTAAAGTCAACATCCTACGCTGCATGCTCTCCTTTGACCTTCTGTGACTCAGCCACCTGGGAGGTCCCCACCTTGCTGGGAAGATTAGATGTTGGCTTTGGGCTATATTGATGTTGCCTCTGCTGTGACCTGTTAGTGTTGTTCACATGGCAGTCTGTGGTCTGTGGAGGCTGGCTGATCAATGGGTTTTTGTGTGTCTAGAACTGCAGGGCTTAGACTTGTAGAGACACTTGGGGTTTGTGTTTTTGGGTGGAGTCCCTGTATCCTGCACACCAGCAGCTCCTGTTTTCTGGCATCAAGCCCAAGACAGCTTCAAAGCAATAAGTTTTAATGTTGGGGCGTATCTGAACTCAGACTGCTTTTATTGCTTCAGACCACCCAGAGTCCCCAATAAAACACAGCGTCTCTCTCCAGTGTATGGAGTCCTACCTAGCATGCCCCCTGCCCCTGCCCAGGAGCCACCTCACACCAATTTTTTTGACCTCTGCCATTCATGCTATAGCTCCATGGACCCATGTCTGGGAGCCAGGTTGGTTTCTTCCTATGCATCCAAAGCAGGCAATCAATCACCTGTTAGGTCTCCCTTGTCAATCCCTGCGCATGGCATCCTCTTTCTGATGCTGCCATAGTCTATATATTTCTTGCCTACAACAATCTATTCTCCCCCAATAAAGATTTGCCTATTACAGAGACCCCCCATTCCAACACCCGGGTGCAGAATACTCGGCACTTCTTAACACCATACTAAATGCTTGGTGCAGGAGAAAATGCAGGAATGGATGAGACTCCAGTTTCCTTCTCAAAGAAGTTATTGCAAAAGAGGGGTGGGGGTTCATCCAGCTATGCCCACACACAGACCTTGAAAGACTTGCTTCCTCAGAGAGGGAGGAAGAAAAGGCGAGCGCAAAGATCTCCAGAATCTCACACTATTTAAACTAAACCATTCTCTCGCAATGCCAGGGTCCTTCCTAAGCAGCACAGCTGACCGTTTGGAGTAGCGGGGAACACAAGACAAACCTGTTTACCAGGGTAAGTTCGACCATAAGACCGAGCGTTACACGGTGAGGGGCACTGTGAGGACGGGGGGGGGGGGGGGGGTTCCAGATAATATGTCTGGAATTTTGTTACTGAGGAGATACTTTTATCTTTATTTTTAGTATTGGCAATTGAACCCAGGACCTCAAATATGACAAAAGACACTGTCACAGAGCCGTAGCCTCAGATCTCTACTTTCCTCTTCTTTTTAAAAGTCTGACATAGATTCTCCCTAAGTTGCCCAGGGAGGCCTTGAACTTAAGATCTCTGTCTCATGATCTCAGGGAGGGATGTGTGTGTTTGTGTGTGCGTATGTATGTGTGTGCATATGTATGTGTGTGCATATGTATGTGTGTATATGTATATGTGTATGTATGTGTGTGTATGTTTGTGTATATATGTGTGTATGTATATGTATGTGTGCGTGTGTGTGTGTGTGTGTGTGTGTGTGTGTGTGGTGTGTGTGTATACAGAAAGAGAGAGAGGGAGTGAGGGAGAAGGAGGGAAAGAGAGGGAGGAAGGAAGAGGACACAGTCCATGGACACTGGAAGATAAATGTTTTGATAGCCCACTTCTTATGTTCAGATGATTGAAGTGAGCATATATTGTCTTTATGAAGTGGAAAAAGCCCCAAAGAGCTCTAGAAGAAGCCAAGAGTTCAACCTGGAGAAAGGAACCTGTCAGATGACTATCTCAAAGCAAAGGGAATCAGCGAGTCATAAAGTGAGAAGTGATTAAGAAAACAAACACCAGAGGCTTATGGGTGACAGGCTGAGCAGACCATCCAAATCCCTTTGTACTGTGGCTTGGAGCTCAACTCACCAGCTCAGTGGCTTAAATGCTAAAGGAGCACATGCTCTGTCACGCCAGCACTCAGGTCCTCCTCAGAATAAGTGAGAAGCCGGTATCCCAATAATACAACCCTGTCTGTCCTCTTTGGGTTCTCACCCGGCGGCTTACTCATCTCCGTCAGCCTCCCGTGCTCTGCAAGGCAGAGATCCAAGCCTTCCTGTTGCCTCCGCCGAAACCGTATCGTCACAGGGCTGGGTTTTCACCCTTTGCAGGAAGCCGCCTCCTGTCCTATGTTTCGGGCCCAGCTATGAAAGCGGGGAAAAGAGGTCTTTGTCAGCTAAAGCTAAAATAGGTACAGGCGCCTCTGTGATAAAAGCAGGCTCAGGAACTGACATGAGACTAAAGCGCTGGTTCTCGTCCTATAGTTCTTGTCCCCTTTAGCAAATAAACCTCTGTCTCCAAAAGTGTCTACATTATAATTTATAACTGTAGCAAAATTACACTTACGAGGTAGCAATGACAATGACGTCATGATTGGGGGTCACTATAACACCAGGAACTGTTTTTAATGCTTGCAGCAGTGGGAAAGCTGAAAACCCATTGGACTAAAGAGACAGACAAACACACATCTGGTCATCTCAATGATGTCATGATGAAGCAGGCGGGATGGAAAGTAGCCTTGTAGGTGAAGGAAGCATCTTGCAGGAGTTCTGGGAAGTCTACAGTTGTGGGGTGGTTGAGCTGGGTGGTGGGTCCAAACTCCCCTCTGTGGGTTGACCTAGGACCACGTCTCTCTGAATCCTCACATGGGGGAAGAGGCTAACTAGCTCCTGGGTCTTGGTTGTTTGCTCTTTGAAGACTTGACCCCAAGACCTTGTGTATGTCAGAGGAGTGCCCTACCAGTAAATTGGAGCCCCAGTCTTTGCTTTTAACACTGTAATTTGAAACAGGAACCTTGATAAGTTGCATGCGTTGGCCTAGAACTTGCTTTATATAGCCCAGTCAAACCTTGAACTTGTGATCCTTCTGCCAAAACCTTTTGAGTAGCTAAGATTACAGGCCTTCTACCACTGGCCCTGGCTTTTGGGTCTCCCCCAATGATCAGTGCAAGAGAGCTTGACTTCAGGGTACTGCTGGCATCTTGGGGGGGGGTGGATCTTTGGGCACACCCATGGGAGGACTTCTTGATTGTGCTAATTGATTCTGGAAGGCCTGTTTGATTGTGGGCATGACCACTCCCTGGATGTGGGGGTGGAGACAGGGATCCAGAGTGCAGTGTCCATTCCTGACCGTGGATGTGATGTGGCCAACTGCTCAAAGCTCCTACAACCATAATTTCCCTACCAGGACAGACTCTAGCTTGAGCTGTGAGCTAAAATAAATTCTTCTTCCTGGAAGTAAGTGGGTTTGGCAGGGTATTTTATTTTAGCAACAGGAAAGAAGCTAAGCTAAACCCTCCTCCTGAGGACACTGTTCTTGTAGCTCAATCATTTCTCTCATGCTCTCAAGTTTACCCCACTATTACACTAAGAATTAAATCCAGTGCAGGTTTGAGAGACAACGCAAACATATAAACCATGTAGGGGTGCCATACATATGCCTTGCTTATTCATAGAACAAGTCTTCATTGAGTGGTGATTGTGAGTCCCCTGACTGGTTATGACTTGGGAACCAGAAGGAAGAAAAGCCAATGTAGTCCTGCTCCTTAAGGTTTTCTGCCAAGTTTTGCCTCTCAGAACACTTTGTCTGTCCATCAGGTCCACTGAGATTGGGAGAGACCCTGTCCCTTTGGGCACGACAATCACTCTTGTCATTCCTGGATGGTCAGTCACTGGATATTTGCCAAGTGCTAGGAGATCCAGTGAGATGCATGCTGTTTCTGCCAACATGGGGCTCATGTAAGCTTAGTTCTTGAACTAACGATGTCAGAATCCCTGAGAAGTGATCAGAAATACCAATTTCCAGGATGACCTATGCCTTACTGAGGGAACGAGTCTGCAGTGCCTCCTGGCCAGATGAGCTCTAGCAAAGATTTCTGGGAATTTCCCAGCCAGTCTCACTGAAGAGTTACTGTTTCAGTGGGGTTAACTGAACCTATCAGTTCCAATGACATCTTCTCTTTCTGTGACTCAGTTGCCAGAAAATATGGCAACTATCTTCCTCAACGGATTATTTTCCCCTTTGTATATTGAGTGAAGGTCTCTCACATGAACTCGGAGGTGGACTCTGCCAGCTTGCTTCCTGACCCCTTTTCTCTGCCTTTCCAGGGCTAGGATGGCAGATGGGCTGCCACATGTCCCTAGCTAAGGATTAACAAGTACGTTAAGGATTTGAAGTCTGCCCCTCCTTTCTGAACAGCAAACACAAAGTGAGTTGTCTCCCCACTCTAGAGATTAGTTCTTAACCACTTGTCTTTAGTTAACTTGAGATTCTGTGGTCAGGTGGGTCCACTTTAGACCAAGCCTTACTCATGTATTGGAGATACTGTTATTTGACAGGGGGTTTCCAAGAATGGTAGGAATCGCCTCAGTGCGAGGCCAGGTGTGAGCACAGCTGGCAAGAGTGACCTGGGGTGAATTAGGGACATCCTCAGGGTTCTTTGAGTAACCTTGAGTGGCTTCCAGGAAACCACAGCCGCACTGGGAAGTTAACATATGGATTTCAGGCTCACAAAGCTTAAACTACTATCTTTCCCTTCTCTGAATACGTTTGGCTTAAAGTTTGAGCCAACTGTCTCCCTCATTGGAAAAACCACTTCAAGAGTCTGTGACTGGAGTCGGATGGAGGCTCATTCAAGTCGACAAAAATTCATAGCTGGGAATTTCTTCGGTTTGATAGTTTATCTTGTATTAGACATTTTATACTCGATGCCTAGAAATAAGTGGACACAAAGGTCTCCATTACATGGACACCCTTTCTATCCATGTGAGGGAGACTCACCCCAGAAAGGTGAAGCTGAGAAGACAGAGGAGTCAGCCTGTCTTAGGGTCCCTGGACTTCACCACACAGAACCCCATTCCTTTGGCCTGTTGCTTTTATCACCTACCAAGATGTGCTTCCTGAGGCTGGGAAGGTGGTTCCATTGGTAGGGTGTTTGCCACACAAACATGAGGCCCAGAGTTTGATTTCTGGTGTCCGTTTAAAAATGAAATCTGGGCAGAGAAACACTAGATTGTAACTCCAGTGCCTTCAGACCCCTGCAGCTCACTGACCAGTCGTCCTGGCTGGATCAGAGAGCTCCAGGCAATGAGAGACCCCGTCTCTAAGCAAAGGGTGAGCTGATCCCGAGGAACAACAGTCAAGGTTATTCCCACATGTGCATGGAAGAGCTGGGGCTTCTGCCTCGACACCTAAGGATTCCCCTGTGGTCCTGAATCCCATCCATGTCTTTATTGACCTGAGTGCCTTCCGTAAAGATATACCGATCCAACTCACATTCTTGAGCTGTGGATCCTGTTCTCGGCCATGCAGATTAGTGTGCCTACAGAAAGCCAACACCCATCAAAGCCAAGGAAAATAACAGGACCAGGGGAGGGGAAATGAGATTACTTACCTAGGGGACATCTGGAGGGAACGTGCTATGCTGCTGACACACAGCCAGCCAGATAGAAAATAAGTAAGTACAAGGAAACCTACCAGGAGTCTAAAGCTACTGACTGGAAATGGACTTCCCTAGGCAGAGTGTTTACGGTGGGCCCACTGTGATCGGAGCACAGATGAGGAAGCAGGAGGAAAGCACGTAGCTCCCTCCCATGGGCCAGTAGCTCCCCTTCTAAGTCAGGTTCATACCTGCAGACAAAGCCTATCAGCCAGTCACAGTGTTGTCGGAGGTGATCCACTCTTACCTTTTCAAAGGACCGTTTCCTCCATTGGGCTAAGGTTCAATCCTCTGACGCTTGCTATGGGATGTTGGGAAAGCCATTTTAGCTCCCTGCCATCTTGATCTCCATCCCTGTAGAAAAGGAGTGGTGACATCAGCTGTCCTATCGTGCGTGTGCCTCACGGTGGCTGTGCCTGGCACTTTATACCTGCCATAGAAGCATCAGGAACTGTGATAATGGGCGTCACGAGTGTCATTACTGATGACTTCAGAAACTAAAGAGCTTAGCTTGATTCAGGGTTTGTGGTGGTGGTCCCCTTGGTAAGGGGGATTGCTTTATTGTGTGTGTGAAACCCAGGGTGATCACTAGAACTCACAGGAAGCAACCATTGTATTAAGCCACATATGATTTTATTTAGAGGAAAGCTGTCCCCACCCTGTGAGCCTCTATAACTATCAGAGTTACAACCAATAGCACTTAAAAGTAGACCATGCGGTTGGCGACACTGCTTCGATGGGTTTTCAGAAGGATGTTTAAATGCTGCACTACCTGTTCATTATGGTCGCGACATCTGCCATCCCAGTCACAATAATAATGGTATTGGCTGCCATTTATCTTCTGGTTCATGCCGTGTCCAGCCTTAAGCCAGCACTGGATATGACACGGTGTTCTCCACTGAAACCCTTTAGGGCAGAATGAGTAATTTGATTTGTGTCCCTGAGAAGGAAACCGAGGGTCAGGGAGGATCAGCTAAGAAAACGTGTCAGGGTGGGACTGAGTCCAAGAATGCCTAAAGGCTCTGTGGTTCCCCCAGGCCCCCAATCCCAACCACATGGTGTCCTTGTGTAGTAGTGAGAGTTAAACCTGGGCCCATGCCTGCTAGACTCTTTCGGTTTTTAGTTACTTATATTTCATGTTGTCTTACTAAGTGTCTGTCCCAGGCTGCCATTGAACTCTTGATCTTCCTGTCTCTGCCAATCAAGTATTTGAGATTACCCGTGCCAACACTACTGGGCCCTTACATCTATGAAATACTTTCTCATCCCAATATTTTCTCTATATGTTTTTTCCTTAATCGAATGCATTCCCTATCAAAACTGTATTTGTATCTGCAGACACACACATACGCATATACACAGATATTGCCCATGGCCATCATAAATATTCACTAACTTGTCATTTAGGTAGACATGTCCTTCACTTGTTAAGCAACAGACTGTATAGATTGTTAACTGTTTAACTGAAAGGGTGGATCTAAAGGCCTCCGCTAATTGACGATCAATTGGGAAGAGACAAAATCACTTCAATAATACAAGGGAACTTGACGGTTAGGTGTCTTGATCTGCCAACATGTGAGCGATTCACACCTGATCATTACATACTCTCCCTAGGGTGAGGCCACCTAGAACAGATCACATCGAACCCAGAACAACTTCTGTCCCATTCCATTGATCCTTCCTTCCCCTCACTCAGGGAAGCTTGCCTTCCATGTTGGAGGGAGTTTTTTTTTCCCCCTTACAGGAGTGTCTACGTTAGTCAGAAGCTGTGCCTTCTCAGAAGCCTGTCTCCCTTCATTAAATGGCTTTCAGAGCGCACAATGCAACTGAATAGCATACATTATTCAAATGGTTTTTCAGTGAGCAGGAGGAGGCACGCTCAGACGGGAATGATTTTAAGGAGCTCATCTGCACCACGGGAAATTCATTTCTTCTTTGAGTCCTATGCAGTTTCACATGGGGCACGTGTGTGAATGGTGCCTATACAGTCCTAGGGGTGCAGATTTCCCAGCCACCTAAGCCAGCGTCTGGTTGAATAGTCATCATACTTTTGAAAACACACCCAAGTGCTTTGCAATTTTCTTCGGAACAATTCTTTCCTCTACTTCTCCATTCTGACTCAAAGGTACAGCGAGATTTTTTTTTCCTAAGTGGGATTATTTTCTCCCACATGGTATCTTTGACAAATGTAATGAAATCTGTCAGTCTTTCCTGCTTGAAGCAGAAAGCAAGGTGCTGCGTTTCTCTGTCTTATTTACCAATAGTCTGAAAGGGAACAGGGGTGGTGGCAGCAGTGGTGGTGCTTGGAGCATGGTTGTAGGTGTGGAGGTGGTATGGGAGACACACACAGTCTCCAAAGAGACGAATGGAGGGAGCAGGTACGGGAGCTGAGAGCCTGCGCTGAAGGAGCCCCCGGAATCCGTCTTGACAAGCGTTTTGCATGCAGTTAAACAGACAAATGAATTCTGCTGCCAGGGCTTCTCAGGAATCACACTTGATGTCTGTCACCCAAAAGATTTCTGGGCACTGGTGGAGTGACAAACTGCTATGCCTTAGAGCGGTGGCTCTCAAACTGGAACGTGCATCCGAGTCACCTGGAGGGCTTGTTAAAACCTAGGTGGCAGCGGGGTCCCTCCTGCTGAAAACTTGATGGGGCCTGGGTGGGACTACTGCAGCAGCCAGACCCAGTACCAGTCCTGAGAGCCACTGGCTTAGGGTGATCAAAGACGAGGAGTGCCGATGCAGGCTCCACCTGAGGCCTTTCTGGTCCTGTGGTTTTATGTTTATAATTTTTGCTAAAGGTACCCCAGCAGGAAGCAACAGGAAACTCCTTTCAGCAATTTGCTCAGCAGAAAATGAGGTTTAATCAAAGAAACAAACAGGACTTGGGAGATGACTGGCCGGTTAAAGCATTAGCCATGACATCATGAGGACAGGCACCCAGGTCCCTCGGACCTAAGCAATGGGTGGGCATGAAAGGAGCCTGAAATGCCAACCTCAGGAGGCAGAGGCAGAGGATTCCCTGAGCAAGCTGTCTCACAAGACCTGTCATATTGAGGAGCTCTGAGTTTGACTGAGAGGCTCTACCTCAGTGAATACGGTAGAAGAGCTTTGGAGGGCGAGTTCTAAAATCAGCCTCAGGCCTTGACGTGAACACACTCACCAACATACAGGTGAGCCCTACCCACATTTACAACACACATACACACACGCACATACACACACACATGGAAAAAGAAAAAAAGAAACAATCAGTGCTAGACAGGTGGCCGCCTGAGAAACATGAGGATCTGAGTTCGAGCCTCAGAACGCACATGAAAAGAGCTGGGTAGAGTGCAGAACACTTAGAACATTCAGCCCTGGGCAAGTGTGAAACATGCGGATCCCTGGGGCTCGATGGGCAGCCAGCCTAGCCTACCTCTTGAGTTCTGGACTAGTAAGAGACTCTAAAAGGAAAATAGAACAAGGTTGATGAGACCTGGGGCACTGTGTACAAGTACCCCCAAACACAAACAAACACAAACTTGCTGTTTTTCATAGCTCCCCCACTCCAAGCTAGATTTCTTGTAGTAACTCATGGACACTGCCCTCTCTGCTCTGTGTATGCGAAAGTAACCTTTTTGCCCCTCCAACCTGGCTTTTCCTGTCAAAAGGAAAAGCCAAGGGCTTGCAGAAATGCCTTGGACAAACTGAGGCTTTAGGCCAGCAGTGGCAGAGGTGACTGGAGCCGAGGAGCAGAGCCCCCATTTGTGACACCGATGTACATTATCAGCCCGTACATCCCTGGCGTTGGTGGTAATTATCATTTCCTATCGTTGTGGGGATTTACATCTGACCCCCAAAGTGAGCCATCTCTGAGCTCCACGGTTCCATAATGCACACGGTGTACCATTTCTTAATAAACATTTACAATGTGGAATGCCCAGGCCTTGCTCCATAAGACCCATCAGGGACAGTAGAGGGACAGAGCCTGTATTGAGGACAGCATCTCACACCACATTAACGAGATTGGTTTGTCCTTATTGCTATGCTCCTTCACTTACATTTAAACCCCCGATGGTTCCCATGTTCCCGACACAGCAGAGTTGCTGAGGTGGCCACAACTTTCTTCACTCCTTGGAATCGGTCTTGGGAAAGGTTAATCCCTAGGCCTGCTCTTCCAAACAGAGCATCCAGGGCCGCGGTTTCTACCCACGCAGCCGTGCAACCGCGGCCCTGTCGCTGCAGGAGAAACAGCTGTTAAGAGAGAAAATTCCAGTTCACTCTGAGTGGGGGGGTGGAGAGCTAGCCTTTGAAATCTTGGCCCTTTCCTATCTATCCCACCAAGGCTTGGCATTGCTTGCTTTCAATTTTGGCTGTTGTGCCACAAGCTACCAAGGCTCTCTCTGTATGAAGAAGGGGTGTGTTTGTGGGTTTACACCCTCTGTGCATTCATCTATTTATATATATGCATATTGCATAGTAATAGAGATTTTATGCATCGAATAAAATGATTTCCCCCAATTTCACTTGGTTTAGCGTTCTGCTGAATAATTCAGTTTAGTATGTGGAGGTTTTTTTTTTTTTTTTTTTTTTTTTTTTTACTTGATAAATTCACTGTCCTGAGCTTTCCCTTTTCGTTGGGATTTTTTAATCAGATTGAAACCCGTCACATTGAGATCAAAGCTGGGAATCGAGACATTACCCATTTATGTTGTAGCCAAAGGATGCTGCTTAGAGCACACGGCCTCAAATCGCTCAGCCGCCCGCTAAAGTGTAAGAGAATTTATGATGCTAAATAAAACCAAGAGAGAGAGAGAAAAAAAAAGATGTTTTAATAAGATGAAAATCCAAATGTTAAAATAATGAACCATCTGCATGGGTGGCCCTCTCTTGAGAGAGATGCCAAGAGCTCCGCCATCTGTGAAACATTTACCAGCTGTTTCCTTCCCTTTCTGTGAGAACATAAGAAATCCTTGCAGTTGGTGCTTCAAAGCGGTACATCACTGGGAAGAAAGCAGGTTTGGCCGACTTGGGGAAGGCTGGACCAGGCCGGATGAAGCGAATGATGCTCTTGGCACTTGGAAGGACATTCCAGCTTTCCACCTCACTTCCTGCGACCCCTCCCTGTGAACCCCAATATTAGGAAACCTCCGGCAGATGCCGAGGCACAGTAACAGCATAGCATCCCAAGAGGTCATTCAAACCATCACCATCAGAGATGGTTCCGTGCCTGCTCACCAAACAGCCCCCGCTCCCGCCCCTGCCCCCGCGCCACCTCCCCGGAGGAATCAAGAGAGGTTCGGATGGAATTGAAATCTCACTGCAATGGAGAAGGTGTCTGAGTAGTCTAAATATTTTTGAACATGCCTTTCCTTTTCTCTTCTCCAATCTCCGCTTCACACAGCTGCCAGTCAGCCCCGTGACAGGCATCTTGTCTAGGTGGTCATGGGATCCAAAGAGAGTGTGGGCCATGATTTTCGCTTTGCAGCTGGCTCTGATCTGAGAAGCACAGTGCCCAGCTTAAAATACTCACACTGTGGGGTGCTGATCTATCCATGGCTCCCTAGGTTCCTGCCTTGTTTTCAACCTCCCAGTTCGGCTACCAGTGTCTGACAGGACTCTTTTATTTTTCTCTCTAGCTCCCATCTTTTCTACTTCATTTACTGTCAAATGAATTTCAGGGAACATAACCTAACAAGAGGTTTTAGTTAATTAATGTGAAGTCTTTTTAGAGGAACCCTTAGGTGTCCTTTCTTAGGACTTTAGGGAGCTATGGCTTCTTCCCTAGAAGTCCCTTCTAAGGTAGTGGACAGAATACTGTTGTGTGGCTAAGGGGGCAGAAACAAGGGGGACAAATCCAGAAATGGTTGCTCTCATGGGACAAATCCAGGCACTGGAATGGTTGCTCTTATTTCTAGAGACTTGGTGATAAGCCAGGCCTTAGAGGCAAAAGAAATCCCAACTCACAGTTTTCTCTAGAAATGCCCTAGTCCCAGAAGCGGAAATGACAACATCCTTGAACAAGTGATCCAGCAAGGAGCCGTGGAGATGCCCGTGGGAGCAATTGCTCTTTCATGTGAAGTAAAGGCAAAAAGACATGTTTCTAGGTCACTCAGTGGAGGGAAATTATCTGTGATTTCAAGCCAAGAAAGGTTTTGAATGCTTCATTTTCTTCCTCCTTCAGCCCTTTGCTGATGGTACTCTGAACTCTTGGCACAACGTCCACTCTTAAAATGGAGTCATGGACAAGATCAGAGGCTCCCTACAAACAGGGGTCTCACTGAGGAATGATGGGACCAGTGAATCAAGACTTTCAAGTAAGCAGGATGGGACTAAGCCTGTGCATTTCAACAGGGGGCCATTTTCTAACCATGCAACCCTCTCTGGAGGTATCTTCAGCTGCTGGAGTTTGGAGAAAAGGTGGTCCAAGCCTCAAGTCACAGAAGCCAAGGCTACTTGAGAGAACCTTACAACACAGTGGCTTCTTGATGTCCACTGGGGAAACATACCAAGGTTCCCAGTACAGATGTGGAACCTGTAGCACAGTTGGCCACAGGTATCTGAATCTGTGGATAAGGGGAATTCTGCCTGGAGGATAGTACGGCTCAACACATACTGTAGTGCCATAGAAGAGATGCTCCTTGTGAAGCTAAGCCCTGAAGGAGGAAAGGGATGAGCAGAAGAAAGGGAGAGAAACATACCAGAGACACATGGGAACCAGTTGGTCTGCTGACTAGTTTTCTGTCAACTTTACCAAAAGCAAGAGAGCCATTTGGGGATTGAGAGGCTGTCAACTGAGAAAACGCCTTCATCAGATTAGCCTATTGGAAAGTCTGGATCGTTTTTGTTCTTCTTGATTGGTGATTTATATGACAGGTACCAACCCACTGTGGAAGCTTCCACACCAGGCTGGTAACCCTGGATACTGTAAGAAAGGTTGAACAAGCCATAAGGAGCAAGCCAATAAGCAGCACTCTTCCACAGCCTCTACAGTTCCTGGCTCCAGGTTCCTGCCTTGAGTTCCTGCCCTGACTCCTCCTTAGTGATGGAGTGTGGCTAGGAAGTATAAGATGAAATAAACCCTTTACTTCCCAGGTTACTTTGGGCTGTGATGTTTCGTCAAAGCTGTGAAAGCTCTAACTAAGCAGAGATGAAAGGCAGCCGAAGTTGGATATAGCCGATGAACCTTGAAGATTTTCATGATGACCCCCAGGTTTCTACCCTAAAAAGTTGACCAAATGGAGGATTATTTTCAAGAACATCTCTACCTTGAGCCACCAACACCCTACTCACGCCAGGCATATTTTTAAAGATGCAGATACGGCTGACACTAATTCCTGTCCACTATCCTTGGAAGAACTAACAAGGCTCATTTTTACATTAAAGAAAATGTCAGGTGAGGTGACCTAATTGCTACACTTCCAAACCATTATTAACATAGAAGGCAACAGGGAGCGACTACACACCAACCTCCTTTGCCAAGTACATACATCTTGATTTATGAGTATGTAAGCTCAGGTAGGTTGACATAGGTTCTACATATTAGGTTGTTTATATAACGCACATGACTCTGTGTGTGGTTCCCCTTCACTGTGGACCAAGCAGCATGAAGAATCTAGAGTTGATTTTAAAGCAAAACTCATTTAGCATGGACTTGAGAGGGCCTTCCATGGCACCTGCCCTGGGGAATATCCTTGTCCAACCTTGGGGTACCTAGCATCTTTTAGTGCTGTGTGCACAGTGCTGCAGGAAGCTCTATCAGGACTAACAATCACAAGAGAAAAGCACGAGATAAACATGTACACTAGAGACTTTCGGGGCTTCCACTCCACTCCCCCATCTCCTCTGCTGCACTGACAGCCAACAGGAGTTTCCTGCAGAGGGCAGGTAGAGAAGGGAATGGCTTCAAACAGACTTGCTGCATCATGGGAGCTCCTGTGTGTCCTTTCACCCTCTGAAATGTGGCAACAACATCTATAAAGTAGGGGCGGCACACTTCTGGTGGGTTAGTTTCTTTGGGTAAAGATGATGAGATTAAATTTACATAAACCATGAAGCTGAAGCCCGAAGTACATACACTGACTGTTCAAAAGCATCAGTTCGGGTGTGGCATGCCTCTAACCCCAGTACTTAGGAGGCAAAGGCAGGAGGGTCAGGAGTTCAGTGCTGTTCTTGGCTCCATATGAAGGCCAGATTGGGTTACATGAGACCCTGCCTCAAATAAAACAGAATAAGAAATGTCAGCTCTTGGCTGAGGAGGTGACTTGGTACAGTGCCTTCTGGATAAAAGGCTAGATTCCCAGCATCGGCGTAAAAGCCAGATGCTGTGACACTTGTCTGGAGCCTCGGTATCAGGTAATGGGTGGAGACGCATGGGTCTTTAGAATCGTGGGTCTCTAGAGCTTGCTTCTCACTTAGTCTAGCCAAAGAGCTGAGGCACAGGCTCAGTGAGAGAACCTGTCTCAGAACATAGGGAGGAATGGTTGAGGAGGGTGCCTGAAGTTAACCTCTTCAGGTCCCTGCAGGTATATAGGTGCACACACATTCGAGTGCGAGTGCACACACACACACACACACACACACACACAAAAACACACCAGCACATTTAGACACATACACAGACACACACAAACACACAAGCACATACACACACAGAGACACAATAAAAAACAGTTCTTTTTATACACCAGCAAAGCCCAGAACACTGTAGAGCAAGGCCTGTCTTACTTTAACCTACTTTCAGTAGGTGATCTTTATGTATGCCATACTTAATGAAAACATTTTAGCCCCACCCCTTTTCTTAGCAGGGATGACAGGGCGACACAGTTAAAAAACAATAACAGCAATAATGGCAGAGAGAGGCTGGAAATGAGCCGTGATTTCTAAAACTTGGGTCACCAATTTGTATTTGTGTCGGGCAAAGCAACTTCTATTTGTGTATCTGTTTCCTGTGTGATGAAATGCATGATGGTTAAACATTAGGTGCACAGAGAGATGCGGTATGGAGCGTTTGAGTCATGTGACTCACTTAGTCCAATAAAACATGAGCCGCAGTAAGGACTTTAGTGCAACTGACCCTTTTAAAAACACTGGATGGTTTCGTGTGTGCACATGATGTCTTTTGACCATACTCACACATGCCAGTCTTTAAGCAACCCATTTCTGGAGGCTAGGTTTTGAGCCTCCGGCTTCTCCATCAGTCTGGATCCCTGCGTGAACAAATGTGGAACGAGGCTGATCTATGGTGGACACACAGCATGAGCAAGAACTTGACCTCCGCTGTAGCCACTGTGACTGTGACCTCATTTATTACTGCCTCATAAGCGGGCCTTTCACACTGCAGCGTGCAGTGTCCTGGGCACAGTGGCCAGGGCACCCCTGAAACACAGGGGCACTCTTCTCTGAGAGAGGACAGGATGGCCATTTGCAGCACTGTTCTGCCACCTCTGACGCTGTGCTTACCATCTGTACTTGGATAATCGTCACACTGACTTTTTCCCCCTCTGCTTCTGAGTCTTAGTGAAACTCACAGACATGGGCTCAGGTTGTGGGGACTGTATCTTCTCTACATCCCATCTCCCTGCCTCTGGGCCCTGGGGTTTCCCTCGCCAAGGAGTAGGTGCTGTACTTCATCTGCGCTGGGGTGATTCTTCTGATATCACGACCCGTGTGGGGTCTGGGGTCAGTTCAGAATCACAAACCCCTCTGGGCTTGGAAACTTCTGGAGACTCTTACTTCATCCTGGTCCCCCACCCCAAACAGGGATGAGAAACCCTTTGTGTCACGGGTGTCAAAATCAAGATCAGAGTAAGTCCGCACAGGTTCCGGATGTGTCCATGGAGACTCCAATGTCCGAGTTGCTCCCAGGAGGGAGAAACGTGCCCCACCCCCACTTGAAGGGGCAACTTTGCCTCACTGTGGATCCCTCATCATGGATACTGGGAAAGAGACTTCCATGAGACATTCACCAAAGGGAAATATCAATGAGTAGCTTGTGGGAATTCTCTCCCTGAAGGTGTTAGAATCTTTGTGTTTCTTTACAGGGAACCACCACCAAACCAGAGTGCGATTCCACCAAAGGCCGCCTCAGAGACTTACAGAGTGTGTGAGTTGTGAGGTACTGAGAGGAGTGTAAGTAACTCCTGACCAGTCACCCTACCAAGATGTCTTCTCCCTGCCTAGACGATGATTCCCCTACACCTACACAGATGGAGTCCCTCGCTCACTTGGCCTCCCATGGTCTCCTTCCTCCAGCTCTTCCAGAGCACCAAGGTAGAGGGGTCCACACAGAACAGGAGACCAAGTGCCCATACGACAGAACAAACGTCAGACTGGGGCATGCAGGAGCCAGGGGCCAGAATCTTCCAGTTCCTCCTATGAGGAACAGGACCAAGCAAGCTCTAGGGGGTCTCTCGTCAAGAGCGACAGCTGACTTGATAGCAGTGAAGGCCATTAGTCTTGGAAGACAGAATCCTACAACAGGTAGGATGCTACTTGTGAAAGCCCCAGTGGTGGTTTTGAATGTGAGCAACTGCTACAACTATTGCTGGCATGTGTGTGTGTGTGTGTGTGTGTGTGTGTTAGTGTGTGTGTGTGTGTGTGTGTGTGTGTTTGTGTGTGTGTGTGTGTGTGTGTGTGTGTGTGTGTGTATGTGTTTGTGTGTGTAGGCAGCTCCTCTTCCCACAGGTGCCACTACTGGGTTGTGTTCTGTGGAAAGAGTCAGGGCTGAAATCCAAACAAGTGAGTATAGGGGTGTAGCTGTGTTTCAATAAAACTTTATTGATACAAAAAAGTTGTGGATTAGATTTGCTGGCACTGTATCTGCAGGTAGTGTTTTTAAAACTCGGGTCTCTCAAATCTACCTAAGACAAAGAAAAGTCAGTGTTCCTGAATTATTTTGTTTTAGTTTAAATATTCATAGATCAGCATAGTTAGTTGAGAATAAAATAAATAGGAATGGCTAAACTTTTCCCATTGGCGTTATTTATATTTAATATATGCACCTATATTTACATCAAATTATAACATGTATTAAGCTTTAAGAGGGTTTTGAATAAAATGGTAAAAATCTTTGGAGAAACACTGTACCGTGTATAAGCCAGGGCATTGCCTATCAGCCCTAGAAAGCATGGTGGATGGTGGCTTTATAAGAGAAAAACATGACCCCCATCCCGCCTTTTTCTTCATATTTTTGGCACCCAGATTTGAGCCTAAGACTTGCTAGTTAAGAGCTGTATCTATGTCTCTCTTTTTATTTTGAAACAAAATCTCAGTGTCTTTACACAGGCGTCCTTGAACTCACCCTGCAACCCAGGTGCAACTGAGCTGTGATTCTCCTGCCACAGAACTCTCAAGAAAGGGGGACCACGGACCCGTGCCACCGGTCTCTGACAGCAGAGTATGTTTCTCTCTGCCATAGTCAGCACTGCACTCTTGCCTAAGAGACCGGAATGGATTATCTGCGGCTGCAACCCTGGGGAAAGGGGAGAGAGGCCAGAGAACTCACGCCTAACCCTTTCAGGACAAATTGGCTGAAAGGAGCACACCTTGCTTCGGTGTTGGTGGCGTTGGTGGCATCGGCTGTAAATTACCCCTGTGAATGCAATTTGGCTACTGGGAAAGTTGGGAAACGTAGGTTCAAGCTGAGCAACCATCTGTTCCACTACAATCTGGGCATGTGAATTGTAGCAACAGGGAAGGTGAGGAGAGAAGAGAGGGTCTCCACATACACCGTAACTGGAAAAATCTTGGCCTGTGGGTCTCAGTTGACCTAGTTCCAGATCCTAGCTCCTCGGCTTGCTAGCCAGGTGCTATTAGGTGTGATTGAGCCTTGTTCATTTTCGCTTTCTTAATCTGCAGAATGGGGAAAATAGCTGATTCCTCCCCCAGCTCCTCATTATAGAAGTTCTGTGCGCTGCCCCATCAACCTGGTGAGAGAAAGAAAGCTAAACCCGCCATACATGCTTGTCCCAGATCTAGCAGAGCTTATCTGAGGCACAAGGAATTAGTGTCCAACACCGCCCACTGAGAGGTTCCCACCACTGCAGCCCAGTCAGAAAGAGGACTGAGAGTCCGTGAAGAAAGCACTCAGGGTCACACCAGGCACCACATTCCAAAATCAATTTCCCCATGAGGTCATCCTTTTTCGTCTTACACCTGTGGGTCTTTATCCAATGAAGAAACAGCTGGATTCTCTCTCTCTCTCTCTCTCTCTCTCTCTCTCTCTCTCTCTCTCTCTCTCTCTCTCCCTCCGCTGTTTTTGTTCCTTCACTAAATGTTTTTCTTTGTTCGAGGTCAGGATGGCAAGAAGGGGCATGGAGAGAGATGGCCCTAGGGGAACGGATTTATAAATGAAGCAAAGATGTCTAGCCTCGGAGGATTTCCATCCCCCCCTTCTTTCTACTAGAAACTTTTCTTGGCTCCCAAACCATTTTGTAATGCCTGGAATGTAAAGATCGCACCCTTCTTCCTGCCTGAAGTTTGTCTTTTTCACCAGCCACAAAATCTTAGGTGACCTGCACACTCTGCTTTTTCTAGTAAGACCTAACACCTAGCTGGAGCTCCTAAACAATTCATCACTTCTTCCAATCAACACAGCCCCTTCTGCGCACACATCTTAACAAGGCAGTGTGTGTCAAGTACCCAGAACAGACCTGAGGCTCTGTGATTGCGGCAGTAAAGGTTGACCATATCACCAAGGGAATTTGATAGCAACTGCCTTTCCCAGGTCCACCGCCCAGGTGTAGCTCCTGGGATCATCGTGGGATCATCTCTGCTCAAAAACATCATGGAACTGAGCACTGATCTCAGAGAATCCCCTCACTCTCCAGAGGACACACCTGAAGATCAAGTCCTGGCCAGAAATATGGCTGAAGGAAGCCTCCTAAGATGGGGTCTAGAAACATAGCTACACCACTTTCCTGGTTGGATGGGAATGCCTCACCCCTTTTACTAGTAATAGGACCATCTCTCCATCACTCAGAGTGCTGTTTCCTGGGGTTCCTTGCCTCTTCTAAAGGATTCATAGGGGGTGGCGAAGAGCCAGCTTCCTTTGGTAGGAAGATATTTGCAAGGTGAGGTTGTTTTTCACACTGGAAAACACCCAGGACCTTTTCTGTCTGCAGAACACCGCAGTGATATCATGTAGCATCCCAAGTGTCTCACAGTATCCTCAGTAGACACTGCGAAGATTCGTAAGCAAGAGTTGCTGTTCACTGTAGAGTCCTCCAAGGTCATCCTTCAAGTTAATGCTCATCTTCCCTCCTTCTCTCCGCAGGAACGGCCTCCGATATAGCCCAAATCATCACTTACTTCCTCCTGCTTCAGCCTCCGAAGTGCTCCTGAGTGTTCCTGAGTGCTCCCAGGTGCTCCCAAGTGCTAGGCTTATACATATGGGTCAGGAGCAGAATCTATCCATCTTAAATTAATGTCTATTGTTTATCAGCCTTTTCAAATTTGGTTCCAGTATTCTAGAGCCCTATTCTCTGCTAGAGGTTCTGTCTGTAATGGTGGCCCCCTTTGCTTTCTACCCGTGACAAAGGGGCTTAAAGTCCTGTCCTCCAAGAAGACTTCCTGTTAACACAGTTACAGCTTTGGCTTAAAGATGAGCTAGGAACTTTCTTACCTCCTGATTAAATTTTCCTAACCTGATTAAAAATTTTAAGGTATAGATTACTCACTAATAACCAAATCCAAATATCTCACATTTAATACATGTGTGTACATATGTGCATGCCAGCATGTATGTGTGCCCGTATATGCATACTTGTGTATACAGGTATAGTGTATGTTGTATATGTTAATACATGCATATGTGTGTGCATGAGTGCATGCCTGTGTGTATGTCCATGTGTATCTGCATGTGCATACCTGTATATGTGTAATGTATATTGCATGTAGCATGTATGTAGGTTGTGTATATGTTATAATACTTTTCCTTTTTTATCTCACTGGCCCCTTCATCTGTCCTCATAAGATGGGAACGGTGTAGTCTGTGTACAACCCGACAATGACAGGTGACAGGAAACAGCAAAATAACTTTCAACCTAAAAAGTACTTACTTACTCTTTACCTTCTGGGTTTCTTCTCTGGCATTTCATGTTATCAATATGAAGAATTTGAGGCTTCGGAACAGAATTCCAAGGCACTTCATAATTATTTAAAACTATGTGTATTTGACAACAAACCCAGTGTTTACTTTTAAGCAGTAGGAAGGTACTTATAAATAGGCACGTTACAGCAATTCGGCGCTACACAAGTCTTGCATCTGCTGTTTTGCTACTTGAGGGGAAACAATTTTCTAACAAGTGGCAATGGTCAAGAAAGCTATGAAATTTAGGCCAGTTGTCACAGAACATAACTTATTGGTTGCTAAGCTACCAGTCCCAAAAGCAACTCAATTAGGGGGAGACAAAAGAAACTTAACTAGGACCCCGCTGTCTTTGAGAGCAGGAAGTTGTAGCTGTCGGGTGATTTTGGTGGCTGTGTGGCAAGAAAAGTGATTGACAAACTGGCCTTCACTTGGCATCAAATTTGGCTTTGATTGTGAGTGACTGGTGGGTGGGTGTCATCAGAAAATGTGGCCTGTGCATTACTTGGGGTTATTTTGCAACAAAATGATTGACACACTGCAGAAAGTGTCCCATAGATGGAGAAAACCAAATAGAGACTTGTTGTGACAAGCGTTTCCTTTTTAACCTGCACAATCTGTGCACAGAGGGGAGAGGCGGGAAGCCATGCTGGGTACTGATTAGCCTATCTAATGGTTAACAGGATGCCAGGGACATGGTAGATGCCTGGAAAATCCTCCAGACATCAGGGGGAATCTGGAGAAACTTGTTCAGAGTTAGTTCTCACACATACCATGATTTTTAGGAAGGAAGATTCCTTGTGCTAAGTCTACTACACTATTAAATTTAGAAGTGCCGGCAGCCATCTTGTCTACCTTCTGTGAACGGGGTTGGAAGATAAAATACAAGGTATCTCTCATTAACATGAACGTTGATTTAAACAGTGGACAATTGTTTTTGTTTGTGTCCTGACTGTGGCAGATGCAGGCTGAAGCTTCCTGTGTCATTCTCCATCTGAGGACTCTGCTTCCTCATCAGTGAATCTTGCTAACTAGTATACCTATTCCATACGCTGCGAAGGTCAGGTGAGATGATTAATTCAGGTTGGCAGATAGTCTTGTTCTGGTCACGGCTTTCGGTGTGTGAGGCCCAAGATGAGTACTGATTGGATGTTCACATTATCTTACTTGGTTTTGCTTGCAGCCTCTTGAATTTTATCCCAGAGGCGATTGGAGAGTCATTATAAGGAATTAAGTCATCTATTCTAAATCACCTCTGAGCATAGAACAACGCCGACCCAGGGAAAAGGGAGAAAATGACATGGGCCCCCTGAGCCCAGAGCTCCTCAAACTATAGTGTCTTTGGCCATAAGTTTTACTTTATGGCTGTTTATAAAGCTCCCGACAGGTGACCCACAGTCATGACAGTGTGAGGGAGCCGCACTGAGGACTGTTTCACCTGGCAGGGACACAGATCACGGGAAGGGCATTCTCATAAAACATGGAGTGCCTTCCATCCTTTCTTCCCTCTTGTCCTTCTGGCCCTGGTCCTCAGCCTCTCTGTGTGATAGCGTTGTTCATCCATTCATAGCTTTCAGTGAGTCATACCGTGGTGCATGCATTCATTCAATTGTCAATTCGTCTTTTAAGTGAGTCATAAGATTTTTATTGAATGAGTAGCAGCGGCTTGCATTTACGAAGCTCTTCCTGCGTGATGAGATCCTTGGTGGGAGGGTAACAGTAAGGACAATATTACCAATGTTTGGGATTCTGTGGCAACATTTTCTGTTTGTATTATCCCATTTTATTTTCACCAAGGTGACATGGGATAAAGCAGTTGCTTTTATACCTCGATCTAATTTAATTTTGAGAATTTCATTCTCGAGTAAGCACATTTCCAACATTTCTACTCTACCTGTTCCCCATCTAACTCTTCCTAGCCCTGCCCCCTTGCTCCCTCTCAAATTTATGAGCTCTTGTTCTTTAACTGTCACTGGGGAAGACTGATTTCTCCCTCTTCCGACAGTCATTGCCCACTGTTTTTCATCGAGGTCTGGGACTTTCTGAAATGTCCCCCATCCACGCTTAACTATCGACTGGTGGTAGTGGTGTTCAGCCTTTGTGTAGGTGACCACACTGTTGAGATTTCCTGAGTGCAGTTTTTCCTGTCCTATCTGTCCTATCTAGGAGACACTGCCCTCTTATAGCCCATGTCCTGGTCCTCTGTCTCTTATGATCTTTCCATCTCTCCTTCCAAAGCAGAAAGTGATTTTATAAAATTTTATTTTTGTAGGTTGATAGTTACATACACAGAGTTTAAGTAAATGGTCCCAAGTTCCAATGCATGCCTTAAAACTATGTCTATGTAGCATACACACATGCGCTCCAGGGCTGCGTCTGTCAGATTCGGTGGATGTCAGACACCAATCTGTAACTCTTTTCCAGTAAGGAATTCCTAAAGATTATAGTCTTTGAACTATGTCAGGGTATGGACAAAGGAGCTGACTTAAGAGGGCGATTATCCCAGCTTGATAAAACAACAACAACAACAAAAAGAAGCAAATAGATTCAAACAGCAGAAGCACAAGACTGGCCCCAGGTTCCTACTGTCAAAGTTCCTACTGCCCTGTGAGCAGAGACAGGAGGATCCTTCTCTGCTTCAAACCCGTCAGACGTCCTTCGAAGTTAGGTGAGAGGAGCTGAGAAAATATGGTAGGGGGCGATTAAGGTACTAGATTCTCACCTGTGAACTGGCTTCAGATTCTTGATCTAGTTTCATCCAGAACATGCCCTGTTCCTCATCATACCCCTATCTCTGCTGACATACTGCAGCCGCTTATCTGGGGTTTGAATGGATTCTCATGGGCAGTTGGGGGTCTTCTGTTTCAGTAAGTCCCACCCTGCTTTTGTATCCCCCACACCGTGTAGACTACACAATGTCTGGATGCTCTCCCACAATCCCTAGCGAACTTCTCTCCAGACCCCTCCTCAGCTCTCACTAGATTTCTATCCCTAGCAGGTTGAATGTGCTTAGGGACAGTAGCATGGAAGTCTTGGCTTCATCCAGTCCCTAGGGTCCCGGTGGAGGTGCTGGTCACTGCCACAAGAGCAGCTGAGCAGAGCAAGGGAGAGCAGGAGCCGCCCAAGGCAAGCCCCAAGTGGGGTTTCCTGAAGGAGAAATGTGAACATGGATTAGGAGGCGAAAACAGCTGGAGTCCATTACGGCGGATAATTTGGAGTTTTGTTTAATTACTGAGTGCCCAAGCATATCTTCCTGAGTACACACAGCTCCATTCAGCCCTGGACAGAACTAGGAACATTATCTTATTCATTACCATGTTGGAAGCTTTTTTTTTCAGAACCAAACGTGCCTTCAACACGAGTAAATGTCACCTTTTTTTTCCATTCCAAAATGCTTCAAGGATCCTAACTTTTAAATGCCTGGAACGTAAGTCTTGCCATCTCTCTTCATATCAGCTTTGCCTCTTATGTAAACAAAAGGTATCAATATGCAACCTAACACTCCAATTAAAATTGGATTAACTACTGTGTTCTTTTCGGGATGGTAACTTCCATTGCAATTTGTTCTGTGGTGTTCGGTCGGCAAATGTGTTCTGCATGTATACACGGTTGAGAATCGCTCTTCTCTGGGTGACATTTTAGGCAGGGGAAAAACTGCATGCCTCGGCGAATGGCACAGTTCACTACAAGTGGCTACCTCAGAATCTGAGATTCTTAAATGGCTTAGCATTTCCCCTGGAGACACACTATCTATCACCGAGCGGTGACATTCTGAAGGACTCCAGCCAATCAGAGGGTTGGAGGATAATTTTTACAAAACAAATGTATGTATAAATTATCGCTCCCTTCTCTCCTGTCTATAAATAGCAGCACTAATAGATCCATAGTGTGAGATGGGAACAGGGGTGTTATATTCTAGAATATTCCTCTAGTCAGGGAAAGGCAAAATGAAGCAGCCTGGTTGTGTCAGGCTTTGGCATTGTCCAGAAGCTCCTAGTTATATTGGACTGAATGGGTGTGTGTTTCTTGCTTAGAAAATGGAGCCAATATATGTATCCATACATATACATGTAACCATGCACCCTCATGTATCCATGCACACACACGTATCCATGCACACACATGTATACATGCACCCACATGTATCCAGGCACACACACGTATCCATGCACACACATGTATCCAGGCACACACACGTATCCATGCACACACATGTATCATGCACACACATGTATCATGCACACACATGTATCATGTACACACATGTATCATGCACACAACTGGAGCAAAGAAGGTAGGAGAGCAGAGCTGGCAAACCTTCATATTTCCATGTGGCTTCATATCTAGAACATTCTACTTGTGCGTTCCTCCAGGATCCACCTAGACTAACAGTCACATGACTCTTCAAACATCTGTGGTATGTAGTTAGGGAAGATGGAAAGAACCTAGATTCTCCTAAGAGCTAATTTTTAAACACTTTTTATATGTATTTGTGTCTGCTTAACATGCAATGTCTCTGCATCGTGCACATGCCTGGTGCCCACAGAGGCCAGAAGAGGTCATAAGATCCCTTAGAACTAAAATTACCTGTAGTCATGAGCTTCCATGTAGGTGGTGAAAACTGAACCTGGCTCCTCTGAAGGAACAGCAGCCAGTGCTCTTAAGTGCTGAACTATATCTTTCTATTAAGATCTTTTGCAGAATCTAAATTATTTTATTTCTGTTGACTTCAAGAGTCCATATTACTTTAAAGTGAGGAATGAGGGAAGGAAGGGAGAAGGAAGGAAGAGAAAGGAAGGAAGAAAGGAAAGAAGGAAGAGAAAAGGAAGGAGGGGAAAAAGAAGGAAGTAGGGGGAAAGAGAAGGAAGGAAGGGAGGGAGGGAGGGAGGGGGAAGGAAGGAAGGGGAAGGAAGGGGGAAAAGGAAGGAAGATAAGGGAAGGAAGGAAGGAAGGAAGGAAGGAAAAGAAAGGAAGAGGGAAGGAAGGGGAAGGAAGGGGAAAGGAAGGAAGAAAGGAAGGAAGGAAGGAAGGAAGGAAGGGGGGAAGGAAGGAAGGAAGGAAGAAAGAAGCAGAGGGGAAGAAAAGAGGAGGGAAAAGAAGGAAAGCACAGTGGCTGACCAAGTATTTCCAACTGCCTGTAGCTTCAATTTCTCTTTCCAATTCTTTTATGGCTTACAAACCACACGACTTCTTGGGAGGTTTATTAAAGGGTTTAAAATTCGCAATGTAAATCACCCCTCTTGTAAATCGCAGCACACCACACATTATGCAGTCCTGGAATTTCTGCTCACAGAGGCTGACATCTCTCTGCTGGTTACAAATGCAGTGTGCTGTTGGCCACAAAGGTCCCAGCACAAAATCTTTCAGCTATAAGAAATGTGTTTGCACAATTACCCATCTCACATTACGGTGACATATTTCCTTAATGAGAGAAGGGCCAGTCTATCTTCCCAGTGTTTCCCACACGTATCTCTAAGCCCAAGGAAGACAGGCACCCTAGGAGCTGTTCCACTGCCCTGTCCCCAAACCCTCATATTTGGGAGTACAGGAAGACATCTTAAGGAAACAGTGAGTTCAGAGCATGTGTCAGCTTGAAGCCCTGACACTGAGAAGTTTGCATGGCATAATTTTGAGCATTTTTTCTAGTTATTAATGAGTATTATAAAACATCTTTGATCACACACAGATATGCATGCACCTGTGCATGAGTGCGTGTGTGCACGTGTGCATGAGTTCATGTGTGCATGTGTGTGTGTGTGTGCGCGCGCACACACACACACGTGTTTAAGGTCAGTGGCCAAATAGAGTACTTTTATAAATAAAGCTTTATTAAAACATAAAACTTGTTTTTCCTTGTGTATAATCCACGTTTCCTTTTGTATTACATGGGCAGAGCTCAGTAGCTGAACCACAGACCAATGTGGCCTTCAGATGACAACTGCTTACTGTATGCTTATGTGATATGCTCCCTGGGCTAGTGATGGGCTCCCTGCCAACAGTTGTCACTGCTGTACCCCCTTGGCAGACCAACACTAAAAGCTAGTGGAGGGTTGACAAGGGTGTGTTAAATGGTGGGTTTACGTTGTTGATGTATGAGAGTGAGCCACAAGCTGAATTTTTTCAAATACGGTTTAATTTGGTCATCACTGGTAGGTAACCGAAGAAGGCAAGAGAGGGGTCCTTGTTGAGACAGGTTTCTCCTTTAATCTTTTCATTTTGTGTGTGTGTGTGTGTGTGTGTGTGTGTGCTCACATGTGCACATGAATGTGTGTGTTCACATGCACACTATATGTGTACACACCAGCATGCAGTTGATTTTCCTTGCACATATATTTTCATGAATCTGGAAGTTAGAAAACAATCTTGGGTGTTATTCATCTGATGCTGTCACTTTTGTTTGAGACAAAGTCTTTCACTAGCCTGGAACTCACTGTGTAGAACAGCTGACCTAAAAAGCCCCAGGGATTTGCTCATCTCTCAGGAACACTGGGGTTGCAAATGCACGTGTCACCACATTTGGATTTTGTCCCTGGGGCTCTGGACATTTAACCTGTGCTCTTATGCCTACTAGACGAGTGCTTTGTCCTCAGAGCCACCCCCAAAGCTTAGCTTGGCATATGAGCAACATGAAATGCCCAATAAGGAAATCAAACACTGGCTTGAGTCTTCTACCTGCAGTTTCCCAAGCTCTCCCAAAGTACTAGCTTCTTTTGAAACAATATGACTCTTAAAAAGGCAGGCAGTGACCGTGGGGGAGGGAGATCATCGATTTCAAAGGCCTAGGTATTCTAATCCTTGACCTTCTGCCCATTCAGAGATGGACACAGACTCAAGGCCCAACAACCAGGAAGAAGACAGGGCTCTGGCATGTGCTTCTGAGAACAAGGTGGCTGGTGGTCACAGTGGGAGAGCCAGTCTGAAGAACACAGCCTCCCAGAGGGGAACCAGAAAGCCTAGATGAATAACAAGAGAAACTCTGCCTGGGATATGCAGTCTGCCTTTCTATTTAAAATAACGCAACTCAAAGGTTCAAAGCCACAAAAGAAATTAGTTTTGATTCATTTAACTAAAAGATCAGACCTGGGAAAGATTGACACCAAAATGTGCTTTTCTGGTGTAGACATGATGCCATTGAGACTGAGCAACTCTGACTTTTCTCCTCCTCTTTCTCATCTATTTTATCCTAAGGTTGTTCTTCTCCCAATTACAGGAACACTTATGACAATGGTTTTCCCTTTCCACAGTGTGTGAGAGAGTCGAAATTAGACTTTTTTTTGAGACTCAGACTCATTGAATCCTTGTCTTCTCAAGAACTAGTTGCTGTGCTCACCGTAGTACTGGGCTTGCTCCCAGGCTGAGGGAGGCTCTGCTTCTCTGGAAGTAGAAGAATCACATAGTCAAGAGTTAGGTATATGCCTTTTCTGTGTTTCTGTCCCTGCAATGAGATGCCCGGCCCAAAAACACCAAACCAAACTAAACCAACCAACCAAGCAAACAAACAAAACCCACTTAATTTCTTTGGTTCACTTCTAGGGTAAACCTGTCCATCATGCTGGGAAGCCATGGTGACAGCATTTCGAAGAAGTTGGTCACTTGGCAACTGCAGCCGTGATACAGAGGGAGATAGATGTTCGCTGTGCTCAGCTTACTTCCTGGTTTTTGCACAGTGCAGACCCCAAGCCCAGGAAATGGTGGGGTCTGTATGGATAGGTCTTCACATCACAGTTAACTATGACAACCCCTCACAGGCACGTCCAGTGGCTCTTCTCTTTAGTAATTAATAGGTCTCATCAAGCTGAAAATTAGAAAAGAACATCACAGCGCCCCAGTGAAACTCCTGAGTTGTGTCAAGAAAGACCAAATGGAGTAGATGCTGGAAAACAAACAAACAACGAAACAAACCTGCCTGTCAAAGATACCAACACTTGCACCAAGAAGTAATAGGTAGCCAATGTATTTTCTTTGCTCCTTAAGCTAGTTTAACCTTATTTTTCTTTCTCTTGAGTCAGAGTTTACCTGTTCCTTAGAGTCTCTCTAGGAGAACTGAGAAGAACTATTTCTCAACCATACCCCCTGGAAACCCACATCTACTTCCCGCCTTTAATTCTCTCTCTGACGCATATCGCATCCCAAAATATTGCAAAAGAAAAAAATTACAGGTTTTATTTTGCATATTCCCACACTCAGGAGGAGAATGCTCTCTGAGGGCAGAGGCTGGAGCCTTGCTGTGACCCCCAGCATCTATGGTCACACATGGCTCATAATATGTGCTCAGTTAAAAAGCACATTGAATCGATGGGAACGTGAGTGGTTATACAGACATCCTTACAGAAGAGGAAGGGTCCTCAGAGAGGAGCTAAGGTAGTGCTGGACTTTCAGGAACATCCAGCCTGTGTTCTATCCCCTGTCCATCATGATGTTAGAGTCTCTCAGTCTCCTGCCAACTTCTGCCTGTGACCACAGATTGCCTGTTTTCCTTAGACTATTTTTTTTTCCAAGTCTTTCTGCGTTTACATTTTCTGAATTCAGGCTGTATGATATTTAGATGTCAGCTTGTTTCATTTCTACCTGAATAACGACCCTGTGCTGGATTACCTTTCCTACCATGGGAGTGTGGGCTTTATCCTGGGTCTCATCTCCTCAGAGCTGCATCCCAGAGCCGCCTCTGTCCAAACCCTCCAAGGTGGGCCAAATCACACCGGGCTTCTATTCTGAACAGTGGCTTGCAGCGGTGATTCTTGGCATCAACTAGTTGCCAATGACTTTTGTGAGCAGCCTTCAAGCAAAGTTCTCTGGAACCCTCTATGTCCAAGTGGGTTCATATGCTGAGAATCTTTCCTGGTTGGGAACCAAGGAAAAGACATGCCTCTCCAGCACATGTGACAGCCAGGTATGGTTTGCTTAATTGGACTCCATCTTGGAACCCATGGGTCCTCTAGCTGAGGAAGGCAGGCCCCAGTTTTCTTTCTATACAATGCAAGGACTGCTTACCTCTTCAACAGTGACCAGGGTATAGAAGACTTAAAGACTTTGTACTTCTTCCAAAAAATGTGTTTGAAATCACCCCCGCCCCCCCCCCCAAAAAAAAACCCTCACAAGCTGGTTGGTGCCACAGAGAACTTCAGTTAATAGGACATCCAACACAAACAAGGAGCTGCCCAAATGATGTCTGTTATGAGTACAACAACGTTTTATTTTACTGTTGGGACCTTTGAAGAAACACAAACAGTTGCTTAGAGTGTGTATTTTTAAATGTATTTACAATTTTGGTGTGTGTGAGCACACATGTGCATAGGCACATGTGCGTAACCTTGCACGCCTACATGCGTGGCCGGAGGTAGGTTTCTCTGTTTCATTTACTTTTTAAGACAGGATGACCTTATTGAACCTGGAACTCATACTGGCTAGACAAGCTGGCCAGTGAGCCTCAGGAATCCCCATGTGTCTTTCCCCCTCTTCCTGGGGTTATAGGCACTGCTACCACTACTACGACCACACCCAGTACCACGACCACACCCACTGCTACGACCACACCCACTACCACACCCACTGTCCTGTCATCAACTCTGAGCTCAAGTCTTCATGCTTGCCACCTCCTCATCTTAAACAAGTGGCTGAAATTGGTGGCTCTCAAATGTGGCCTCAGACCCAAAGCAGCACCTGAGAACTTGTTGATGTGCAAATCTTAAAGGTCTCAGCCCAGAACTTCAGAGTCAGAAATAGGAAGGGGAGTCAGTGGATTTCAATGGGATGCCTGAGCAATTCTTTTGAGAGACTGTGACAGTCTGTCCTTAGTAAATGGGACTCAGAACACTGCCGTGCAGGTCATGGCATCTCTCAGGAATTCACTGCAACACGGTGCAAGTCGATCCCAGCTGCTCTAGAGACTGAGGTGAGAAGAGCCCAGATTTTAGGTCTCCCTACGCTAAGTTCAAGAGCAGGCTGGGAAACTTAAGGAGACCTGTATCAAAGTTACGTTAATTTTGTGAGATGTGCGATGGGGCCGAATGCCCACGGTAGAGCACTTGCTTGGCATGTTTAGGGACCCTGGGTTCGAAACTTAGTACAGAAAATATTTAATGTTTTATTGCCTACCAGTCATTCTGCAAAGCCTAGCACTTTGTGTGTGTCCAATGTATGACAGATCCAGGGATGACTATTATTGTTCTGGTTGTCATAGTTCTTTGCTAAGAACTGTGAATCTGTCTCAAAGTCGGCATATTTATCTACAAGATGGTACAGGAGATACTTCAAGGCGTTCATTCAAACTGTAGCAAGTCGAAGAACTGTTTCCTGTGCTGGGACCCCAACTAGTTACTTCCCGGATATTGCGTTTAATATACAGATAGAAAACACGAAGCCAGGAACATGCACCACAGGTTCAGTGTAGAGCTCTGGGACCTTCCCAGGGAAAATGCAGGCAGGGAAGGAAGAAGCAGGCATAGAAGTTAGGGTGACAATCTACAGCCAGATCATGAGCACCCTACTATGCTGCCATTCCCGTGGTCAGAGAAGGGTGTAGTGAGCTGGCATCTGCACACTTCAGCTATACTTTAAAGATCTCAGTGAAGGCCTAAGCTTGGAGACCAGCTGTAACATGCTCGCCCTGGGCATACGAGGGCCTGGGTTTAATCCCAGCGGTGAGATTTTTAAAAGGCATTTAAAACAAGACTCGGTGAAGTCAGATATTCACCAGGACACACAAATCAACATGGTAGATATTGCTTAATTCTAGAAAAAGTTTCTAGATCCAGTATTGGCTTGAAACGACTTTTGGACTTTGAAAGGCCAGCAGCAAAAGGGACCCTCTTGCTGGCTTCCTGAAAGCCAGCTGTGCCTTTTAGTTTTTACCAAGTCCCCAGTAGTCATGTAGATGGGAAGAGGGGCATATTGTTGACGGGAGGACCGGAGAGCTCAGCGCCTGGAGTCAGGCCATCTCTTCTGGGCTGTGCCTTGGGTCTCAAAAAACCTGAGGCCAAAGGATCTCAAAATCTCAATTGTCTATAGGCCAAGAGAGCTAACTTCAAGCAGGGGCTGTACCTATAGAAAGTGACTCCTTCAGGCCATAGATTAGAAAGAAATTTGGAGACAGGATGTGCGTTCATTCTTAAGCCTGCATTAGCAGTGGACCCGTCCTAACGCGGGCTTCGCGACCTATGAAAATGCTCGATTTGTGTCATCTGTTAATCCTAAACACACAAGGGTTGTGGATCGTAAAGCACCAGTGCCATCCTATGAAACCCTTGTTTAAAATGCGTAAGGGTAGAGACCAACTGTCAGCCTTGACCCAGGCATGAAGAGGCAGATCCTGCAGACCCAAAGCTGTAGGGTCTCCATGACATGGGGCAAAGATGAGATATTCCAGAGGAGCCTGCTGAGGTTCCAGTATTGATAGTGTAGCAGAAACCAGAGACCTCCAAGCAGACGATAACTCACAGCAATAAACATTTGCAAGTGAAGCTGTTTGGGACAAAAGGGTATACTCTGGGACATACTGTGCCACACCTCAGCTTCCTCAGCAAGATTTTGTTCTGTTTTAATTTTTAATTTTTGTTGGGAGGGGCTACAAGGGTGGCCGGCCGGTATGAAAGGACCAGGAAATTAGTGGGACTGGGTGTAAGGTGCTCACTTCCCAGAGAATCAATAAGAGATTACGTTCAAAATGGAATGGGTAAAGTTATAAGCACATAAAAGTTTGTTCAGAAAGGGCTGCTGAATCCACAAAGTGTTCACGTTTAAAGGCCTTTGCCAGTGAGTATCCTTTTGTTCAGCACAGGGCTCGTTTTTTATCTCACAGAACGTTTGGGCATACGAGTGGGCTGGCGTCAAAACTCTAAAGGGTTTCTTAGTTGAGAAAAGCCAGTCACGCTGTCTTTTACTTGAGGGATTGTGCCTAAACCTCAGCAACACGACTTCAGAGATTTTTACAAGCTTTCCGATTTTCTGATCAAATTCCGTGTCCACCCAAATGACAACAGCCACCCCCACCCCCACCCCCCACTTAATGTGAACAGTAGTTTAGGCTTCCGCCTTTCCCTTTCGGAATCTCTCCTCTCTCCTTAGCTCCGCCCAGCTAGCTCTTGAAAGGGCTCCTGTTCTGTCAGCCATAATGACATCTGCTGGCCGACACAGGAAGTCGTAAATCTGTAGGTTCCCCTCTCAACCAAACCTTGTTAATGCCGTCATTTATCACAGGGGCTGGGTGCCATCTCTGGAGGGCCAAGCGCACCGAGTCCATCTTCTCCCATGGCCCGTCCCCAAGAGAGCAACCGTTTCCAAAGCAGCGCACGCTTTTATTTAGAGTTTGCAGACCTACACGGCAGGCAGATGTAAGCCCGGCGTCAAGGAAAAGCTCTTGGGAGGAAGCCATGAGGACAGGCAACAATAGGCCAGCCCGATGCTTAAGGACTGAAGCCAGACAGTCCTACCCAAGCTCTGCCCTTCCTCCGCCTCTCACTGCAGCTCTTAGAGAGAGGCTGGCACCGGGGGAGTTGAAAAGACGATTGCCTGGACTCCCATCTGATACTTAATGCTAAAGCAGTGCTGTTGGAGCTCTTTTTGTTTCTTTCTCAGTTTACTGTGTCCTCAGCCTTGATTCAAGATCTCCACCTACGCGGGCTGAGCTCTTGCTTTTGGTAGCGTATGTGAGGTCCCCGGCTCTGCCAAAAGCCACTGTCAGGGAGTGTTAGAGGTACAGCCATTCAGACAGGCCCCGGTCCTTCTTTAAAAGCCCGAGCCATTTTATATTTTATTATATTAACGCTATACTGGGGGTTGAACCCAGGGCCCCAAACATTTTCGGCACGTGACTGTCACCGATCTGCACCCCCTGGTCTATCCATCATAAACCTTACTGTCTTGCACATTTTATTTTGAGACAGTCTCGCTAAATTGCACAGGCTGGCCTAGAGCTTAATGTATAGGCCAGTCCGGCCTTGAGCTTCTAATCCCCCTGCCTCAGCTTCCTGAGTAGCTTCTACTAAACCCTCGAACTACCAGGTAGCTTGGCGTTGTTTTTGAAAGCAGAGCCCGACGTGCTTGTGCTTCAAGCACAACCCGCACTGCCAGCTCCCGAGGCAGGGGATTCCGCACCTTCACCTCAGTCTCTCCGCACATGAGCAGGTCAATCTCCTCGAGGGGAAGAGATTGCCGGTGTCTTGTGTCTTGTCATATACTAAACAGCTCTAGCGGTCTTTGCCCACTAGAAATCATTGCTGTGAGGTAATGATACTGCAAAGTCCCCAGATGCCCTAAGTGTCCTCATTGTACAAAATCATCTCTTCTGGTCCCTCACTCTGTGACTACTAAGTGTAGTCTCCTGGTCCTGGGCTTTGAGCATCACCAAGGAGCTTGTGGTAAGTTCACGACTCCCTGACCTCCAACCTACCTCCTCAAAACCAGAGAGATGGAGGAGCAGAAGGCGGTTTATGGTTTGTTTTTGTTGTTGTTCTTTGTTTTTAAGATAAGGTTTCAAGTAAATTAGGCTAGCCTTGAACTCCTAGGTCAGGATAAATGTGATCTTCCTGCCTGCACCTCTGTAGTGCTGGGATTTCAAGCCCGTGCCACCCTACCTGGCTTATATGGTACAAGAGGTCAAAGCCAGGGCTTCTCACGTGGTAGGCCAGCATTTTGTGGATTGAGATACACCTCAGTCCTAGAAACTCAAGCTTCAACATTGGTTGTCTGTGAGCTTGGTTACGTTGTCCAATCTTTCCGTGACTCAGTTTCCTCCTCCGAGGAAATGAAGACCACAGTAGCACTGAGCCTGATCAGATTCTCTCTCGAGCTGATTATATTTTTATTTGAAAGCAATGAAAACGTTGCTTGTCACCACGTGCTCCATAAATGTCACTCATAGCCGTCACCATGGTTACGAGGGTGTTTCTATCACCAGCCTGTCCTGCATCTGGTTGTGGGGCTCCTCCAAGGCCAGGCGGCTTGTGTCCTCAGCAGGCAGCCCAGTTTGATGAACCCTACTGGATAATGAGGGTGCTTTCTGGATAGACAGACAGATGGAGCCCACAGGCACTTTACCACCAGGGCCATCCTTCACGGGCCTCCCACCTTCTGGGATTTAACTTTGCAGACTGAAGATGTACCTAAGGTGAGTTATCTCTTGATACGATGCAGAGTGGACCTTGTGTAGGTAAGCTGGGCACTCTGTGAACAATGAACAATCAACAAACGCTTATAGGGAGAGAGGGAGAGAGAGAGAGAGAGACGCAGACAGAGACAGATAGGGAGACAAGGAGAGAGAGAGATCTGTGATTTAAAAAAAGCCTGCCTGGCATACACAAAGCCCTAGATCAACCTAAAATGGAGAGATCCCTGCAAACCAATGAAAACCATAGTGTGCAGGATTGCTTCTGCTGCACCACGGGACAGACTCTACACTTGCTCCCAGGACCCTCCCTAAGCTCTTAACAATCCAATGGTATAATTATCAAATTTCACACATGAGGGTTCTAATCACTCTCTTCTCTCACATTAAACAACAATGCCCCAGTATAAGTAGTCAAGTGTGTTTAAGTCTGGACTCCCTGTGGTCCGTGTCCGGAGATGTAGGGGGGCAGTACTAATTCTGAGCAGCCCACACCTACCCATTGCTTAAGTGCTTGCCTTATTTTCTTCAAACAGCTACCGAGAGGAGGGAAGGGGCCTCAGTTCCCAAGTGGGCAAGTGTGGTGCCAGAAAAGAGGCCAACCAAATACAGGAGTTAAAGAGAAATTAGAAGCAGGATATAAATACTTTATTATATAGAGGCCATCCCTGAAGACAACTGTAGCCAGCAAAGGTATAGTAGAAGTTTGGCCATGCAGGTACATGTCACAGATGTTTACTGAAGGCTTACCACATGCCTGGTATACATCTGACAGGTAGGATTGTTGCAGTCACTGGTCTCTATTCTATCAGAGCCCTCTTGAGGGTCACAGGCTGAAAGACTCCTCTCTGGGTGATGCCATTTCTTCAGTATCAGCAGAACTACCACGGGCCGGTACCCATAGCCCTTGAGCCTCCACGGTGATCCTGGAACGGTGCCACATCATAGCTGGACAACTGGGTTGATAAACGCCCCAGCCTCCTGTCCTCGAGGGAGACTACTACAAACCTGTGGTCCATACAGTCCCTCAGTTCCTCCAGTTCTTCCCAGGGCCTTGATCTCCCTCTCTTTCTGCATCGTCACCCACCCCAACTCCCTCCGCCAACCCCTTGTTTCCTTCCTTTTTTTCCTTCCTCCCTGGAGACAGCTCTTCTCTCAACATTTCTCAAACACGCTGTTTGCAAGGAAATAGTTCTAGCTCCCCAAACCTTTCCTTTGGGAGGGGGTAAACAAGATCAAAATAAAAGAAGCCTTATAGGGAGAGAGCTTGGGGAAGCCTTCCAAGTGTTCACCCACTTTAAGCCGGATTGCTTGGCCTCGCTGGGTGGCCCAACAGTGCCTAAGGAGAAGAGACAAGCAGTATTATTGTGTGAAAATGGCATCCGGGACAAGACACTTTGACATAATCCCGGCAAGCAGTGGGGTAGAATCTCATGAAATGTTAAGGACAATGGGAGCTCAAGGCCTTAATCATAATAGATAAGACATGCTTCGGATAAGACAGAAAGGTGTTCTCAGAAAGAATTATATCATTCTCTATTTGCTCCGAGACATTGAGGAGTACCATTGGGCACACGGTTCTAATGAGTCCTGGGAACGTGTAGCTGGAAGCGCACTTGATGCAGTGTAGACTACACTGGTACCTGGGACTTATAAGGCTGCCCGTCACATGGCTGCCAAGCCGCCCTGATCCTTACAGCCACTTAGTGTCTCTCTGTGGCTAATGAACTCCAGCAATGGCTGAGTGAGCCAGAACCTTGGTCTGGATTCCTCAGCATCAGCAACAAAAACACTGTCACCTTCTCTCAGCAGCCAGCTCCGAGGTAGAAGAAACGTGACATGAGATGTCACGGCTCCTTGTGCCAGGCCTGTGCACTCGGCACCTATCCTGTTGAAGACATATGGAATGCTTAATTGCCGTTGCAAAAAGCCCCGTGTTTATCCAACCACAAGAGTTTAAGACAGAAAGAAGCAGAGAACTTGGGAGATTTTCATCTTCCGAGCAGACCTGCATAGTCAGAGACTTCTATAAAACTTTTCCCTCATCTTATTTACTTCATTTAAAAAATTTTTTGTGGTACCAAGAATTGATCCCAGGACCTACGTGCTAGGCTAGTGTGTTCTCATTGTGTCTCCTCCAGCCCTTGGGTCTTGTTTCTTGTTTTGTTTTGTTTTTTTTTTTTTTTTTTTTTAAGATAAAGTCTCTTTCAGTGACCAAGGCTGGCCTTGAACTCACTCTGTAGCTCAGACTGGCCTTGGGTTTGTGTTAGTGTTACAGATCTGTATAGATCTGTGCTACTGGGTCCAGCGATCAGTAACTGGTCTTGAATGGAGACGATGTTTTCAGGACGTCATGAATAGATTAGAATTTGAACATACAGTGTGCAGTTGGATGGTATTGGAAGTCTGCTCTCTGATGGAAGGTCTCTGTGATGAAGCAGACTCTCCCTGCAGCCTCTCTGTTCCCCTCTCCCTAATGGAGTCTGTACACAGACAGCATCCTTTCTTCTCTGAAGTCCAGAGACCCTGTTCATGATTGGCTTCCTCTAGACCCCAGCATAAAAGATGCTTCTACAGAGACACTCTTTGTCCCCCTAACCCTCGTATGACACATGGTCCAACCTTTGCTCTAGCCTAGCACATTCCTCCTATCTTCTGTCCAGGGTCTCCTTTGTCTGACTGTCCCAGACAGGGTGAATCTATACCAGCTATCAAGGGAGGAAGAAAAATAATCAGAGACATCCAAATTAATGTTTTTGCAGGACAGTACTAGATGAGAGAGTCTAGTGAGCTAAAGGACACAAGAAAAAAGGCAATGAATTGTAGTCTCGGGTGAAACCGTAAGGTGCATGGTCTGTCTTTCATAGTCACACATGATTCTATCCCTACATGCTGATGGATGTGTCTGAGGTTGGCTCTTGACACTGGTACTGTTTCCATTGATTACATATGTGTGTGAGTATGTACATATATATGTGTATATATATATGTGTGTGTGTGTACATATATATATGAGTGTGTATAAATATATATGTGTATGTGTGTGCATGCGTGTGTGCATTTTGTGTGTATATATACATATATATTTATGTGTATACATATGTGTATTGTGTATATATATGAGTGTGTATACATGTATATATATATATGTGTGTGTGTGTGTTTGTGTGTGTGTGTGTGTGTGTGCACGCTTGTGCACGTGTAAAGGATGCAAGTCAGTCTTTTCTGGCACAGAATTATATAGAAGAAAAGGCTTGGGTCCTAAGCTTTTCATGTGGGAAGGCTTTCTGGAAGAAGTGGTATTTAAAGGAAGGATGTGAGAAAAGAAAGGAAGAAAAAAGAGAGAAGTGGGTAAGGGAGTAGCATCTGTTATAGGAAGCAACCAGACAGATGCGGTAGACCATGTCAACCTGCCTGAAGTGTGCTGAGCATGCCTTTTCTTGCTGACATGCTTAACAACTATTTAGACACGTCACCACTTCTTTTTTTCTCCCTTTCAGCAATACTGGACAGCATTGTGAGACCACTAGTGATCTGAGCCCACTTTCAATCATAAAAATTAGAGGATAAACAATGAGGAAGGCATGAAGTAGAACAGGGGAAGGATGGGGTCCAAAAGAGGTGACATCTCCGGATTTGGAGGAGACAAGCACAGGATGTTGGAAGAAGACTTTGATGGAGGGAAGAGTAAGTGAGAAACCTGTGCAGGAGGTATGGTGGCAAAATGTGGTCTCCAAGCCACACCCATGCCTAGAAGCTTCAGAGCCCAGGTAAAGTAGGCTCTTGGCAAATGGTTACTTCACTGTGTTTGGGTTGAAGGCCAGCAGTGTGAGAACCAGAGGGAGAAAGCCAGGTCTTTGCTGTGATGGACCTTACAGGGTGTTTGCAGGCTTCCTGAGGGTCTGCCTGGAAGACCATACAATCTACCCTGGGCCATGTCTCTATCTTGTACTGAAGAACCTTCCATACATGATTTCCCTCTTATCCAGCTCTGCTTTTGGAAGGGAAAGGTTTCCATGCCTTGGTACCAGATTGGAATTGCCTGGGAACTTTTAAATTTTAAGATCTAACAAATTTTTAGACCTCATGTATGTATTAAATCTGGGGTGTATCCTGGATTTCTTTATCTTTAGATGATGATGATGATGGTGGTGGTGATGGTGGTGATGATGGTGGTGGTGGTGGTGGTGATGGTGATGATGATGATGATGATGGTGGTGGTGATGATAATGGTGATGATGGTGGTGGTGGTAATGGTGATGTGGTGATAGTGGTGGTGGTGGTGGTGATGGTGGTGATGGTGGTGGTGGTGATGGTGGTGATGGTGGTGGTGATGATGGTGGTGGTGGTGATGATGATGATAAACGTACCCAGGTAATTCTGATACCCACCAGGTGTGATAAGAGCTCTCATGGGGGCAGAAGTTGGGCCACACCCATCTGCTCACGTCGTTACTCATCCTGAAGTTTGAGTGCTGAATCCTGGGAAGCTGAATCCCCCAGAATTAAACCCAGAATTCCTGTGAGTCTTGACTCTTGAGAGATGTTTCCTGTGTGCTAGGATGTGCATGTGCTCAGTAATGTTTCTCATTTCAGAAATGTCTGTACCCCCTTTGCTTCTTACTCTTCCTGTTCTTGTGGCCAGAATTAACTTCGGGAAGGAAGAATTTCTTTGGGCCCCTGAGGTAAGGGTATTGAGCTGGTCATGGTGGTGAAGGCGAGGCTGAATTTGTGACATCTTGCTGGATGAAGACAAAGTCTCTGGGGCTAGACGAGAGACCAGTCCTTACAATGACACTCTGTCAACTAGTTATACCCCACGCCCCCAAAGTTCCATGTCTTTCCAGAACAGCACCACTACCTGGGGACCCAGGTGAAGCCCATGAAAGTGAGGGGGGAACATTTCATATCCAGACCTTAACAAATATACTTCTCATACTTTGCCTCCATCTAAACCATAAATCCTACTTCTTGTTCCTTTAGTACATTTTTTTTAATGTCACTAAGCATAAACTTCAGGTAATGGCTGCAGATACAACACAGCATCTTTCAATGGCACAGAAGACAATTCCCCCATTACATTCGGCAAATCAAACTGCTCTGTGAAAGCTCAGCTAAACACGCGGTTGTTCCCTGAGCTGCCCAGAATGAATTCCGCAGCGTCAGGGTTAAGAATAAAGTTATTCAGGTGGGGACAAGGCTTCGTGGGCAAGTTGCTTGCTATGAAGTATAAAGGCAGGAGCTTTTGACTCAAACATAATGCAGGGACATGTCAGGTGGGTGTGGCACCCATCAGTAGTTCTTCTCAGAAGGTAGAGGCAGGACATCCTAGAGGAAGCTGGCTTCCATAACCCATGTAGGCAAGCTCTGTCCAGCAAGCATTGAGAGATCCTGCCTAAAGGTACAGGTGGAGAGCCACCAGGCAGGGCCCCTGATGTCATATGCACCTATACACATGTGAACTCGCATGTATACCAAATATAGACACATGAGAAATAAATAAAATAATAGATGTTATCAGGTGCCAGGTCTAGAAGGAACACAATGTTAAACTGCAGCTTTCTCTAAATAAAGGAGGCTTGAAAGGGAACATGTTTCTCCTGGTGTGATACAGAATTGGGCAGTGCTAAGTCCACACGGCTTAGGGCCATCTGAGTTCTCTTGCTTTCTGCTCCACACTGGCAAAAACACCATCTCCTTTGTTGACGACTAAGCACAGAATTCTATTAGTACCAACCGGAGGGAAAAGAAAACTCAGTAAGAGAACATTCTAGAAGCAGGCCTGAAGATATGTTGGAAACTTGTAGAAAGTGGGTATAGTGAATGGAGTTACAGAGTCTACAAGGATAAAACCACTGAAGGTTGTAAGGCAGCAGAGGTGTCTGAGAAAGTGGAAAAAGATCTGGGAGCAAGGCTGTGGGCCAGAGTCCTGAACTTATTTGTTCCAAAACCCAGTCCCCTGAATAAACTCCTTTTTGTTGTTGTTGTTGTTGTCCTCTGGTATTCTAGATGTCACTGCGATAGGATTTTGGCTGTGTGTCCCTATGTATGTACCTTTCCAGTTTGACCTCTGTTGTGATAAGTATCATAAGCAAAAACAACTTGGGAGGAAAGGGCTTATTTCAGCTTGCATCTTATAGTTCATTATTCAGAGATGCCGTGGAAGGGTTCTGGAATGGAAACTGAAGCAGAGACCACAGGGGAACATTTGCTTGCTTCCTCTGGCTTGTTCAGCTGTTGCTTTTCTTATACAGCTTAGGCTTTTATGCCTAGGTGCTGCCCACGGTGGGCTGGACCCTTCTACATCAATTAGCAATTCTGAAGATAAGGCCACCAGCCAGTGTGATCTGAGCAATTCTCATCTGAGGTTCTCTTATCCCAGGTGACACTATATTTGTGTCTAGTTGACCACCAAATCGCCAAATCTAACTAAAACAACACCCTACCATCTCCTGTTTTTTTTTTTTGTTTTTTTTTTAAGACAATGACCTGTATCGCTTATGCACACTACAGAAGTTTCTCAAATGCTGCCCTGAACATAATATGAATCCCAAGGCAACAGGTTTCCTGAGAATACGGCAAATTAATGGTTAGTCCTTACAACCCACCCCTTCTCCTAAGTCTGTGTTTCCTGGTCCTGTGATCATGGTACTGTATTCTATGGTGGATATGCAAGTTCAAAGCTTTCTGAATGTATTCTGAGAAAACATGGTTAATACCTCTTTGCTAACATTGCCAGCTATAATAATACAGAATTGTTCTGCCTCAGTTGCCAAAGAGCAAGGCTGTGATAAGGGGTGGGAGCCGTCCGGGTGGTTTAGGACTGGTGATGTAATCACTTGTACATACATATGTGGGGCAGAGACTCGTGTGGGGCTGTTATAAATGTCTGGCGAGCAATGACATTAACAGCGCTTTGTGGCTGCTAGGTAGGGCCCAGTGAGCTGCATTTCCTGTGGCCCAAAAGCACGGCTGAATAAAAGACTGCACTGAGCTAGTCATAACCGATAATCCATCACCCATGAGGAGGGGTCAAGTGGCAAGAGGTAAGGAGCACGTGGGAGGCATCTGAGGTTTCATTGGTCAGGTCTTATTACCAGTGGATACATAGTGGGGAGGAGCAAGGAGGCAGATGAGAGTTTATCATAGGGCTACAGGAACAACATTGCCCCTGGTGCCCTTCGGTTCTATCTAAGCATACTTTTGTCTTAAAGTCAGCAGCATTAACTTTCTATGGCTCCTGAAGTAGGAGGGAGAGGGAGAGGGGGAGGAAGAAGAGGAGGAGGGGGAAGGAGGAGGAGGGGGAATGTGGAGGAGGGGAAGGAGAACGACTCTGGGCAGTTCTCACTGTAATGAGCAGGTGGGTTTCATAAAATGCTGGAGTCTATGTGTTCAGTGTATTAACTCCAGAGCCAGGCCCATATCCAGGAACCCAGCAAGGATTCCATCTATAAAGTCCAAGGTGTTAGTCTTCAAGCAGGGAAAATTTTGGCTCCAAAGGAGATTGGGCAATGTCTGTGAAATGTTCTGTCAGCAGAGCAGAGGGGAAGGGTCTGGAATCTAGAGGCCTGGATGTTGCCAAGCAAGCATCTTGCATTGAGCTGGACCACACTCATCTCAGGGAAGCTGTGTGGTGAAAAAAAAGGTTAATAGACCTAGGGGTGCAAAACCTGCTCTAGAGAACCAAGGTGAATCCATCCTCTTAAGGGCCTTTGTGGAGTTGGGAGAGCTAAGAAGCAGGAACTTATGTTATGCCAAGAGCAGCCATGCCAAGAGTCTCGTTTTCGCCCAACTTCCTCCTTCTCCAAGGTTAGAACCTACCTACCTGTGACTTGCCCCAGGCAGCCCTACTTGGTAAACATCCTTCCTTCTTCAGACTCCACTTATGGCAGCCTTGTGGCCCAGGTCTCTCATCCCAGCTACTCAGGAACCTGAGACCAGGAGATCGAAAGTTCGAAGACAGGTAAACCGATCTCAGAATGAATTCTAGGCCAGCCTGAATAACTTCGAAAAAAACTCTGTCTCAACATTTAAATAACAATTTACAGGGGATCGGAAACATAGTTCAGTAATAGACTGCCTGCCCTGCATGTGTGATGCCTTGCCTGTCCAGCAGGTATGGTGCCCTGAGTTCAATGTCCTGTACCAGATTCATTACGACCCTAGATCTGCCACCTTCCTACCTGTCACTGACTTTCTACCCCACTGGAAGGCAAGCTCCTTCAGGACAGGGTCAGCCTATTCATCAATGGGCATGCAACACGTTGAAAGACACCTCCCTGTGTATAGCGGTATTTAAGCTACAGTGGACTCTCAGGAATAGACTCCTCTTTTGACCCCAGCACAACAATCAATTTTAGCCAATCCAGACCACTTGGAAGTTATATTCCCAGCATGCCCTGCTTCCTACTCCCAGCATTCCCTGCTTCCTTTTCATTTATTGTACTATTGGGGGTGGAGTTATATGTTTTCTGTTTTGTCACCATTAGGAGATAGAATAAGATAAAAGAGGGTATATCTCCCTAAGAACTTATGCTCTAGTGAGGGCTGAAGCAATGGGCCAAAGAAAAAGCTGTGCACAGTATCCACCTTTTTGATTAGCCCAGTGGAGAAATAAAATAAAGAAATGTGTCCATTCAAATATTTAGCAAGGTAGACCTCTGGGAAGTGACTGGACACCACCAGGGGTAAAGTTGTTTCAGACCTTGTTCCCCTCACCCTTTATAACAACCAAAATCTGGATTTACCCATTCTCTGCCACTGATTCGACTGTAAAGCAGGTACGCCGTAGGTACTCAACAAATGCCAGCATCGAAAGGAAACAGAATGAAGGTTATGTAATTAGTCTGCCCAGGAAGCAAAAGTTTTTTTAAAAAATCCTAATAGTCCAAGAAGCTGGAAGAACAGCAACCAACGTGAACTTACAGAATTCAGAGGACGATTTTTGCTAGGGAACAGGTTGAGACTGAATATGGCCCCATCCTCCTAATCTGTCCCCCAAGAAAACCTAGGTTGTCACCTTCTAATCTCCCAGTCTAACTCAGTCTCCAACTCTGCCAGAGCCCCGCCCCCTTCTTTCCCACTCCCCGTTTTCTTCTGCCTGGAGGGGCATCTAGGCGGACAGACAATCTACTGCCCCAGTAAAGAGGAGGTGGGTGTTTCCAGGGCTGCAGCCAGGCAGGCAGGGTTCCCTTTCCCCAGTTCCTCTCCCAGGCGGGACACTGTCCCTTTAATAGACTCCCTCTGCCTGGCGCTCTGCGGCTGGGGAGTAAATTTCTCCCTGTCATCAGGTCGCAGGGAGAAGAGGAGGAGTTTGTTAATGTTCAGTTTGTTCAGCCGGGATCGATGTTTGCTGGCATCGCCTCGCCCTGTCTTGTGTGTGTGTGTGAGTGTGTGTGAGTGTGTGTGTGTGTGTGTGTGTGTAAGAGAGAGCATATGTGCGGGGTGTGAGTGTG